>NC_050518.1:13728498-13779832 GCF_002922805.2 Oryzias melastigma | reverse complement strand
GCCTGGCTCCAGGGTGGGGCCCCGGTGACGCCAATCCGGGCGACGTAGCGGAATCTCTCATGTTATAACTCATAAAGGGGTTCTGAACTCTAAACTTATTTATGTTTTGCTAATATTACATTCATATGTAAGATTTAATGCAATAAAACAAACAAGTCATCCAAAAGTAGGTATTATGTATTTATTTGGAAGAGAGGTAAGTACAAAAAAGCTGTTTTGTCTTCCAGACAAAATAACAAAAGTGATAAAAAAAAAAAGAAAAAAAATCTACTTTTATTTCTACAATGACGGATCTGAGTGTCAAACTTTATAAACATTCTCCGAGATACAGGTAGTCTAAAAACAGAAATTAAATAACAGAGACCTAATATACCCCCCCCCCCCCNCACACACACACACACACACTTGTATCAAACAAGCAGACTCAGTGATAATCCCTCATTTCTACAATGGCACATAGGAGACGTTTCAACTCTAAACTCTGAACGAAGTCTTCCATCCAAAGACCGCTGTGTTCCTGCACGTATTCATCATCAGAAAAAACAGATTAGTTCTACACGAGTACGCTACTCCAGAATAATAAAAAAAACAAAGAAAAACAAAATCTGTGTCATTCCGCACGGCGCAATGACAGTCTTTAGTGAAAAATACAAACAAGTGTAACAAATAAAGAACTTCAGGTGAGTGTTTTCATAATCAACTTTACATATTTCATATGTAGGTGCTACAATTTCAAACTTTTTGGGGAAAAAAAAAACTTTTTTGCCAATTTTATTATCAACTGAAGAAAAAAAAAGTGGAATGTTGGTGAACAAACGAAGGCTTCACATGTTTGCAGTAAAATGATACTTTGAAGATAGGAAAATATTCTAGTTCTTTCACTAAACTTTAGCAGAAGTCAGCAGGAATAAATAAAACCACTGCTACACACAAATGAGATTTCGGCGTTTTCAGTCATGTGTAAAGCTACAGCATCCTGCTCTGCAGACCCGCAACAAAAGGAATCCAAACTGCATTCAAGACAAACCTTTCCAGAGGCTGCCACTCGGAGACGGGTGCCAAAGAGATACAAATAGTCATGAAAACCTGTTACAAAAAAAATAGATTGAGTACAACTGTACCAGCAGTGAGTATTTCTAAAACGTTACAGATAAAAATAAAATTTGGAGTAAATATAGTATAGATTGTAATAAAACCAGCTATCTTAGACTCTATAGATGCATCAGCTCTGATTGGTATTAGTGTACTAAACTCTACAAGTTTGATCCGTCCAGTTCGTTTATAGAAAGCGGAGGGTTCGTCTCGTCGTCCCGAAGCCCTTCTTTTGAACACATTACTTGCCCCGCGCCATCGGTTAGGAGAGCAGCAGCGTGAAATATTCTTTTCAAGTAAGAGATTCAAAAGAGTCCATTTCAGGAGGAGAATCAAAGGCTTGATCTATGGCTTTAGAGTTGATGGAAAACACAGGAAATGTCTTTGGCTATTAGGCAGGTGAGTGTTTGACTAACAACTGACCGGTTCAGGAATCTTATCATAAACCCACGACTGTACAGTTTGTCCCTCGCACTAGAAACGTTTAGCTTCACATCCGAATCGGAGTGTTCTTAAAGGCCGACCTTGAGGTTCAACAAGCGCTCTGCTTGTTTGCTCAACATCTTGCTCTGTTCTTGGCTAAGAAGAATTCATTACTGGCAAGAAAGGACAGTGAGCAATTTCCACTCTCGCTCGTAGAAAAAGTCATTATATTAATTGCTCTCTTGTAGCTCAAAGGTCAGCCTCGGGGGTTGGGTGACCCCCGCCCCGGGCTTTGATCTGGAGCCAGGTATCACCCAGTGCCTTGGCAAAGTGGTCATCCACAGAGCCGGTGATGGACACAGAGTTGGACACGGCCTCCGACTCTTTGTAGTTATTCCCGAGGCTGCGGCGGAAGTGCTCCTCAATCACCGGGTCGCACGCGGTGTTCGCTACAACAAGAAGAGCGGATAAAGAGGATAGTTAGATAACCAGCAGCAATTAAGAAAAAAAAGAGAAAATTCTTCCAAAGACGATTTACAAATAATCTTATGAAACCTCAATCTGTACTGGTACATCTCTGTTAGAGAAAGGAAAACACAATATATATAATGTAATGTAAGCATGTAGATTTGTGTCTTATTTGTTTAAAAAAATATGCACGTAAGGTCAATTCTATGCAAGAAAAATAGATTTCACTTTAACACTCTTTCAGAGCAACTCACAGCTCACCATTCTCAATTAAAGCCAAGCTTCACGTTTTGTATGTAAATCTACCGACCACAACATGAGGCCCCACAGATGGACTGATGGGAAAATAATCAGAGTATTTCAGTACCATTGACTGTATATAAAAAGCTAAATAATCTCGTGTCTAAACAGGAAATACAGGCTGGTCCCAAAAAACCAAAATCCCACAGACTGGCTGGCTTTGAACGTTCAAAACGTTCTGACAGATTTTGTCCAGTTTCGGTGGTAGGGGTGTGGCCTTCCAACAAGCTCCTCCCTGATTGGAAAGAGTGGTTGCCATAGAAACACCGACTCAGACTGACTGATCAATCGCTGCTTCCTGATGTCGTTTGGCTCCAACATCCAGGATCCAAATCACACACACAAAAAAAAAAAAAAAGAATTTACTTTTTTTAATTGAAGCCAAAACTGAGCCATTTTCTTTTGGTGATGTCACACTCACTCCCTCCAGTTCTGATATACAGTCAATGTTTGGCCCTTAAGAATAGATGTGTCCAAATAAAAACTCTTTCAAAAACAACTCAGTTTCAAATGTTTATATTTTTATTTGAGCCTGATAAAAATAAAATAAATAAAAATGTGTTTCCAAAATTTTACACGATTATGATGAAATTAAGCTAAAGATTGGGGGGGGGGGTTGTTTTCATAAAGACACTAGTTTCATAATTTGAATGAAACTGCAGCTGTTAAATCCCACCCTTTGCGTATGTGCCACCAACAAATAAAACATAATTATTAGCTTGATCTTATTTGAAGCTCTGCTAACCATCTATAAATCATACAGTGCAGGTGTCGCGCCTCACCATTGGCCCTCTTCTGGTCAGCAGGTAGACAGCCATTCATGTGGCAGTGTGAGAGGTTACAGTTGCGGTTGCTGGCAGGGGCACAGGTAATGACTGAAGGACGGTTCTGTGGGAAGACATTTTACGACACGTGAGACATTTGTTTTTTAGAAAAAGGGAAAAATGAATAACATGAAAGAAAATCATTTCTAACATTCATTCTAAATCAGCAGGAACACTAACTGAGCATTAGGTAGAAATCCTGAGTACGTTCAAATACCTGCGGCCGTTCCACTGGGTCACTCACAACAGCCTTCTGGATCTTGCTGATCCCAGTGTTATGGCTGATTTTGGTCAGAGCCAGAGGCTGGTCCACATCATAGCCAGGAATGGATGCATACAGGTGGTTACCATGGATACCATTTGGGGAAGAAGCGATATGCTCGACTTGACTGAGGCTCCAGTGGTCTTTATGATTACTCCCAGCAGAGGGCCTGGCTCTTGATAAAAGAAAAAAATATATATTTAGATAATTCTGATTCATTTAATCCATTCAGCATTTGTGCACCTTTTGGTTGCTGCTGCCTTAAAGTTCCACCCTGATGATCTTTAAATCTATTGTAAAAGCGCTCTCAGTGGTCTTAATTATGTTTATGCCATTTTTGGCTAAAATTAAAAAAAAAGTTGTTTTCTTGAAAATAGTTTCTTCCTTAGAAATTCTTCCACTTCCTCTCATCTCTTTACACTCAGCCCCACTAGCTTACAGCCCCTCACACCTCTAACCTAATATAACTGATGCAACAAAACAGACAGAAACATTGGAGCTTTCCAGCCGTACAGCTTAGAGCAGATATCAGCTCAGATAAGGAGAACAATGACATACATGGATCTGTTTGTCTACATCAGAATGGCACCAAAAATATGATTTTCATTAGACTGGGTCTTCAATGATATATTGATTCATTGTTTTGAGTAGTTTACTATAACATCAAGGCTTATACTGGGGTAATATTTGTTTTCTTTAGTGTAACAATAATTTGAAGTTACACGTGATGTAGCTTGTCACTTCTTACACAATCAAACATAAATCAATGTGTAAACATTGCATGTAATGAAGCTTATGATTGGAAAAATAAGCTTAAGAAAAACAATCCAGCTAACATATACAAATAGTTCTGGATATTACAAAATGTACTTACAGCTGAGTAGCCAACAGTCTGCTCATTTTGGTCATGTGGTCATCATCACAGCTGATTTGATGTTCCATTTGTTCCTCGCCATACTTTCTTTTGCTGGGGCATTGAGGAGGAGGCCCAGTTATGTTTGACATGCCAGTAGACAGGGGGGGCATCCTGGACTCATCTGGGAAAAGAAAATGTTGGAACACTTTCAACAAAGGAGTAAAATCCGAGTTACCATCGCATTGTTCGATGCAATGCATTTAAAATTACAGGTTTATCTAAGATTCGTGTTGCTAAAAAAAACAAAACTCCCACACAGAAATGTGTTGTGTAAATAATGGCCCATTTAAGATTAAAGCATATAGTACTGCCAATAGTACTGCCAAAATAGATTCATTATTGGAAAACAAAAACATCTAACCCATATAGATATATATATATATATATATATATACACATACACACACACTATTAGTTTATATATAATATATTTATTTGAAAAAATAGTTGCAAATGAAAAAAATTAAATTAAATAAATATAATAATTGGGAGAATCTTCGTTTTGGTTCATATAAATTAATAAAAATTAAGGTACTTTGAGCAAAAAAAAAAAAAAAAAAAAATCACATTTTCTTCTTAGCAACTTCATTAGAGAAAGCAACGAGCAGCTTTTCTGCTCACTTTTAATATTAAAAACTAATTTATTAAATGCATTTTCATCTTTGGTGAACTCATTTAGCTTTTAGTTATTGCTTATAAGTCATAATATAGTAATTATCTGTTTTTTTTCTCTTACAATTTGCATGTTTTGTGACTGGAGGTGTGACGGTTAATCGACTTAATCGACAAAACTCCCAAAGAATGTAATGATGTGAAAACAAGTGTTAAATGTTTCTTTTAGAGTAAATCCTTAAGTACTCTCATAATTAAAAAAAATATATATATATATATATATATGTATGTATATAAATTGCTAGAAAAACATATAACCTTCAAATTTAAAGGACTAACAGTCTAAATATTAAAGAATTAATAAAAAATATATTGCAAGTGAAAGACAAATAAATAAATAGTCTTCATTTTGTTATAAAAAAAATACATGTCCTTTGCGCTTCAAATCATTTTTTGGAAGAAAAAAAAAGCAACAAGCAACTTTTCTGTTCACTTTTAATAAATAAAAGACCAACTTATTAAAGATGGAATCATTGAACGGAAGTCTATAAACAAATAAACATTTAATTAAATCATCCTGAGCAGGCAATTTAATCAAATTCCAAACTTATTTGTAGAAATTAAATAAAAAGTCTGTATTTTGGCAGCAATACTGTCCTGACTGCCAATATTCTGCATAACTGACTGTAAAAAGTTCCTCTAAAACAGTGCGTTAAAATCTACATTTATCTCGGCTACTATAGCAGTCAAAGTCACGATTTAAATAGCTTTTGGGCATCAAACGGAACTTTAAAAAACGAAAATAATCATATACACAAAATGCACAAAGTTGTTTTAAAAATGCATAAAAGCCATTTGTGAACAACGTTAACACCCTTGAACTTAATATAGATGTACCCGTTTTTCATTATAAAAACTTAAAAATGTAGCTGAGCTAGCTTAAAATGTTTGTTTACATTCACTTTTCTGACCAAAAACTAAAAATAGCACAAAATCTAAATTATGCTAACATACAAACACAACAGCGCGTGCTCGATTCAAGACGATGCCACAACTTATACATTCAAAAAAGAAAACAACAAACCTTCGTAGTGTAGTCTCCCAATGTTATTGTTCATTTTGTCCAGGAACTGAGAGTTCAACAGGTCCATTCTAGTACATAGCATTTACACGTACAGGCTAGTTGCTAACATTGATGTTAGCAAGCTACTCCGCCGCAGAAAAACACGAGATGCGCCCTGAATAAGGAGGAGGAAAGGAAAAAATATGTAGTTTAGAACAATAAAATTAAGTAATATGTTTGATTTGAAGAACCTGAACAAGTTTTAAGATTTGTTTACGGAGTGTCCCGTCATAAACGCTAGCAAACGCCACGACGCCCACGGGCTAACAGAAGTACAAAGCTAAACAAAACTAGCTTCAAGCTAACCGCTAAGACGTCAGCTTCGTGGGAAAATAAAGGGGAAAAAACAATTAACAATTAAACAGTTTATTTAACTGCGTAAATAACAATAACAAAATAAACTTCCCCAACATTTAAAGTGTTGTTTTGAGTATTAACGATTGTAGCGGAGAGCTACATGTAGTTCTGGCGACGACACAAACTATTAGCACAGTCGCTAACTTTCCCAAAACAACTATCGAACTCTAAAAAACTCGTCTGTCACAATTTCTATAATAGTCTATATGAGGTTTTTCGGTTTTAAAACGTAATCATGAAAGTTGCAAATAAATAAACATACTTAATTGATCAAAGAATAGGTTTAAAGAGACGGCGACACCATAGTCCTCTTCGTCTGTCCTTTGCTACTCTCAGTAACACCGGAGAGTCTCGAACAAAAGAGAGCCGAGCAGCCCTAGCGGCGAGACCATGGAAATGATCACAGGCAGCACGGACACGTCTAACCCGGTCCACTAATGACTGGACAGCAAGAAGTGTCACCAATTTCCCCAGTAAAAATAAAAATATTTAAAAAAAAAATACATTTTTTTTTTATTTTAATTTGAAAAAAATCTGTCATACTACTGTCATGAAATTGAATCTTGGCCACATGTCCTTTTTTCTTTTATTTATGTTATTATCATTATTATTATTATATGATTTAGCCTTTATACAGATCCTTAATTTGTCTTCCAAAGTTTGCTCCACTGTGAAAGCAGAAAAAACAATCAATACCCCAAACCACCAGCAGATGTCACTGTATGACACTAATGTTAAAGTGGTGCAGCCATTGACTGCATATACTGTAATAGGTGCAGCTCAAGTTTACATGTTTTGTTAGTTGCTTGTTTTTTTATACCAAAATTCAACAGTTGATTAGTTTTTATGAATATGCGACTTAAAAAACCAGTTAGAACTAGTTCAAACTGTACTTCAATAAAATAGTATAAAATATAATGAAGTCACTTATAAATTTCCATTCAAATGTCTAATACTAATTATTATCCTTATTTTGTCAAAAAATAATAGCTTTAAAACGCATATATTTAAATTTGCAGCATATTTTAACTATATAAATTTAAAATTCTGTTAATAAATATAATATTTACAAACACATTTATGACTTAAACTTAATATATAATAATATCATAAATAACAAAGTTTTGTGGTACATGTTAGGAACATTAATTGTTTTAGACCGCAGAGAAAACTATTTGGAATGCAGTCTGAGCATGCCTATTAATCATCTTAATGCATGTGTGCACAATTCTGTATTTATTATAAATGGTCAATTTTGAGATTTATGGTGAGTGCAAAGCAAAGATTAATTAAATCATTATTTATTTATTCATTTTTAGACCATCTGGGATTTTTGTTGGAGGTAATTCTTGGCACATTCCTTTAAAATGCTTTACATTTACTGATTTTAAAAGTGAATTTGAAATAAATCTGAATTCTTCTGTTTTTTTTAGCAGGTGTTCTGCCTGCGTTTGTGTCTCAGGAGACTGTTGCTGATGCCTCGTCTCAAGCAAAGCCACCCACTAGTCCTAACAGCCATTTTAGATTTCATGCCTGCATTTTTGACACACAAATTCTGTGCAAAGATAGTGCTATGAGAAGGCCTTGCAACATGGGGAATGGGATAGACGTGAATTGTGATGCAGCGGCGTGCATTTCCCCTGGAAACCCCTGTTTTCAATGCTGCGGTTTAAGAACGGAGAACGCCTCTGAAGCAGCAGAAAATGGGGGAGGGGAAGGGAAGCCAGGCAAGCCATAGAGGGAGAAATGAGAGGACAAGCAGAGGAAGGAGAGGCACAGCGGAGCATCATTTCCTATGCTGGAGGAGAGCTCCGGCTGAAGGGATTGGCTGCGGTGGAAGGTATCGTCACTGCTAGTGAGGGAGAGCTTTGAGGATGCTCTGCGAGGCTGGGAGGTTGTACATTTTTTAGGAGTTCGCACTGAGACCATCAGCAGCCTCAGATCCGGGAGGGCTCCACAGAGTATATCTAGCCGCCCACAGCTTGTTTACTCTCCTCCAGCCATGAATTATCTGCGCCGGCGTCTCTCGGACAGCACTTTCATCTCCAACCTCCCAAATGGCTACATGACAGACCTTCAGAGGCCCGACCCAGCTCAGCCTCCTCCACCTGCTTCCTCCACCCCTGCCAAGTCTCCCACCGCCGCGCCGACTCCTCCGGCCACGTCGCCTGCTCCGGAGAGGAAACCTCAGCCGGCCCAGTCGACCGGGACCGGGTTCTTCAGCTCCATCACGAACGTGGTGAAGCAGACAGCAGCCTCAGCAGGGCTGGTGGAACAGACCCAAGTCACGACGCCGAAGAAGTTTAAGATTCTGTTGGTGATTGATGAGCCAGGGCAAGAGTGGTAAGGCACAGCTCAGACTTACATGCTGAATTATTCATGAATTATGTTCTTTAATGTTGATCATCTCTTCATGACATGCAGACCTCAGTATCCAGGAGAAAACAAATACAGAACATTCATAATCATTGACTGCATGAAGACGTATGGCAGTTTTTGATTGCATGGATCCAAATCCTAAATTATCAGTGTGTGACATTGCCTTCTGTCATTCCACAGGTTGTGCAGCAGCGATTCTGTGGTGGCATTGCACTGCAGTGCTCTCCCCACATCAATGGGGTTTCCCCCCTGCTCCCCGATAGCAGATCACATGACAGCTTTAGCAAGAACATGGGATTAATAACATACCTGCAACCCTCGGTGCACAGAGATGGCAGAAAAACAAAAATAAACAAAGTAGGAGCCTAATTAAAGACAGTCCAAACAATAGAACGAAATCTATTTTCTTGAAACTTTCAAAATAACTACATTTTAATATGTTTGATAGCTTTTATATACAGACAAGGGCTTTTGTTTTCTTTTTCAAAATAAAATTGGCATTTCAATTTTATCAATGTTAGCTTTTGCAACAATTAACGTAAAAATATATTATTTGCAATTAGTAATAAAAACAACACTGATGCTGGAAATCACTCCCTAGAAACCTATATCTCTCATCCAATGGCTGAGAAGAGAAGTGGCCCCGAATGCATTGAGACGCCTGTTAATTATTGATATATCGTCAGTGGGGTGGAGGCTGGCCGGATGAAAGCAGTTGATCTAATGTAAATGCGTTTGTTTTGAAAGGAATTATTGCAAACAGTCCATTAATTTTTCTGTTTTATTGGAACCGTCAGATTTAAAGTCTCAATTTTCACCATTTATCGTAAAATGTGATTTTATTTTGAAAGAACTGTCTATTTCTTTTGTTTTTTAACTTTTGAGTCCGTCTGAATTCTTCGACAGCTTTCCTCTGTCTGAGTGCAGCATCAATATTTCATGGTGGTTCAGTGATACAGTGTGTCTGAAGTGGGTTGTACATATTTGAACAGGGTTGCCCTTTTAGTGTGACTTATAGAAGATGACCTTTAACCTAAAGGTTGTAAGACACTAATTTATGCTGTAGTGTTTGTTAAAAGTTGTTTGTATTGTAAAAGCTACAGTTTTAAATTTCAAGTTGAAGACCAGTGAGGTAGAAATATGACCTTTGATAGGACTGAAATATATGGCAGCTGGCAGCCCGACAAAAGATAAAACAGCTCTTTATTTTTATGGAGGTTTTGGCATGTGCCACATTTCCTCTATGATGTGGACGAGTTTGGAGTCCGCAGCCTTTTATGTGCGGTATTTCATCGTCTGACAGGTGAGACATCCCTCCCTGCTCTGATCCAGATGAAACGCAGAGGGACGAGACCTCAAAAATGATCAGGAAAGAGCTCACCAGACTAATTACATCTGGCAGAAGGTTCTGGCCCGTCACCGCCATCTGTTCATCAGATCCAATTAGTCCAATCCCTCGTGATTGCTGATTTAAATTGATTTATGTTTGTGAAACTATTCTGAATGAATTTTGTGCTATGTTTACTATGTACGCAGTACTTTAAAAGTAATTTGGATTTGTGCTTTAATATATTTGATGGAAAAAGTCCTGATCACCCTAACAAGTAAATAATAGGGATGGATTAATAAAATCGATAAATTGATTTGAATGGATCTAAAATTAATACATCAATAAAAGTAGAGACCAATCTAGCACGTACAGCTAAAGTTCGCTAACTTTATGCCAACATGTAATTGAATTTCCCACAGGATGGCTAATCCTAACGCTCGGTCGACCTAAACATACATTGCTGACTAAATGTCAAATTTATAAACTCACAGGCGTGACTTTTTCCAAACTCTTAAAAAAAAAAGATCTAGACTCCGGTAATTCAACTCAAATCAATTCTGGAAAGTATTATCGATTCCTAGCCACCTAGCTTAAGTAAATAACTATTTCCCTATACATATTTTTTATGCGCAACAATTACTTTATTATTGTTATTTTTAATCAAACAGGAGATATCTAACCTCCTTTGATCTCAGCAGGGTCGGGCAGGTCAGTCCATGGTTAGAAACCTATCTTGGACTACCTGGTTCTATAAGTTACTGTGATCACTAGGAGTGTGTTGATGCGATACATATCGCGATATATCTCAAGAAAGTACAAAAGACTATATTATGCTTTTTTTTTTTTTAATTTTGACGTGTACATTTTTTAAATCTGAATATAAATCAATTTTTACATAAAAAAATTAAAATTAATTTTATTTAATGATCAAAACATTAAGTACTTATACTCCTTAATGCCTATTTTCGCAAATATGCAACAAATCACTTTGGTTCCAAAATTACCTAAATGTAGCATTTACTTAAAAGCAAAAACATATGGGAATTTTTTTTATATATAGTTGGAAATAAATCCAGTGGTTTGAGTTTAATTGTTTCTCATAAGTTGCATTTAGCCACTTTGATCCCTCAGATCACTGAACCAGGATCTTCATTTGTGTGCGTTGTGCAGTGCTGTGCACTCGTTGATCTCACTCGTTCTTCCATGAGACACGGAGTGAAGAAATTTGTGTTTTTAGGTTCACGTCTATCACAAGCTTCTTCTCAGGAGATCTTGTTGTTGTTTTGGTCGCGATGTAAAGCTCCTCAAAGATACATAATTGTGCTGTGCTGCCATCTAGTGGTCGGAGGTTTAGGTGATAAACAAAAGTAAGACGATGAACGATGTTTGTTTATAAATTATTAATTACGCAGTGGCAGCATTTTAAATCGATACAAGTATTGCCAAATCAATGAATGATGTATTGCAATATTTTAGTGAAATGATTTTGTCTTTCATCCCTTGTGATCACATGGTTTCAGAGTGCTTTTCCATGTGCTCGTCCCAAGTCTGGCTAAATGAAGACGGTCTCCCATAAAACTGAGGCCAGAATATTCATTATTAAAATGCAGTAAAGAAACACATAAAAGCATCAAACTATTTTTCAGCGATGAGGATTTACCCTAAGTGCTTGCAGACAAGATTAAAGTCAGAGCATTGACAAACGTGTTCTTCAAGTTGTCAGCCAGCCAAATTTTTACTCCTCGGATGAAACTGCCAGTCATCCCGAAATGTTGAATCGGTGCCAGGAAAACCGGAATGCTCTTTAGGAAGTAGCAGCATCCGGTACAGTGTGTTACCTTTAAGACTCCATCCTTCTTGTTCTCTCAATTCTCAGTAAAGAAGTTCTTTCCATTTTGTGCTTAATATGCAAAATACCTGGAAATAATTACTGAGATGATTTGTGCTGCGAAGCTGATGTGACCTTAGCTTTATCCTTAACCTCAAATTAGTAACAAGAATTGCAGATTAAAAAGAAATCTGGGAAATGTACCTATTATGCAACACATGGAATAAGATAAAGTCATCTGTTATTATAGACCTTGAGAAAAAGGGTTCATTTTTTTCTTTATAATTTGCTTTTAAATGTTGCCCTTTAAAACTGTTTCCTTTAAAAATGTGTATCAGTTACCTTAAATATAGCCAAAAATGTTTCAAAATATTCAATTACTTCTTTTTTCTGATAATAAAAACAGGAAAAAATCTTGTGGTTAAAATGTGTTGCTATACCCCGATGCAGAACCAAATCTGCATATTTGACTTGCACAAGCTCCATGTCGGTAATAATCCATTTTTAAACATGCAAAATGTAAAAAGGGTGCTTTTCATGTGCCTCATCTACGCAGAACGCGTGTCTCGTCTGTGTCGGTGGAGAGCATCCACCAGTCTGCAAATAGAGGATTCATGCATTAATATCTGTTTTCATCCCCTTTCTAATTAGGAATGAATAATTTAGCTTTATCCCACTTGCTGTATGAGGCAGTTGTGAAATGAAAATAAAAATGATGAAAGAGTTTTTATATATATAAAACAAAAAGTCACCAGAAAACGTAAAGTTGCTACATTCTATAAATCTTGTTCAGGTTGCAAAAGCCAATATTATGTTTTTTAAGACTCAACTAATGAAAATGAGGGGACATTTTGAAAGCTTTGAGTTATTCTCTGTGGTGGAAATGATCTGGTTTGGTTCACAGTTAGAGCAGCTGTTGCATTTCACAACAGACGGCTCTTTTTAGAAGTCAATTAATGATCCTTCAAGAGAGAATTTCAACAAAACATCAAGTCCCATTCCAATCATCCGTTGATCTATTATAAAAGCACCCCCACTGGTCTTTTTATAATGATTATGCAATATTTTGGTAAACTTAATAAAATTGTGTAATTTTCTAGGACATACAGTAGTTTCTGCTAGTAGCTCATCAGAAATTCTCTTCTGAGTTGTGGGCGGGAATATTGGTGGTTAGTTACCCATCATCCCCTTGTTTGCATTCTCTTCCACCAGTTTACAGCCCCTCATGATCCCAAAGTGACTTTAGCAGTGCAACAAAAATGGGGAAGAATATTAGAGCTATCCAGATGTACAGTTTTATGCCAGCTGCCAGCTTAGATGAGGTGGTATTGTAGCTTTTTCAAACAGCAATTTTTCATCGTTTCATGACTCATCAAAATTTGAATAAATAAATACTAAGAGATGCAGTTTTAATCTTAATTTTCTTTTTAGATGTCCTCCATTTATGAGAAAAATGCAACAAGAACATGTTAAAAACACTTTTCATTGAAGTGGGAATAATTGAAACTGATCTATTAGTTCTGCTTTAATCCATCCGTATGAAGCTAAATGCAAATGATGTCAGGCAACACGGAGTCATGAATATAACTGCTGGAAACTCTATCCGACGTCAACAGAAACTTTATCAAAATCATAAGAATCATAAGTACACAAAAAACATGTGCGCAGCTCTTATTTGCTAGATATGTGACCCCAGAATTAAGACGCTTTAATAGTTGCAAACATTTTTTTAACCCCAATCAACACATCAGACAGACATTTATACTAAAATCCTAATTCCAGTCCTTTCACTTTCCTGTGCTTAGATGATCAGCACTTGATTTAACAAGCTAGGGTGAAGGGCTAGAAATACAATTCAGTACATATAGATTATTGAAACATTCGGCTAGATCAGGGGTTGGCAACCTTTAACAGTAATAGAGCCATTTGGTCTCGTTTTCTACTGATCAAAACCTAGAAGGAGCCGTATCTTTATCTTTTACATTTAGTAGAGGCCAAATTAGCAAAAAATCTAGCTCCTTACTTAATTATTCGCTGAACTCCAAATTAGCATAAAATTCTTCAGTAAATTAAAACAACCAAAAATGCTAGCATGTTGCTAAAAGAAAAGCTAAACTCTAAATTCACATTAAAACTCCAGAAGATAACAAATTAGCTGAAAAATGTTAGCATATATTGCTAAAATATTAGCTAAACTCAGAATTAGCATCAAAAAGTAATTAGAGGCCAACTAGCTTGTTATTTAATTACTAGCTGAAGCCCAAAATTGCCTCAAATTCCTCAGTAAACCAAATTAGTCAAAAATGTTAGCATGTTGCTAAAATAGAAGTTAAACTCTAAATTTTTTGAAAATGACTACTATTATCTTTTTTTCAGCCAGAGAGCCACCATGGAGAGATAAAAGAGCCACATGTGGCTCTGGGGCCGCAGGTTGCAGACCCCTGGGCTAACGGCTAGCCTGTAATATAGGCTACCTTTAGTGGTTTGGTAATGAGCATAAAACTGTTAGATAAGAACGTTTTTATATATTAAACTTTACATGGGTACAGTGCAAATGTACAACTGTTTTAAGCTTAGCAAATTAAGTATTTCAATAAAGATAGTTTTTAAGTTGGAAAATTTCATCTAAATACAAGCACAAGACTAAATGCAACATTAAAGAAGGACTGTTGTCATTTCTAGTTCTTATTGTTAATTATTATTGACAATGTTGAATTTGTGTTTTAATCTACTTTACTATATCATCTCTGGATGCTGATATTGTAGTCTTTTAAATTATTTATTACAATAGGACGCCTGTTAAGCTAAAACTGATCTGAGACACTCGTTCCCTCTCACATACATGTATTAGGTCAGTGTTAAACACCTGAGGATAGTTTTTGAGGAATACATTAAAAAAAGAATGTGCTTTTGGTATTTTAGCAAGTTCTTTACATTTTTATGATAATACAGGAAGTATATAATGAAAAGTAAGCATAATATAGCATTTTTTTCTTTATTCAAATATCATTATGAATCATGAGCAGACAAAAAAAATGTCATTTTAAATAAAGGTGTTTTTATGACATAGAAAATATGATGCTCCCCGCTCTCCTCCACCCTGATGGATGCATTTGTAGACGACTGGATTAATGTACTTTTTTTTTTTCCCCGTTCAAGCTGGAATCTGTCTGAAAACTGTACTGCTGGATAGCTTCAATGTTTCTCACCATTTTTGCTGCATCGTTTGGGAGTGTGAGGAACTGTAAGCTAGCAGGAGAACGTGCAAACTGATCGCTCGTGGATGGGGATGGGAAGGGGGGGTGGGGTTGCTCAGCCCCAAAAGTCACGCCCACAACTCAGAGGTGAATTTCTAATTGAACTCTTGAGGTAGAAACTATGTCCTAGAAAAATCATACAAGTCCCCTGGGAATGCTTTAAAATGAGCTGAAAAGACAAACAAAGAAGATCTTTAACATAAAAATTTTATTTAAATAATGTCAATTTGTTTTAATTTTCAATACATATTCCTTTCCTTTACAGGGCAAAATTATTCAGAGGGAAGAAAGTGCACGGGGATTATGACATCAAAGTGGAGCAGGTATGTTTCATAACATCCTTCAGATCCATTTCAAGTATTTGTTTCGAACAAAGAGGATTAAAACCTCTTTAATTCTTGACGTTTTAGGCAGAATTCAATGATATCAATGTGGTGGCTCACGCCAATGGAACCTGCATTGTTAACATGCAGGCTCTCAGAAACGGCACCAAGGTTGTGAGGTGAGCAACACAAACACAGCCATCCATCGCTTCCTGTGTGAGACGTTGCTTCATCTTTGTTCTGCCTCCATCCTTCTGCAGGTCCTTCAAGCCCGACTTTGTCCTGATTCGTCAGCACGCCTTCAGTATGACCCAAAATGAGGATTTTCGCAACATGATTATTGGTCTCCAGTATGGGGGTGTACCAAGTATCAACTCCCTGGAGTCCATCTACAACCTATGTGACAAGCCGTGGGCGGTAAGCAGTCAGCAGTAGAGCAATGCAGCAGGCACACTGTGATAATATTCTGTAGTTTTGTCTGCATTTTGTTCAATAGATTGCAATTATTTGCTTCTGGATTATATTTAAATTCTATAATTGTGTGTGCAGTTTGCTCAGCTTATCAATACCTGCAGAAAGCTGGGGGCGGACAAGTTCCCCCTGATCGAACAGACCTTTTATCCTAACTACAAGGAAATGGTGAGCCACGTTAGACTTTTATTAGTTTTTTTCAAAAAATGTACTTTAAAATGATTCAGCAAATTTTGCACTAATGGGGAACTCTTCTCTTCAGGTGAGCATGCCGTCATTTCCTGTTGTTGTGAAGATCGGACACGCCCACTCTGGAATCGGAAAGGTATCTAGATGTTTTTTTTTTCAGCATACACATAAAACAATAAAAAATACTTAATTGTGGTATAATGTACATTATAGGGGAACCAATGCCTCCATCCTCTTGTTACGCAATAACACTTTCTGCATATTTTCTCATGTGAAGTGAATATTTGTTGTGTTTAGGTGAAGGTGGACAATCACACTAAGTTCCAGGATATAGCCAGTGTTGTGGCTCTCACACAGACCTACACTACAACAGAACCTCTCATTGACTCCAAGTATGACATCCGAATCCAGAAGATTGGTACCGACTACAAGGCTTACATGTACGTATTCATTTTTCACGGACTGCTGAAGATTGAGACGGAAGAGGGATCATGGTCTTTCTTTGTGTGCCTTTAACACCAGGAGAACGTCTATATCTGGTAACTGGAAGACCAACACAGGCTCAGCCATGCTGGAGCAGGTGGCCATGACTGATCGGTGAGTACTGACCTCTCTGGTGGTGGCAAATGAACAAAAAAGAGCAATATTAGTTCAAATTATCTCAAAAGAAATAAATCATGGCTTAAAGGTAATCAGTCTGTGCCACGATCTGAAAGCCAGGTTCTGTAGCGGCCTTCAGCTCTCATTGTTGGTGTCTCACATCCTCTAGTCTCCAGAGTATCTTACACACTCTTTATGGAGTCTCAGTCAGGTGAGTTTGCTGCCCAATCAATCATAGAGATACTAACCGAGATTCGGTGCTCTTATTGGTGCCAAGTTCTGCTGGAAAATGAAATCAAGTTCCCCATAATGCAGGTCAGCAAAATGAACGAAGACGTCATGTAGTGTTGACCCAAGATGATGTGGCTCCTCAACGACTACTGACTATGCAAATTTGTGTTGAACTATTGCTTAAAACTCCATAAACAGCCAGTTTCTTCAGCAATGACTTTTGGCGTCTTACCTTCTTGAGTAGCATGTCACTGATCGTCATCTGGACAAATGTTTAGTTGTCCAGAGAGCCTGAGGGCCGGTTTGTACTTCATAGCCATTTTTAACTGCTTGGATGGCATTGGTTCCAAGGCCAGCAGAAGGTAATTGCCCCAATCACTGCAAAATTTACACAAGTTGATGATATCATACACGGTTGGAATTTTATGCCCGTAGTACAATCGCTGCAATCATTTAACTTGAACGTATTATATTAAAAGACGCAATGGGGGAGCAAGCTCAATCCAGGTATTGCAGTTTCCACGACCCAGGATTTTGAAGACGAGGCTTTTTTTTTTATATATACAAAAAGCGGACTATTTGATACGTAGTCCAACCCGTTGTCGCGGTAACAGGATAATGTGCCACTGAGCTGGCACTGACCTCAACTGCAGCAGCAAAAGAAAGCGATGGATATTCTGATCATCACGATAGGTTAAATAAAGTAAAAGTTCAGAGAGAAAGTTCACCTCTTTGCGATTGTTTTTTTGTCTGGAGGATGAAACAAACGTTTTTTCTAAAGAAACCAGCGCAGTGACATAGAACGTTTAGGCAATGTGACCGGAACTTCTTTTTTCAGGTGCGCATCATTGACATATATTGTGCAACCACATCCAGCAGCCAATGAAAATTGAGTATTCACCTGAACCATGGTATAAGTTTATTTAAAGTGCAGAAACACAGTCTTTGTTTCTTATGACTGTGTGTCAGAATCTTTGTTTTCTTGGAGGAATACTGTAAATATAAAAGTGTTAAGAGTTATGCTTATCTTACTGTTAATATGTTTTTTTGCTCAAAAATTACATTTTTGGTATGTTTGAACATTTGAGACAATTAAAATAAAGGAAACATTTTCTCTCTAGCCTGGTTTTGTCATATAAAATGTACCCAGAAAAATATTGCGGTTAATTGTTATTTGAATTCTAATGTCTCTGTAAGTCTATGCTTTGTGGTGCAATAACTGATGTGTTTGGTGAAGGTACAAACTGTGGGTCGACACCTGCTCTGAGATTTTTGGGGGTCTGGAGATTTGTGCCGTTAAAGCTATACATGGAAAAGATGGCAGAGATTACATCACAGAGGTAAGGATGTTATCGGAAATGATGACATCTTACTTTAGGAACGCGCTCAGATAAAGTAAATGAGTTCATCTTGGACCCGTCTTTTCCTTGTGGTGCAGGTGGTGGGTTCCTCCATGCCACTGGTAGGGGAACACCAGAACGAAGACCGGCAGCTCATTGCAGACCTGTTGCTTGCAAAAATGAACCAAATAGCAAACAATGAGGCCAATGCTCCCCAGAGACCCACCACGGTGCAACCATCTCAGGTACAGAAGAATATTCCTCTACAGCAGCCACAGACCTGTCACAGTTGTTGCCAGTTTCAATAAAGTGCTCTTCATCCTCCCCTTTTAGGGAGCGGGCCAAAAGGGGGACATAACGGGTGACGGCACCAAGAACGGCGTTGGCCGCCCCCCTCAAGGTTGCCTGCAGTACATCCTGGACTGTAACGGCGTTGCAGTGGGGCCAAAGCCAGTCCAGGCCAACTGAGCGAGCCAAGAAAAAGTGTTTCAGAGTCTGAATAACAATGAGGACCTCAGCTGAACACAAGCTCAGACGTGTTTGTGGATGCTCGAATCCCACCTTAGTGGCGAAAGCTCGGCCCAGCCGGGAGCCGGCCTGGACTATGTTGTTTTAACTCTATGCAGTGTCAAAATGTACTGTCCACCTGCTGAGCTGTTGATCGTGTGCTTGTGTGGGTCACATTCTGTATGTCTGTGCTGCTGTGGTTTCTCTCGATGACGTTTAAAAAGAGACCTGTGCCTACACCGAGTTGAGTGGTGCTCTGTGGTAACTGTTTGACCCTGCTGTGACTCTTTGTTTTGCCCCCTGACGTTCCGTCTCTTCAGTTCGATGTGCGCCCCCTAGATGTTGCTAGATTTATGTGCCACTATACCGTGGGAGCTTTTTCTTTCCATATCGTGGGTGTGAACGCCTATAGTGGTGATTATTTTCATACCTAGTCGAATAGATATTTATTTTTGTGTGTTTTTGCATGATTGGCACAATGCAGATACAGTGAGTTGTTTCATTAAATAGCTGTTACATTGCTGTGCTTATCTGAGCTGTGTTTCCTGAGATTTGCTCATTGTGTAAAAAGAGACTGATATTAATACGATCTAAAGAGTTCAGTATTTGCCTCCTTAGTCTATTCTATACATAATACTATCGCACTGTCTCCAACATAGAGTTATTAAAGTGGTGAAATATTAGATTTATTAAAGATTTTATGAGGTAGTTTGCTGTGCAAGTGTCTAGACACACAGCTTCAATATATTTGCATATTTTTGAGCCAAAGAATATAGAGTCTAGTATTCTTTGCACTCCACAATGTAAATACTGGTGGGGTGACTGTTAACCCTGCACACCATTTGATCCAAACGTAGGTCCAAATTAGTCCTGATCTGTTAGGCATGTCGACTGATGTTGTGTACTGTTCTCTTCTATGTGGAAACAGATATTTTTAGTGATGATATTCCACAAAATGCTTGATAAGAAGTCACCCTTGTAGATCTCAGGCTGGATACAAGCTATATAACGGATGCGTTGCTATGGCAACGACGAAAGGTGCTCTGTGGTTTAGTGGGACCAGTGCCGGACTACCGTAGTGCTTATTTTACTGCCATTCCTGTGAGAAAAAGGAAAAAATTAGAGTTTATGTTGCATCATTTTGGAATACACATTGAACAGATTTGGCCCTTTTGCTCCAATGTCCCAATTTGCTGTTGTCTTGTGGCTTTTGTGGAAGCTTCTTTTTTTTATTATTTATCTAATACTCAAAAAAAAAAAATGTTAAACAGCTAAAAATCAGCCAAATCTACTGTAAAGATCATACTGTTCTCTAACTATTTCTAACTGTAACAGAAAACGTGTTCAACGATCTCTCTCTTTTTTGTAGTGTCTCCTTGTGAAAGCCATGCCTGAGGCTTTTTGTTTGTGACGTTCAGATTCATAGGAATAATGCCATTACACTGAAATCCAAGGGAAGAATGTGCATTGTTACCCCAGTCAGTAATAGATGCAATGTTGGGTCGTGCTCTGATGACGCAACGTTTGCTCAGTCACAATGCAGACCTGCTGGACCGCAACTATTAAAGACTGGGGTGCTGTTTAAAACCAGTTTGGAGCCGTTTACATCAAGATAAGAACACAACGTATTGTGGAAAACATTTTTCTGTGAATATTTCCTCTCATCAATGGCAATAAAGCTTAATTTGCAATATATTTCTGGGCTGTGTCCTTATGTATACTGCGTGTGTTCTAAAAATATATATATCAAAATAAAAAATGAATGTGAAAGAATTAGTAACTAGAAATGTGGCGTTACCTGTGATAATGCAAGTGTGAATGCTGTAAGCTGAATGTGGCTGTTGAAGATGCTAGAGCTGATAGCTAAAAAATGCTGAAGCTGAAAGCTTGCAAAATTATTAGTTAGATGCCAAATTATCCTCCCAAAAAACTGGAAAATTTTCTTATTTTGCCAAAAAAAAGCTAGCACATTGATAAAAAATATTAGGTAATCTTCCAATTATTGAAATAAAAAAAATATGAAACATGTCTAAATTAGCCAAAACAGCTATCATAATGTTCAAATATTAGCTAAACTCCAAATTATTTGGTAAAAATGTCTAATTTTACCAAAATAGCTAGCATAATGCTAAAGTATAAGTAAAACCCCAAATAGCCCAAAAAGCTAGAAAAATGTCAAAATTACTCACGAAATAAAGTTAGCATGTTGACAAAATAAAATCTAAACTCCAAATTACCCTAAAAAACTTCAGTAGTTTCTGAACATTTTAAAGTGTCTCTAGCTGAAAATAAATGCAGAAGTTAACAAGTTTGAAAGTTTTTGAGTGATTTGAGCAATGTCTCATTCATTTCTAATGGGCATATTTTCTTCAATATTTCAAAACCTACAAAGTTTATGAATACCAGAAGTACAAGTAGTAATGTTCTAAACAAGTTAAATGTTTTCAAACCAAGGTTACTGAAATCGTTGAAATAGTGATGGAGTTTTTATGTACGGAAAGACGCAGGAGAGTCACTATAATGTGAATGTTGTAAAGCCTTTAAGCAAATATTGCATCAGATGGAGGTTTTGGTGTATCTACTCGGGTCAAACTTTGGACCTGTTTCCCAAAGCACTTTTGTTTCCTGCAAAACTTCAATATTGATTTATTTGTAAAATTAGAACCACCACTAATGATTCTAAACAAAAGTGACATTTTTGTTTATTAATTTATTAGGTCCTACATTATAAATGAACACATACGTTGTTTCTTGGTTTGGAAAAATTGACAGAAATGTGTCTTAGGTGTTCAGTTATGTCCTAACTGAAGGACGAGTGGTTTGATTTCAGCTCTCAGATCGATCCTCAAACTCAGAACCATAGCATAGATACAAAGCCTCTTACTGTAACAGACAGTGATGGACTTGGCAGTTTGGGGGCCCCGGGCGAGCAATACAATGGGGCCCCCTGCAGTGGTCATATTAATAATTTCTTTTTTTAAATTACCCAGGGTAAAATGTCTGTAACGTGTGTATTTTTTCTTTTTTACTTGCCAGGTTTTACAAAAGAACGCAAAAGACCCAAAAGTATTTGAATGATGAAAAAAAACAATACTTCCTGTTTTAGTTCCTTTGATTCGTATCTTCTTATTCCTGTTTTGTCTTCCTTCTGCATATTTGGAAGTGTAGCAACACATTTGTTGTTTTCTCTTTACTTTGATTACTTCTTTTCTCTATTGTTTATTCAAACTCTTGGAACAACCTGTCTCTGCAAGCTAATTTGCTGTTGGCGGAGTATTCCATTGCTGCAGATTTATGGGGGAGGATGAAGCACTTTCACATGAGCCATCTCAGTGATTCTATTCTTTTATTATGATAGAGTCAAATAAGGATGGCCATGAAAATTAATTTAGAAATATTTTAGGTCCTCAGCTTGGGCTTCAAAAGTATTCGGGGGCCCAGGCAGTCGCCTATACTTTGCCTAATGGTAAGTCCACCCCTGATCAGATTATACCAGTCTCTAAAATATCATTATCCTGTTTCCTACCCAGTCCAGCAGGTCTTTACTGAATCATTCTGAGTTTATTTTAGGATGCTCCTCCACCTGGAAACCGTCTTCCAGCTGTGCAGACCAGACCTGCTCCTCACAACTTGTCCTAGATTTACTTTCTCCTTGAAATATGTTGATACATCCGTCTCATCCGTCGACCGGATTGTACCATTTACAGGAAGTGGACAACAAAATCGAACAAGCACACAATTAACTAAGTAGATGTGGTTAAGCTGTCAGAAAAAACAAAGCTGTTTAAATTTAGAAATGTGTAGACAGAAAACTGTGTGGACAATCTTTAAAAGCAAGAGGTTCAAAGCCGTGAATCTGAAAAGAGAAGCAGTTAAAATCTACAAACCCACTATCTACTTTGTTTATAAAATGGGGTTATCTACAGTTACTGTGAAGTATTACGAAACACTGAAATGTCAGTTTTTGCTTTCCCACATCTTTTTTTGGCTGTTTTTGTCCTAATTGGACATTTTTCATCCCATGAGGGGTTAAATTTTGTCTTTAACTGGCTCATATCTTCTGAGGAACCTCATCTTAACATCAGTCACAGCCATGTGTGTTTGTAGATGTGTGTCTCTGAAGTGTCAACATGTCAGAATCATCTAAAAAAGAACAAATACATATAAAAAGAAAAAAAAAATAACAAAATAATTCAGTATAAACACCCAGACATGCTCTGTGATTTTGTTTCTAACCAGATGCAGAGTTTTTGTTGCCATCTGGTGTCGGATAAGAAAGACAAGAACTCTGCAGTCACTGTGTTGCTATGGTTACACGTCTGACCATGTACGTTTTTCAACCCGTCTTAGAGAGGCTCTGAAATGAGGAGAACCAGCACAGGTCAGTGCTGCAGCACCGTGGATGAAGCTGGCCTTGCACCACAGGGAAATGTAAACCAGGTCATGATTTGTGTCAGGACGGACTTCCTTCCATCCATCTTCTAACTCTAATGATATAAGCAGACATGAACAGATGTCCCACTTCACAGAAACTTTCCCCAACTCACTCCCAGGCTGTCCTAGAGAGAGAGTCCCGAGTCCTCCTCCTGGTTATAGACATGGGAGTCATCCAGGAGGAATCCAAAATACTGGAAGTGGTTGTTAAAAAAATGTGCATTTTATGGTACAAGCATCAAATTTCCCCTGGGTGTACCATGGGACCCTCTCTTTCAGAAAAGCACATTTGCTACAAGAAAGTCCAAGACTTTAAAATATATTAAAAATACTAGCATTCTCAACTCAACTATTTTCTCTCGATGTGGAGGAGCAGTGGCTCTGGATCACCTTATTTCAGCTGCGATCCAGAGCTCATGAACACAGGTGAGAGCAGGCATGGGGTAACACAGAGCTTTTTCTTCCGGCTCAGCTCTTCCTTCATTACAATAGATCAATACAGCAACTGCATTACTTCAGCCGACTGACTATCAATCTCTTTCTAAATCCTCCCTTCACTCGTCAACAAGACCCCAAGATGCTTACCACCTACCATTAGAGGGCAAAACACCCTCTTCTGGAGAACAACCACGCCCTCTGACTTGTACGGGTACTTCTTGTTCCAGCAGCTTCACTCTCGCCAGGTACTCCATCAAAGGAGGATCAGTCTTCCCGTCATTCTCACTTACATACATTTATTAACTGACAACCCAAAACAACTTATGCTGTCCAGATAGAAAAAAAAAATAGTGTTTCTAAATGAGACCAAAAAAACCCTGACTGACCTGGGAAGGAACAGAGTTAAAATCAAACCAAAAAAAAAAAAACAGTGACAAATCAAACCAGAATTGAATCGAATCTAATCAGATTGAACTGGATCAAATCAAATCAAACCAAACTAAATCAATTCAAATCAAATTAAATTAAATCTTTTATATTTTATTTTATTTTGAGCATTTCTAAGTGCTTTACAATTACACTTCTATGGTTAAGCCACACCCACTCACTGTTAGAGTGTAAACTTTCCAAAAATAAAACTGAAGTGTGTTTTTAAGGGAATGACAACAACACAGTGTGCTGAAAACTAAACCTGCAGTGTCTTTGAAATGTGCTGCACTTTCATACACACAAAACTAAATAAAAATTATTAAAATGAGGCACACGAACTTCAATAAATCACTTAAAGTCATACTTTCTGACATGAAGATTCTGAAATATTTGGGGTTTTATGAAATGATAATGTTAATATTTAAATGACAGGTAATGTTTTTTCCCTGCAACATCAGAACACAAGAGAATAAAATGTGATATTTAAGAAAAAATCCTAAGAAAAAGCCCACCTTCAACCAGCTGTTGCTAGGATAGGCCCCAGCAGCCCTACAATCCCATTCAGATAATGGACAGATAGCATTCTAATTTAAGTTGTGCTGAAAGAACCGAACTTTAATTTGAATAAATGTGTGGTGACGAAGAAGAATTATCATATATTTAAAAAAAAATAGAAATCATGTCTAAAATCATGTTGCTTAAGGTCTATATAACAAAGGATCATCTCAACTCTTTTGATTTACTGAGAAACAACAGTTCAGAGTTTGTCCTAAACACCGGTCAAATAAAGGTACATACTGAGAGATCCCTCTACTGAATTTGCTCTGAATGCCACTTATGGGAAACTCCAACCAAACCTCAGAATTGTGTATTCCAGAGGTATTCCAAAGAGTGTTTCTGAAGAAACCTAAGAATAGCTCTGCATTGTCAGCAGTTGTTGAAAGTGGGCGGAGCTTGGGGAGTTGTGCAAACAAACATGAGGGAAATTTCAACAGGTGTGACCACCTGGAGGGTCACGGTCAGACCTGCAAAGTGAGGAAATTATTCTATGATGAATATGATTTTTGGTTATACTTTCATGCATATATATTTTTTTAATTTTTACAGAAAAATCTTAAGTTAAAGGGGACCTAATTTCTTGTGGGGAAAAAAATCCTTATTTTTCTGACTTCCAAATACTTTGGAAGTATAATATGTATAATATAATATGTATATAGTATAATATGTATAATATAATATATTATAATCTTTGGATTACTAAACAAATGAACCACTAGGTGGTGCTAGAACACGGTCCAAAAGGACAAAAAGCATGCCAGGATAAAGGAGAACAATTTTTAAAATAGATGTTTCTTTGTTTTGACTTTAAACTCAACCTTATCTTTGATGAAGGTTTATCTGACCTGAAACCGTATTCTAGAGTCTTTATTACTATCTACGCTACTACAGTTCCTTTAAGATCGAGCAGAGTACTACAGGATCTGAAAGGTGAGTTTTTTCCTCATCAGTCCTCTCACTTCCCACCTGCTTACTTCTCCCCTGAGCGTACGGCGACTGGAGACACACAGCGGCATCAGCCAATGGTGGATTCCCTCGGCGGTACATCATGACTGGATCTCCAGGGGAGGTTGCCACTCTACAGCAAACATTACACCCTTTTACAAAGTATTGCCAGACTTCCCCAAGCAGTGCGATCAAAATAAACGCTGATAACCTTATTTGCTGCCTTTATATCAGGGGTCTGCAACCTTCAACACTTAAAGAGCCATTTGGGTCCCTTTTTCATGGACCAAAACCCAGCAGGAGCCACAAAGGCTCACGTCATCCTTTGGAGAAATAAGACACAGATTTGTGTTTAGGTCAATGTTACCATTATTATAAATACAAACAAACTTTTCTTGCATGAACAAAGCATATATAAAACATAAATATAGATAAAAATATACTAGTTTTTTTCAAAAAATGGTTCACATAATTTCCTTTCCTCAATGCTGCCAGTGTAGCAGCAGGTAGTGTAACGTCAGCAGTGATTAAAAAATAACATTTATTTAACATTTTGTGGTAGATCTCTGCCAAAAATACATAAAATCCAACTCAAAGAATAAATCAGAGCTATTTAAATGGCCCTCACTGTATTTCTCGACCCATAAGTCATACTTAGATATTGTTCAAAAAGAGAAAATCTGTTTTATAATCTGGTACCCCTTTATTTTAGTTGTTCTTTCTGGCCTCCAATAGATTTTCCGTGGTGAACAACAATCTAATTTAGCTCAATTTATGTTATATACATATATGTTATTCAACTGTTTGTTACTTTAATACTTAAGTACTTTTTACCAGTTAAAACCTTGTTTTTCTTTAACCAGAGAGCCACAATGAAGAGGTGAAAGAGCCACATGTGGCTCTGGAGCTGCAGGTTGCAGACCCCTGCTTTAAGATGAAGATACCACAGTTTTATGCTTAGGACATCTGTCAGCATTATTGTGAGGATTCAAAACAAAAATGAGCAGAAACCACTTTTAAAACTTTTACTTTTTGCTTAAATGTGCAGATTTCCATTATTCACACTCGCTGTCAGACAGACTTTGGATTAAAACAAAAAGAGAACCCCAATAAAGACAAAAAGAATCCCAAAAATTCCCAAGTTTACTCCATAACCGTTTAAGACGATGCAAAAATCAACTACTGTGCAACTAGATCGACTACTTCCAACGGCTTTGTGGCGACCACAAGTGAAGGAGGTGAAACTGCGCAGGCTCTCAAGTCCATGCTTTGTTTCGTCTTAAGGCAGGGGAGCTTTCAAAAGTCCTCAGGTATGTCCTGATAAGAAGGCAACGCCCTGAGCTTCCTTCAGGGTCTCCTCTGTGTCTCAGGTAGCTGTGTGTGCATTTCTTTACAGCCTAAACCAAAAACCTTTCAGATATGCCTTCAAAACAGGATGTAACTTTAGGATGAGCCTCCCTCCAACATGTGAACATCCATCTGCTAGCCGTGTAAGTAATCTCCCTCCTTCTCGTGCTTTTGAGCAAGGCCTTCCATATGATTGCAGAGAGTTGTGCTTGATTTCAGGAGAATGAAGCGGGACGGTCCGAGTCTTCAAAAGACGGGCAGTTTGGTGGAAGTCAGAGTGTAGGTGTTGATGTCCTCGGGGTGGGAGGCTCTGTGCAAGGACGGTTCCGAGGCACTGCGGTTGATCTTCGGGAGGGCGTGCTGCAGCAGCTCGATGGAGGACAGGATCTGAAAGAGACGGAGAAGGGAACGACAGGAGTGGAACAAATACTCCGCCGGCTCGGAGTCTAGAGTTTCAGAGAGCGGCTGTCACCTGCGGGAAGAGAGGCCTCTCGTCCTTGGACTTCTTGATGCAGTCGGCCACCAACCTTTTCATGGCTTTGGGGCAGTTCTTGTAGAGCTTGCTGAGGTCTGGGGACAGACAGCCTCTTCCTACCATAAAAATGATCTGCAAGGTGGAAGTCAAAGAGGATTTTTTGGTGAACAACTTGCAATTTTTTTTCCCTTTTGCATAATTTTGCCAGGGGTGCAACTTACATGGGACCGGCCCATATACAACAGACGCAAGAGGTTTATAAACACGGACTGAAGGGTCTAACAGTGGCCTGTAAAAGTCTAGTGTAGCCTGTAAAAGGCTAGAGCAGCCTGTGGAAGGCTAGTATAGCCTGCAGAAGACAAGCATAGCTTGTAAAAGGCTAGCATAGCCTGTAAAGGGCTAGCGTAGCTTGTAAAAGGCTACCATTGCCTGTAGAAGGCTAGTGTAGCCTGTAAAGGGCTAGCATAGCCTGTAACTGGCTAGCGTAGCCTGTAAAAGGCTAGCATAGCCTGTAACTGGCTAGCGTAGCCTGTAAAAGTCTAGACTAGCCTGTACAGGGCTAGCATAGTCTGTAGAAGACAAGCATAGCTTGTAAAAGGCTAGTGTGGCCTGTACCGTTATATCAATATAACTCATTGATTTTGTCTTGAATTTTATATTGGAGTATTGCAGGACAGCAAGTCATCAAACTGGGCTACATAGACACAAAAGTACCGTTGAAAGCGCCACTGATCAGATGCAGCTCCTGCAGTAGATGATGAAGATCAAAGTAAAAAAAAAAAAACGTAATAGGTCATGGAGACACGTTTACCGATGCTTTTGTAGAACTCTTCACAAAAAAATAGACCTGATCTCTCAATGTCATCCGTGTCTTAAGCGTGCTGTAAATTAAATATACAGTCAGTTGGTGCTTTTATGTAGAGATAAGGCTAAAAACGGCGTTAGCTTCTCCCACACGCAGCAGAAGAGTCAAGCTTATGAACACATTTTTGGACAAGCATTGAATTTGAGACTCGTCAAAAGAGGTAGATTTGTTGTACATCTATAAATAGACAGCAGATGCAAATGTGATGTGTGGATTGTGTTCATTATGACAGATCAGCATCACATTATTCCTTAAATTGCCACTTATACTCCGGAGTGACTTGTATGTTTTTTCTTCTTTATCATGCACTTTTTTGCCCCTCCGACTTGCCCTATATGACAATCAGTACTAAATAAAAGTGATGGCCCTTGAAAGAGCTGACCAGCTGAGGTCAGAGTCAAACTGCAGCGGGACAGACGAGCCTGAGTCAGCAGTCTGCCCTGCAAGAACTTTCTAAATACGCCCAGTGAGTCTAAGGTGACAGACATTTAAAACACTGGAGCTATTGTGAAGGCACAAGTGCACGATGCTGCAGAGGCGAGATGAAAGGAGCGCTCTATGCGCCTGCCAGAACCGCTAGTGACAAGTTACAGTATTGAGGGGACAGAGTGGATTAAAGACTTGGTTCAGAACTGTTCTAGAGCTTTGTGGTTTAAAGACAAAAGAAACAAACGCACTACAGACGCACAAATGCAGTCACATTCACATACCCCGATTCTTACATAGGGTTGAGTTACAGCATCTAAAATTAGCGCAGAGGCTCTATGGTGTCCAGCCCTGCTGGGTGAGAGGGTTTGGGCAACTTCCAGAGCCCTTTTTTCATCGAGCGCCACGCCGTCTTCTCACCACCCTCTGATCCACGCTCACGCTTGAACCCGGACAAGAACTTCTGCTTGGACAAATGTCTGCGCAGTGACAGTCACTTCAAGCACAATGAGAGAATCTGTGGAGTCGTGCTGGTGATACGACTCCATACGGCCCAGACTCACCCAGACTCGGCCTTCAGTGGCCCCCAAGAACATCGAGTTTGAGAACCCTGCTTTAAAGTGTTGCATATCTTTAAAACTGAATTGTAATAATGTTTGATGTCCATCTTTGTTGTACAACCTTTTGTGATTATATTACACAATAATTCCAGAAATAATCTGCAAGTGTACAAAAAAAACTCAATTCCAAGTGCTAACTTTTGTCATTTTTAACAGCAAAAATTGAGTTAAAACTGTTTATGTTTTACAACAACAAAAAAAGATAAAACATGTAGAGACAAAATAAAACTGTATTAATCTATAAAAAAAGCAGACGAGGTCAAAACAATGTCAAAATTTGGCTAAAATATTTGGTGAAGCTCCTCCGAACTATATGCAAAGTTCTAAAGATTAATTTAAATTATGCATCATAACTGTTCTTATGTTTAGTCTTCACCCCAAAAATATGTCAAAGTTTGATAAAAACTGCACTAGCGGATGGTTGGTTTGGGAAAATATAGATTTGCAAACTCATCTGTGAGTTCAGATTCTACTGAGGGCGGATTCTTTCTATACATTTGGTATATTATTACAATATTTTGGAAGAAATGCAGCAAATCTATTGAAATGCTGCAAAAAAGCATAAAAAATTGCAAAAGAAAAAGAATATGGGAGTGTATGATGCCAAGTGAGTCACTAACACATCCTTCACAATAAAAGTTTTCTCTGCATCATCCCACAAAGCTGCAGCTTCATTCAAAAACATGCAGCCTTATATAAACAGAGGTGCAGTTCTGATGCTCAAAACTCACATGTGAGAAAGCTAAAATACTCTAGTTTCCATTCACTTTTTTACTATTTGTGTGGTAGAAGCATTCCAACTAAAAGTGCACCCACAAACACGCCCATCACTGCAGAGGGAATTTCTGCTTTGCGTCTGTTACCGGCCGGCCGTGTGAGTCACTTCTGTTTTTCCAACTTCCCCCCTCTGTTCTCCGTCAACAATACAACTCAACATGAATGTTTCACATCGTTTGAACCAAAACCAGGGCTTTGAGGCTTTCATGAAAAGCTTCCACCTCTGAGTCGGGATGCACCCAAAACCCCACTCCTCTAACGCCTCGATGCAGCTTCTCAAACGCAAAAACTTTTTCAGAGAAACTTTTCATGGTAGCAAGCTTGACTGAGATTGTGGTCAGCTTGTATTCAGATAAGTCCTGAATGAACCATAAATTGTGTTTATGATATTATCATGTTTTAAACACAAAGTGGAAGAAGTCAAGTCACTTTATCTCCCTTTTAAAGACCCACTCTGATCGTCTGCATACCAGTTTGTTTATGATAAAAGTGTCATGATATTGTTGTGCTAAACGTATTTTAATTAATTAATTTATTACATTATACCTGGCTTAGTTTAAGGAAACTATTTATTTTGTTATTGTTACTTGCTTATGAGCAAAAAAAAAAAATCTGAATTTTTTAAAATTTTGTTACATAGCATGGGTCTGCAACCTGCGGTTCTGGAGCTGCACGTGGCTCTTTAGTTAAAATAAAATGTTCATCAATAAATCAATTTATTGTCAGTAAGCATAACCAGAATTTAATTAGCTAAATTATAATCCACTGGATTATAAAGCTGATTTTCTATTATGAAGAAATTCAAGGATTTAGTGTGCCTCCTACTGCATTTACTGCATTGACATGATCCTATGGTGTAGGATGTCTTTTATTTTGAAAGGAAGGCATGCAAAGTTCTATCAAAAGTTATAAACTTTTTCATATTTTTTTAAAAAAGATATTCTCTTTTCATGTTTACGTTTTCTTTAAACAAAAAAAAAAACACAATAGTTTAAGAGCATTTAAATGTATTATGTTAGTAGCAAAAACATAAATATAAATCAGAATCTTATTTTTTTAAAGGGTGAGAGAAGAGTTTGTAGCTCCTACTGGGTTTTGGTTGGTGAGGAATCGACCCGAATGGCTCTTTAAGTGTTGAAGGTTGCAGACCCGTTATGTAAAAATCATATAATGAACCGAAACAAGACTGTGACCTAAAAATTGAGGTTTGAAACGAATCTTTGCGAAACTGAACTGTTGCATCTCTACTATACGTAGTTACCATTCCAACATTTCCAAAAGGTAACACTGCACATTCACTGCTGAAATGCTTCACTATTTTTAAATGTACTGCATGACTTTACCTGATCTCTGTTTGCGATCTGTGAGTACGGGAGCTCTCCTGTCATGAGCTCAAAGAGAACAATTCCATAGGAATATACGTCAGACTGGAAACTGTAGGGGTTATTATCCTCCATCCGGATAACCTCTGGAGCCTGTCAGTCGCAGCAAAAGACAGAAAAAGGATTTATAATGAGCATCCACCAAAAGGAACTCAAATTCAACATTTTGAAGGAGTTACTAACCATCCAAAGAATGGATCCGGAAGGTTGCTCCACCTGATGTGAGCCGCTCCATCTGGCCTTCACTGTTGCAAGACCAAAGTCCCCAATTTTCACTGTTAGTCCTTCATGTAAGAAGATGTCTGCAAATTTGTCAAGGATTTAAACCTAAAAATTCATGCAGAATTTCACTCAACCAGGATGTTTAAGAGGAAAGGATACTGTTAGACTTCATGTCCCGGTGAATGATGTTCTTAGCATGAAGATAGCTGCAACAAAAATGAAATATTAGACGGTTTTCCTTTGAAAACATGAAAAGAGATCTTTTTGTTTGTTTGTTTTGTGACTCACTCCATGCCCTGAGCTGTCTGTCTGGCTATATCTATAAGCTGGATCATCTTGAAGTTAGTCTCCAGGACGTGAATGTGTTTGTAGAGGCTGCTGCCCTCGCACCACTGGGTCACGATGGCCAGGTTGTCCTTCGTCATGTAGCCCATGAACAAAAGGATGTTGACGTGTCGCGTCTTCCTGCATCCATAAACAAAGAGAAGGGAAATACCAAAATGCAAATATATTTTTTCTGTATGGATTTCATGCAGTTGGAAAAAAAAAAGCTACCTCAGGACTGCCACTTCATTTCTGAATGCCTGGAACTGCTCCGGTGTGGGGTCAGTCACCTTTAAAATCTTTACTGCTACATCGCCTGCAAACAAGAGCATTAACCCTTTAATACCAGACATCTGGTGTTTATGTTCTTTGATTTATTGTAACTTTTCAACTGTCAGCACGATCAACGTCATTCCAGTAGATTTTGAAGGAGATTGCGCCGCTTTTCTCCTTCAAAATCTACTGGAATGACGGTAATCGTGTTAACGGTTGAAAGATTCCAGTATGTTAAAGTCCCCCAATGACAATTTTATTTTATTTTATAAAAAAACAGTGGTGTTTTAATTATGTTTATGACATTTTTAACCAAAATCCCACAATCTAAATGTCTTAAAAAGCAATTTTTCATGCTGATCTGAAGCCTCCATTTCCAATATCTCCTCCAAGGGGGCGTGGCTTTTGGAGCTCCGCCTCTGTTTGATTATGATACAGTAGCTCTGTGTCTCACTGGCGTACATTTTCACCGCCGGATGTCGGCTCAGGTGTTAAAGGGTTAATAAGTATGTTTTTCGGATGGGAGCTCACATCTTCTTTCTGAAAAACGTATGAATCGAATGCTGATTGAAGTGTAAGATGAGCGTCTCTCACACCGTGCCATTTTCCTTTGTACACAGTTCCAAAGGAGCCTGAACCGATGCGTGAGTGCAGGTACACCTCGCTGGCTTCAATCTCCCAGTAGTAGCTGGAGTCGCGCTTGTCTCGAGGCCTCTGCACGGACAAAAAAAAAATCAATTCAATCAGGTGACACACTTTTAAAGAGGACGTGATTGTATTTTCCATCCTTGTTTGCATGACTTACAATCTTATTTTTCTCCTGAGTGTTGAAGGATGGAGCCCTCTCCCTCTGAGCAGGCGTGGGGGTCTTGGATTGTGAATGGGACCAGCCTGTGGGGCTCTGGTTAGGTGAACTCCCCGCTGCACGAACACAGGAAGAGTTGCTCACAGGTGTTGCTCAACTAGTTTTTTCTTACATGTACCCAACGGTTGCTATGATAACATGGCAAAACAAAAAGAAATTATTCATTTTGAGATTTATAGTCCAGCGGATAAAGATTACCTGAAGTTATTGATGCTTTTTATGGTTTTAATGCATTGTATTCAGATATTAAATGACTCAACAAGTTCCTGTTTAAGAGGCTGTGACAGGAAGTAGTGCGCAAAAGATACTACTGGAAGCAGCATCAAAGCTCATCCTTGCAAAATTACAAAAATGAACAGAAACGTTCTTGTGCTCTAGATCAGGGTTCTGCAAACTTTTATACTAAAAGAACCATTTGGACCTGTTTCTCACTGATCAAAACCAAGCCGGAGCCACAAAGTCGTAATTCACTCTTTTGAAGTGTTGTTACTTTTCACATAAATATTTTTTTAACATAAAACCAGGAATTCAGAAAGAAAAAACAAATTGTTTTGACAGAAGGCTGAATCCCTTCCTTTCAAAATAAAAGACTTCCTTTTCCACATAGGATCGTCCCACCCACCCAATGGCATTTTTTTCTGGTTGTTTCTTTTTGGGTAGGCTGTCATGCTTTTCCCTACTTACTACTGCAGTTTACCTGGTTTTGCTTCGTGTTAAAAGAGAAATAGTATGTAAAAACTATACAAATGTATTTTCTTTGCGACTCCCTTTTGTGTAAAGTCCTCTATCGTTTTTTCCTTCAGCCAGAGAGCCACTATGGACAGGTAAAAGAGCCACATGAGAACCTGGAGCCTCAGGTTGCAGACTCCTGCTCTAGAGCCTCGAGAAAGTGACTTTTCTGTAGGTTTTTAGATTAAATGTAGCAAATGAAAAGACCAAACCGGGTCACACAAGTGCTGCACCAACTGACTGAGAAATGTGTAATATAGGAAGAGTGACGCAGCAGAATTCGTACTTACCCGAGTCATGGTCTCGCATTGCATCCTAGAGAAAAGAAAAGCCACAAAAACGTTGAATTAGGATTACTGATTTCATTCAAAGCTGAGATGACGACAACCCACACCATGCTCCCATGTGTGTTTTTTAACGCCGTAACGCTCGGTGAAGGCATGCCAGTCAGACACTCGGGCCCTCTAACCTTTTCTGGACTCTCAGATGAGGCCTCCACAAAAGTCTGGGGGAGGTGCACAATACCTACTTTCCTCTTCAGCCAGAATCTGTGGCACCAGGAGCTGGCAGAGGTATTCAGGCAGTCTAGCTACTCCCCAGAAAGGGACAGGCCAGAAAGGAGACAGAATGGAGAGGGAAGTGAGGGAGGAAGAAGATGCTAACTGACGGCACACATTATTTAGCCTATAGTGCTGCTATCCTCAACCTAAAGGAGCCACATTTATTCGTTGGAGGCGGGATGTCAGCTCTGAGGAGGATAGGAGACCAACCAAGAAAAATGTAGGAATACTTGGGATGCCTAAGATGTAGGCAGACGGGAATACAGGGATATTTCAGGAGCTGCAGGACCAGCAGAGGGGCCCACGTGGTGTGGAGTTACCTCGATCATGCTGCTGTCTACAGGCAGAGTGGTGCTGCCCATGTGGACGTTGGGTGTAGAAGTGGAGCGCTGCCTCTGGGAGAGACCTCCGCCCGGGGGCGTGTAGGGCTCTGTGTCACTGAAGGCGTGGGAGGTGGAGAATCGGTGGGCGGAGCTGTGGAGGAACAAACTTCTTATAGTAACTACAACATAGGAGGCCTCAAAAACTTTCAAGCGACCTCCTTTTGCTACCATTTTCTATTTAGGTTGAGGTGTAAAAAAAAAAAAAAACTCCCCAAATTAAAAAGTCAGTAACGGTCCCATCAGGATCCTTTTTTTTGTTCGGTTGAGATTGCAGAAGCATTTAGAGATCCGGGTTAACTGATCGGGCCAAAACCTGTCAGACAACACCATCACTTCGTCTAAAATTACTCGACCGCGGCCATTGAGACAATGAAAACCAACGGCATGCATCCGTTCTGCTTGTTGCAAACTGTCCCGCTTTTGAGGATCCCGAGAATAGAATACATGTGATACTTTGTGGCTGCTAATCTGGGGGCTCAAATAGCTTTGATTTTCTTTTTTATTTGCTTCTTTTCACACCCGGTTGGATAAACCGGTGGTTTGACGTAGCGGGAAAAATCCTTAAAATTAAGATTTAATCAATTTAAAGCACATGTGTCAAAGTCAAGTCCAGCCCATTTTAATTTATTGTTATTAATGGCCTGATGTTTTCTTGAGCTCATTTGTAACTTGTATAATTTTGACCAAAAATATATTTTTATGGAGAGTAAAAAAATTAAAGTTATTTAAGGTTTAAGTTGATTTATTATGGAATAATATTCCTGACTTTTTTTTTAAATCATACTTATGTTAAAAACTTACATTTTTAACTTTTAAAAAGTGGAGTTTTAGTCTGTTCAATACATTTTTTTTTATTTTGGCCCCCTGTGCGATTGGGTTTGACACCCCTGATTTAAAGTATCAACAAAACATTTGCGAACAACAAACCTCACCTTGGAAATCGAGTTAAGGAGTCCCTGACACGCCGGGACGTTGGCGGCGGCAGGGACGGACCACTGCCCTCCCCCGGCGTCGGACACAACCTGAAGGCACAAAACCACCCAAACAAAATGATGACAATCCAGAGCACCAACATGTGCCTCACTAAATACGGATGTTGAACCCACAGAGAAAATACTGGAGTTTTTATAACTCTATACTGCTTATAGTCTGGTTTCAAAAACGTATTAATCGGACAAAAATAACAAAAAACGAACTTCTACATTCAGTAAACAAACATGCAAATGATTGCAAAAAAGTGTGACACTAGTAGACATGAATTTCCTCTTTTGTCTTGGTGACATTTCTACTTCTCACGCGACTACAATGACAATAATGTCATAATCTCTACCTTTACCAGCTATGTTTGCAATAACCTCCTAAATACTTACAGGAGTTGCCTAATATTGCTCCAGTCCACACACATTGTGGGCACTTTGGTGCTACAATGCTCGTGGAATTTGTAGCCGCAGGTTTGGCAGCGGAATCCGTTCAAGAGAAACTTCTGGCAAATGTCACAGAATGCTAGCTTGAGATATGTTTTACGAACCTGAAAATGACAGCAACAAAAACAATAGATATAGTCTTGATGTCTGGAATACTACAAAAAGTTTGTCCAAGATACTCAGAGCACGTACAAAGTTATGAGTCGTCAAGGGAACGTGATCTAAAACCTCCACCAGCAGCTCTTCTCCGATCAGAGAGGTCGAGTCGGTGTTCCAGTCCATCCTTAATTTCTTGCTAGTAAAAAAAAAAAAAAAGAGAAGCAACAAATAAACAGAACCTCTTAAAAATCTGTGTGTCTGATCTTTAAAGTCTCACTCTAACCATCTTTTTGATTTATTCTTCAAGCGTTTCTTTTAATTATGATTTTGCCGTTTCCAGCCAAAACATTTTTAAAGTAATTTTTATTATATTTGTCCTCCATCGTCAGAAAAATGCCTCAAGAATATGTTAAAAAACACCATCAGAGTGGGTCTTTAAACATCTTACTATAAAACACTTGTAGTCCAAAACTCACTTGGTCTGTCCTGGATGTAGCCTGAAGACGGCGCAGCACTGAGGCTGCAGGCCTCGCACCTTCAGCGCTTTGATGAGGCAGTTGAAAAGAGTCATACCCGGTCGTACGTTTACCTGCCACACAACGAGAATTAGTTGCGACACCGTTTCTGAAGTCGTCGTAAGAGAAATCCGGATGAACTTCCGTGTCAGTGAACTCACCACAGTGCGCTGCTGGTTGGGGAGGTAGACGCGGATTGTGCTGCTGGCCTTGGAGTCTGGTGTCCTGCTGTCGTCCGAGGAGCGCCGCTGGCAGGGAAAAGCCTGCACCATGGTGGGGGAGAGGCAGGGGCCCTCGAATGCCGAGTCCTTCATTCCAAAGCCGTTGCTCAGGGTCCTCCAGGCCCCCTGAAGGTGCTCCATTAGTAAGGCGAGCTGTCAGGACAGTCTGGAAATAAAAAGAGAAATAGTATGTCAGGTTAGTTTTTTTCTTAAAGTAAATCAGAAGTTGGGGCAGAGTGGTGCTGCCCATGTGGACGTTGGGTTTTGTTGTGCTATTTTGGATTAGACCTGCAAAATAAATTGAAAATGTATTGTTATCGCGATATCAGCCAGTGATAAACTACATTAGATGTTTACAAAGTTGCTAAAACAGTCTCCTGGTAGCTTGAGGCATTTAACAAATAAATACAGCCTTTTTGCCCATGTGATCAATCGGGATGGACCCCTATTGATCACATCGTTGACTAATTGAGTGAAGCCCTCTTATGCTATGTAGACGTGGGGTATTACTTAGGTTAAGATGTATTAGTTGTTTTGCTTTTTGTTCATGTATCGCAAGTCATATCATGATCGCAATATTGATCAATAACATCGTACATCGCATGTTTTTGATCCAATTTGACAATTTTTTTCTAGCTTTACAGCAACATTAGTCTTTTAATTAGGGAAACATTTTATTTTGACTTTAAAAAAAAAAGGAGGAATTCGGGTAATCTCTAAATATAATCCCACCAAGTATGCCCTCTCCAGATTAGACCATTAGGACCCTTTCAGAGGGGCTGTTTTAAAAGTAAGAACATTTATTTTCTGGCTAATTTAACCCTCTAATTGACCCTTTGTGACAATTTTGACCTGACCACAATATAAGGTTTAACACAAAATCTGAATTAAATGTATCAATTCCACACCACAGAAAATATATATATATATTTTTTTTTAAGTACAACTATTGTATTTTTAATCTTCGACCTGAAATAGACGAATGGACATGACATAACAATCAAGATTTGTGTGCCATAAAAACACACACACATAATAAGCAAAGCTAAAAATAACTGAAGCGTCCACAGTTTTGGTTGGACGGGTCCATCACAACCAAAACCGTCTGCTTTGTTTCCAGTGCAAACTGTTCCCCTGTGTTGTATGTATAAACACACACATATAAAGGTACTGTTGTTCCTCTTTGGCACTCACGTTATCCCTGTTTACTTTCACCCTTCCTCCCCCCCAAAATACCCCTTTTCCAGTTACCTCTGCTATGTTTTACCCCAAAACGTGCCGACTCCAAGGGTATTATTTACTGTAAGTAGTGGCTAGCTGTCACGGCAGCCATGATGTGTCAATTATGCAGAAAAAGTTCTCTTTTTTTAACTGTACTGTAGGAATTGTGTCCAAAACAAGAACTTTTAACCATCCACAAGACAATATTTAACTGTAGGGATGAAAAAAATAAACTAATAATTGATTTTTATAGGCGGCAACACCACTCAAACTCCAGCAAAAACAATCAACTCGAAACCCTGAGTCTAAAGAGTGTGGATAAAAAACATATCTGCAGGTTAGCATTATATGATGACGTCAGTGAACGCCTTTAAGGTAGCAAAAAGATCTAAATTACACACACAAAAAATGACTAACACGTAAACTCTCACAGTGGATAACGGTGAGGTTGAATGAGGCCTTATAGTTCCTGTTATAACAGCTAAAGTCTGCAGGCCCTCAGAGTCGAACCGTTTCGTCAAAAGTCCAAAGCTCTCCTACTCCGTTTCGCTTCAACAGTCCATTTCTGTGCCCGCGTGCGCTCCGTGGAAGCAGATTAAGTCCTCGCGCGAGCTAGCAAAACACAAGCAAGACGTGCTACAAGCCGTAGCCAGTACGTGCTCACCAAGAGAAGTTCAAAAAGTTGGGCTCCGCCATAACTTCAGGAAAAAGTGGCGTCGGTGACATCATCAGGATTTTTTTTTTTTTTTGCAACGCATTCAAAGAAAAGATGGAGAGAACGTCATGAGGACGGCTGAAACGGGGGGAGACATGAATCCGCCGGTTCGGTTGTGTCGAATAATCCTGCGTCCGGAGAATGTTGCATTCATGTAAAGGTCACAGGCGGGTCTCTTTCACGGAAAACTTTCCTTCTTCCTCGTCTCCCGGTGGTTGTAAATGCGGAAAAAATGTCGCAAAAATAAAGTCAGACTTTTTTAAAAATTCACTTTTAAAGTCAAAGTCTCATTAATGTCTACTAATGTTCCATAATAAACATTATTTAGGAGATTTGGTGGGGCGTCCGTCCGACGCCACGGATTGAAACAAGACCTTGCAGTCAAAACAAGACCTGCAAGCATCACTCACCCTGAAGGAGCAGCCGAAGTCCTCCCACTTCGGCTTTTTTCGTAAATAATTGAAAAGATTCAATTTTTGTTCATAATATAGACGTTTGAAAGTCATATTTTGCGCCGGAGTTCGTCCATCTTTTTCCACCAATACGATTTTGTTTTGCCTATTTTGTTTGAAACGTACATTTATGTTTACTTACGTTAGCAAAGCGTTTTTTGAAAACAGCTAATGGACTTAAACCGGAGGTCTGCATTGGTTTTTGACGCTCATGGCTAATAAGTATTTCATTACATTCCCAAGCGTGCCACCTGGTGGCGCAGATGGGGTACTGCAACATGAAAATGTTTGAATCTGAGCTATTAGTGACAGATTTGGTTTAAAAAGCAATATGTGAAAACATGTTACATAAATACTTACAATAACGAACTTGCGATTTAGTTTAAAAAAATAATTGTTCCAATTTGTAAACATAATATTAATGCCCATTCATTCTTAAAGTTGTATCACAGTGAAAGCATACCCTGTTAATCTCACCATGTGTTCAGCATCTCTTGGCCTGAAAGGGTCCTCCGAGGCCCCCTTTTCCCAGATGGCTCCTCTGTCCTCTAAAGCAAGCTGGACTTGACAACCCTCAGACAATGAAACAGCCTTATGATCATAACAGTCAGTGACTGAACGGTGGATGTTTCCATAAGCAGCTCTCTGCACAGTCTCTCCAAGACAAGAAACTATGACTTTATTCTAGTTTCCGCAATAAACAGTTTCCTTCTTTCATCATCTGTAACTTTACATTTCACTCTTCTTCTCTGATAGCAGGATTTTCTAACACAACCTCAGAAGTAACAGAAATCCCAAACAGTGTTCCATCCAGTGAGGATGAGGGCAGGGCTTTGTCATGGTGCTGGCTTTTAAGGTGTTCCATCCCACATGCAGAACCACTACTCTGTCTCAGTTGTGCCAGATAAAATCCATAATTTAATATGATCCAGATTTAAAGATTACAAGTTATTATAGTTTTTGGATAGTAGCTTATAAAGGTTAGATACCAAATAAGTCAAACTGAAAGCTTTCCATCCAATTCCACCTTAAGAGTGGTGAAAGCATCTCTTCCACTTATTGATCTAGGAGAGCACTCAGAACAGTTAGCTGAGATGTTTGCAGCTCATATGAATTGTGTACCTTTCAATCCTCCATCAAATGTAAATTGAAGACTGCAAATATTAATGCTTGTGCTGTTAAAAAAAAATTACATCAGTTTAGTCTAATTTGATCCCTTATTTTATCAAGTTTCCTTCCAGTAATCAGCTTCAAGACCTTTCAAAAATTGAATTTTTAGTAACGTTATTTATTTAAATTTTGCTAACTTTAAATAAAAATCTGTGTAATAAAGCAATAATTTACAATATATTAAAATCAGAGTTAATTAGTTAGTCTCTTTTAAATTTCTCATGCATTTTATTTTATTAGATTGTTCTAAAAATGATAATTTTTATTAGAAACTTAAAATAATAATTATTGTTTTCATGTAGCCACTAAAATTTACATATGCAATTTCAAAAATTAATATTATTTGTTTAAGAGAAAATCAGACGAAGCTCTTAAACTGAAGTAAATTTTAAACTGTCAAAAAAATGTAGCTAAAGGATATATAATTTATTTTGCACATTTATGAAAAAGTTTCTTATAGAAAAAGCACAAATTACAGATTAAGAACACAGTATAAATATGCAAATATATTTAAAATAATTATCTGGGGGTTGACAATTTAAAATGAGTAATTTAATTATTTACAAAAAGGATTTTAGAAGGTTTTTCATTATTTTTTTAGTTTCGTTTGAGCTATTTTATTTTCAACTTAATTCTTGAAGTGCTGCCAGGTTTGTTGTTATTTCTTCCAACCATAAGGGCGATACTCGTCACTCCCAGATGTTTTGGATGTTTGCAACTAAGTGAAAAAAATACGACTATTTAGGGGAGGAAGCAAAAATATGGACCCTTCCATCTCCACTATTAGCCTATTTGGAGGGGCGGTGTCCAGGCTTCCTCCTCTCTCATTGGTTGCTTGGCGAGCGCGTAGCCAATCAGAGCGCGAGTTTTTACTGGATACTGTGAATGACAATTCAGGAACTCCTGCCTGCACCGCATGCAGCGCAGAGGAGGAGGCGTAAACAGTGACATAGCTAGGTAGCCATAAAGGTAAGCAATAAAACGGCTTTGCGATATTGTAATCGTTAGCTGTTGTGGGTCTTTTTACTTTGCAACATCTGTATTTGTGAATTTAAACTTCAACCAGAGTGGAGGTTTGATTAGGTTCTGCGAATACGGTCTGGTTTCAATTTGTTTGCTCTCACTAACTCTGCATCGGCTTCGTAGTCCGGCCTGCTAACGTTAGCTCATCACAACGACTTTGGTGAGTGCGCCCTGGCGGGAAATTTTGTTTATCCAGAATATTGAGTCCGATAGTCGCGAAAAAACATCTAGCGCGAGCAAATATCGACAATCACCCCGGATCGACATCCATGTACTGGACAGCGATGATTGATCGTCGACTGAACCGCGTTTCTTGGTCATGAGGTGGTTAGCTCGCGTGCGCTAGCAAGCAACACTCCTGTCTCGCGAGTGCGCAGAAAAATCAACGTGACTAGGCCGACGTTCATGCAGCCTCAACCCCTGGCATTTCTGTATTTGAGAGCGCCTAAAAGCTTCACAGCCACATTATTTATGTTGGGAACTTTACACTTAAACCCCAACGGGGTATTTAAACGAAATAAAACGTCGCATCGCTTGAAAAAACCCTCCATTTTGGTTGAATTTGAAGGCGTTAAATCAAAACACGATGCGGCGTGCTGGCCCTTGGACATAAAGTTACCCACGGCATGGTCATCCTCTGGCCTCTAATGGCGTTTGGCTTAAAATAAAACCAGCTATATCTCAAGTTGGGTTTTGTATTTCTTCCTTTTTTAAGTGTAGCTTTAAAAATAACATAACTCATGCTTATAAAGTATTGTACAACTTTCATATCATAGGTTTAATCTGGTTAAATGGTTTTTCACCAAGCTAAAAAGTACTTTTAAGGTACATTTGCTTAGGGTCTAATATATTTTTCCATTTTATTTATTATAAATTTATTGCTAACTTGAGTTTAAAAGCTACATAATTGATTAACCAGAGCCCTTCTTGACTTCATGTCTTCAGCAGACAGAAGTTTGACCTATGGCAGTCACAACATGATCCCACTGAGGAAGTCTTGTAAGTTAGTGTAGCTGGTCATAGTAGTTCATTTAAAGACATCTATTAAATGTTAAAAAAATAAGAACAAAAAAAGACCCCCACTGTAGAGTAGACCCTCCCATTTAGTCAATTAGTTGGTGTGATTTGTTTAAATTTAAAATGTGTTTAGTAAAGCTTCCACTCTGTATATTTAATTAAAAAATACAGAAATTAAACGAAAAAGTTGCATGTTACGTATGCTAAGATCATGTTAAAATCTCCCACGAGTATGCTAAATTTTCAGGAAAAGAACACATTTTTCTTGATTATGTTTCTCACTACATATATTTATTTTAGGTTTGTGTCTGTTTAGGTTATGGAGATGAGCAGCAACAGCGAGTGCTTTGGTTGCGGACGCCCTGGGCACTGGGTCAAGCACTGTCCCAACGCCAGTGGGACGCGTGGACGTGGCAGGGGCCGGGGACGAGGCAAGGGTATTACACATTACTATGACTACAGCTAGAGTAGAACAGAGCTTTTCAATGCACCTCACACATCTCTTTCTTCTATTTTAGAGCAGTAATTTGTTTAATAAGCGTAGTGAAGTTGTTGCAGATGGAAAACAAAATGGGGAAAAAAAGTAACGTAATGTGTTTTTTTTGTCTTTTCAGAGCTGTTCTGTTATCGGTGTGGCGACCAGGGACACATGGCCAGGGATTGTGACCAAACTGAGGATGGTGTGCATCTTTTTTAATCATCTATTTATTGAAATGTTAAGACCGGAGCATCATATTTGTGAATTTCGGACCGATCCGTTAATGCTAACAACGGTTTTGAACTGATTTTCTTGTGTTTGTCAGCGTGCTACAACTGCCACAGGAGTGGTCACATTTCCAGGGATTGCAAGGAGCCCAAGAAGGAGAGGGAGCAGCTGTGCTACACCTGTGGCAAAGCTGGCCACATGGCGCGTGACTGCGATCATGCCAACGAGCAGAAGTGCTACTCCTGCGGCGGGTTCGGTCACATCCAGAAGCTATGTGATAAGGTGAAATGCTACAGGTGAGCGTCGCAGTTTCCCGTCTTTTTAAAATGAGCATGTTTTTTTTTCTTTCTTTTTTTTGCCCCGTTGTCATCTTGCGATGTTTTCTTGCTTCTGTTGTAGGTGTGGTGAGATCGGTCACGTCGCAGTGCATTGCAGTAAAGCCAGCGAGACTAACTGCTACAATTGTGGAAAGGCAGGCCACCTGGCAAAAGAGTGCACCATCGAAGCGACCGCATAAGCAGTGCCCTCTGTTGCCCCTCCTTTATTTTTCGGATTGATGGTTGGTTGTATTATTTTCTCTGAATCCTCTTCACTGGCCAAAGGTTGGCTAACAGAGGCTAGTCCCAGGCCAGTGAGCCTCTAGACATGTAATACAAAGAAAGGGGTGAAAAATATCTTTCTGCATTCAATACAAAATAAAATGTTTTAGTTTGGTAGCGGTGTTATGTATAATGCTTTGTTGAAGAACCCCCCCTTTCCAAGCCACTGGTGATCAGCGATGAACAAGTGGGACTAAACACACGGGAATCTATAGGACCTCTGAGCTTGTGGATGAGCATCTCAGTCAAATGAGATGGAAGACGGGTGTAAATGGAAACCAAACTTCCATGTGTGGTTTATTTTGGGTTGTTTTAGTGGAATATGAGTTGGCCAAGAGAGTACGACATGGAAACAGTTCATAACATGATGCATTTCAGCCCCTACAAGCAGCTACAAGTGGGCGATAACAAATTTACATGTTATATTACTAAGATATAAAAAAAAATGAATTTTTTTTCAAGGTATAAAAAGAAACACGCTCTTTTATAGAAATCTGTTTACAATTTAAATATCACTCAGTAGTCCAAGGTAGACTTTCTCCTTTAAAATTGCTTTTTTTTTGTTTGTTTTTCATACCTTGGCGTAACATTTGAGCATCAACAGTTGTCAGAACTGCAGAATTTGGAGTTATTTGGGAACGAAACAATGTTTTCACGGAAAATCAAAATGTTATTTTTGTACAATATCACTTAGACTACTGTATAAATACCATTTGCTTGTACTCAGTTTTTAAGTCGGAAGGAAAGTGCAACTGAAGTCCTAGAAAATAGAAATGTAATTTTAAACTATCAATAAAGCTGGAGGAGCACGGGGTGGAGCTGTGTCTGGTGATTTTTTTCCCCACAGAAACTTATGTCAAACGTTATATTTTTACATTTATGAAAAGTGAAACTATATTTTTGGGTCAAAGTTGGATTAGGATTCAATGTTCGCTTCATTGTTGCAACATTTAGGCCTAGTTTTCTAATTAATGCTATAACGGTGTCTAGTAGTTTTATTTACTATATGTGAAGAGGTACTTTTGAGGGGAGACATTTGTTTTTTTCACATGAAGAAGGTGTCGAAATAAAAACAAAATGTACAAAAAAATTAGTTGGAGCTTCTCTTTAAACTGGAACAAGCCAGTTCCGTGCCCTATTTCGCGACTTCACATCTTCAAAAAAAGTCTTCCGAAGACGTATAACCCCTCAAAAATATGACTTTAAAACAGCGGAGGTCCATTTTCGACGCCGTTTCTGGCGGAAAGATTCGGTGAAACGGTGAGTCGCCGGCGCGTGCTGGTCTGTTCTGGACGGCGCTAAACTCCGCATCGTCGTCTAAAATGGCAGCGGGGGTTGCAGTGCAGCTGCGGCCCGAGCTCCCCGCACATCTCCTTCCGCCATGGAGATGCAGCAAAAGAGACCCTCCTCCACCTCCTCATGTGACGTCACCGGAGCTGGTCCAGTCACGTTACAGCTGAGAAATAATTTAAGGAAAAACAAGCCGAGCAGCTCAGCCACCGTGGCCGGTGCGAGCCGGCTCGTACTGCATGCGGGTGTCTGTTTATTTTTTTCGTTTTTTATTTAAAACCATCGCTTTGATTTAACTTTTTGTTTTAGCCCCGTGATAAGCAAAGGAGATGAGGGGACTCCTACCGTGTTACCGGGGCCTGCGTACTCTGAGTAACCGTCCAGCCGCTGGAAAAGCGGGGCTTGTGGGTTCTCAGTGCGGGCTTAGCGGAACTCATTCTTATACCAAGGTACGGTTCTTAGCTGTTGCTTCGGCTTGGCTCAGACTAACAGCACCGCGGAGAGGGGCGGCTCTTTTGTGTGGTCGTGTCAGATGTTTGTTTTGTTCGCCGTTACTGAAGGGAAGAAGAAGAAAAAAACGCTTCCACCCAACTTTTGTTGATGCACCGGGAGGGCAGTAGATGTAGATTGCTGTGTTATCCCCCTCATTGACAAACAGCTGTGGGGTTGTTTTTTTGTCATACCTCACTGTCTATAAAAGAACCAGCAACCCATTTAAAAGACTCGTAGGATTAGAGATGTCGTAACAAACTGTTCTGTTCTTGATGAAGAACAGAACAGTTTGTCACAATGATGACAGCGTCTCCATACACTCTAGTGCTGTGTCACCCTCTGTTATGATCATTGACTTTTATGATACAGGACACCCTGATGGATCTGCTTTTTGGCACTTATCAGAAAGTTATAGACTATTGTCATATAAAATGATCTACACTTATTTACCAGTTATTATTTTGCTAGTATTGGGTTGGATCCCCTTTTGCCTCCAGACCTGCCTTAATCCATGGTGGCATAGATTCAGATACTAGAATATTCCTCAGAGACTCAGAGACTTGACCATATCGACATGATAGCATCACGCATCCATGATGCCAATCACTAGTTCCACCACATCCCTAAAGTGCTCTATTGGGTTGAGATCTGGTGAATGTGGTGAAGCTGGAATCAACTGAGACTAGTTTCTTGAACATGACAATGTCCTAGAAACTAGTCCAAGTTGATTCCAGCTTTTGTGTGTCATCGTGCTGGAAGTAGCCATCAAAAGATGGACATAGTCAGCAACAATACTCAAGTAGGTTGTGGTGTTGTAATCATTCTTAATTGGTATTAGGGGGCCAATTGTGTGCCGAGAAAATATTTCCCATACCACTACACCACCACCAGCCTATACCGTTGATGGTATGATGGATCAATGGTTTCTAGTTGTTGATGCCAAATTCTGATCCCACCATCCGAATGTTGCAGAAATGTAGACTTATCAGACCAAGGAAAAGTTTTTCAGTCTTCAGTTGTCCAATTTTAGTGAGTCTGTGTGGATTGTAGTCTCAGTTTCCCATTAGCTGGCAGGAGTGGTACTCTGTGTGTTCTTCTACTGCTGTAGCTCGTCTGCCTCAAGGTTGGACGTGTTCAGAGATGCTCTTCTGCATACCTCGACTGTAACGAGTGATTAATTAAGTTGTTATTACTTATCATCTGGAACCGGTCTTCCCATTCTCTTTTGACACAAAAAAGGCATTTCTGTCCAAAGAACTGCAGCTCATTGGATGTTTTCTCATTTTCTGACCATTCTCTGTAAACTTTATAGATGGTTGCAGGTGAAAATCCCAGTAGCTGAGCAGTTTTCTGAAATACAGCCAATCTGGCACTTAGAACCATGGCACCTTCAAAGTCACTTAAATCACCTTTCTCTATCTATTCTTATGCTGGGTTTATAAACAAAGTTTATAATTGCTCAACTCGTTCCATTCTTGTCCTTCTGCAGCCACAGCCAAGGTTTGGCCTGTTGTTTGACATCGATGGCGTGCTTGTTCGGGGAAGGATGCCAATCCCTGCGGCCAAGAAGACGTTTGAGAAGTTGGTCAACTCTCAGGGACAGTTTGTGGTGCCAGTAGTTTTTGTCACAAACGCAGGGAACTGCCTCCGACAAACTAAAGCTGACCAGCTCTCTCACATCCTGGGAGTGCCTGTAAGTGGTAGTGATCTCATACCCACAGAAGTTGAGCATCAACAGGAAAATATCTCAGATTAAATAAGCTGTACGGGGTAGATTGCATTTTTTTCTCTCAAAATCAATAAATGCAAGATAGCCATAAAAATAGTACCCACCATTTCTAAGAACGGACTAAATATATATAAAAGTCTTACAACCTTACTTTGGCTAGACATATCCTATAACAGGGGTAGGGAACCCTGGTCCTCAAGAGGCACCTTCCTGCATGTTTTCCAATCTACCATGCACTGGCATGTTCTTATTGGTAGGACACACCTGAACCAGCTAATTGTTTGAGTCCCTACTCATGACTGATTACCTGGTTCAGGTGTGTCCAGCCAAAAAGAACATGCCAGTGCATGGTAGATTGGAAAACATGCAGGAAGGTGGCTCTCGAGGACCAGGGTTCCCTACCCTTGTCCTATAAGCTAAAAAGTTTGACAAACATTATTTTGATTTCATCACCAATTATCAAGCACGGTAGTGGGGTGATAATGATACAGGCCTTTCATGTAGATACATATCTTACAAGAGTTAGACTGAAGATTGTCCTCAGAAAAATATTTTAATAATTTGGGATTGACTTACTTGGATGAGCAGCCCTGTCTGCCAAAAGGTTTGTCAAATGTTCTAATCCCAGACTTTGTTGACATTACATTCTTAGATAAGGGGACCGTACCCCACTTTTCCCCTTTATTGTCAAAGTGGTGCCTGCTAATTCCTATATTTTGAGTAAATATTTAAGTAAGAAATTCTCTGTGTTGTTGCTAGATTTAGACCATTTAATCGACCAAACTGCTCAGGATAGAAGGGTCAAAGTTCAGGCCTTTCACTGGCTGACGTGTTTTAGCATTTAAAAGTACCCCCACACACACCCCACCCCTCAAAAAAAATCAATAAACTGAAGCCACACAAAGAAGAGTTGTCTGAAACTCCTCCCGTTAAGGGTCACCAAGGGATTACATCATCGAGTAATAAAAGATTACCCAGAACAGCTCTGTTGGAGATTAATACTGCAAGTAATGTCAAACAGTGAAGGCTTTGTTGGCCGAATTTAAAGACATCATGAAACGTCTGCAATTGTTTCAAATTTTGTTTAGATAGCTTTTATTTTCATTTTTTTTTTCAATCTAGTCTCATCAGTTCCCCTTCATTCTTTGAATTTTCAGATTAATCAAGAGCAAGTCGTCATGTCCCACAGTCCTTTGAGAATGCTGAAAAAGTTCCACGACAAATGTGTTTTGGTGTCCGGACAGGGCCCCGTCCTGGATATTGCTACAAAGTAATTCCAGAGTGTTCTTTTTCTGTTGCTTTCTAAGTTTTTAACCTTTTGATTTCTCCTCTAAAAAACGTCTTCATGGTCCATTCTCAGTGTTGGCTTTAAGAATGTAATCAGCATCGACATGCTGAGGGAGTCGTACCCACTGCTGGACATGGTGGATCACAACAGGAGACCCAAACTTCCGGTAAGACTTCACTGTCTGATGCTATCGTTGGATGATATTCACATTTTGTGTTCCTGTCATGTTAATTTCACATATCTCTTTTCAGACCAACTCTGTAATCAATCTTCCTAAAGTTGAAGGTGAGAAATTGCTTCTCTAATGTTTTATCCATTAACTGTGTAGGTGAACTGGACAGAGCCATAGAAAATGGCCTCCAAATAAATTAAGCCGATTTAGTCGCCATGTTTTTGTGATATGGATGCAGTCATGTTGGAGCCACAAGTTGTCTGTTTGGTTGGTCAAATGTTTTGAAGGTTTCTTTCTATAGAAGTCAATGGAATTTTGGCTTCTTTGGCCGAATCCAAATTCTTCCCTTTTCCCTCATTTAGCCTTCCAAACAGAGAGTTTTGAAAAATAGTGTCTCATAATTCAGATGTCACTTTCAGTTGATGACATTTTCAATAATCGCTGGTCTGTTAGCTTTAGCGCGGAGCTAACAGCACTCAAATATATAGAGAACAACAGCGGTTTTATAACTTTAAAAGGTCATGATACAACAAAAAGTCATTACTGACATTTAAATATAAACTTGAGTGGTTCAGAGCGCATCCATGTGAAGAAAAGCGTTTCTCAGCGCTATGCTGTTTACCCTAGTGACGGAGGACTTGGAGGGTGAAATAATATAAAAAAATATCCCGGACACACTTGCACTAAAAATGACCCTTCAAATGAAGGGGAGAAGGGACGAATTTGGACTGGGCCTTGGAATCAGCTTCCTGTTCGAACCCCCCCAGGAGGGAGGGGTCACTCAGTCCTGTTCTCATGTACAGTCAATGGTCTTTCCCAATGGGATATTTGTTGACGATCCCGTCATGTCTGCCGCTCTCACATGCAGCTGTAGTTTTGTTTGGGGAGCCTATTCGATGGGAAACCAACCTGCAGCTGATCATTGACGTCCTGTTGACTCACGGTAACCCCAGTGGCGTACACCAATCCCAAGTGATGCCCCACCTCCCCCTTCTGGCCTGTAACATGGACCTCATGTGGATGGCTGAGGCTAATTCTCCACGGTGAGCTTTTAGGAACCACTTTTCTCAGATTCAGGAATGAAAAAGTCTCAGCTTCAACCGTCTCTCGTCTTTTGTTAGGTTTGGCCATGGAACCTTTCTTGTTTGCCTGGAGAACATCTTTAAGAAGATAACAGGGAGGGAGCTGAAGTACGAGGCTCTCATGGGAAAGCCCAGTGAACTGACCTACCACTTCGCTGAGTCCCTCATCAGAAGCCAAGCCTTGGAGAGGCAATGGAAACTTCCCATCACTACTCTTTATGCTATAGGGTGAGACACCAGGTTGTATTGTACATGGGCAGCCAAGTGACCGCAGTGGTGTAGCAGAAGGGAATCAATCAAATAAAAAACGACATTCATATTAATAAAAAGTTTGAAGAAAATTAGCTTTTTTTTAGAGGAAAAACAGGAATTAAAAATTTGCCTCTGTCAGCATTTTGTTAGTAAATAATGCACAAGTCAACATTTTGAACCAGCTTTTGGTTCCACCTGCTGCTGTCATCACTTTCAGGATGCGTCTCTGCAGATTGAAGTCCTTCTCTTTTTCTATTTTCATTGTGCTGTATTTAGGCAAGAAATAATAATAATAATAAATCTGTCGTTTTCTTGGACATAGTTTCTGCAGAGCAGCAGTAGTTCATCAGAAATTTGCCTCTGGTATGCTAGTGGGATAGTTGGTGCGGAGCAATCCCTCCCCCACTTCCCGTCATCTGTCTGTTTACTCACTCCCCCGCTAGCTTACAGCCCCTCACACCCCCAACCAACCTAACATCACCGGTGCAGTAAAAACGGCGACCAATATAGGAGCTATCCAGCTGTACAGTTTTGAGGCAGATTCCAGCTCAGTCCAGAAAAAACAAAGACACATACGGATCTATTTATCTGGAAGTAGATGTATAAGAATAAAGTGGAGCAGGGAGCTTGTAGCCCACCTAGTGTATTTTCTACATAACAAATATGATCTATTTCAAAGGACATTTGCTCGTTTGTTCCTTATTCACAACGGTTTGAATAAAGAAAACTAAGAAACCAAATTTAAGCTGAATTTTCCTAATGTATGTCGCGAGAAAAATGCTACAAGAACATGTTAAAATTTTCATCAGTCTTTAAGCTTTTCTATAAACATTTGTTTCGCGGTGGTACTTCAAAGGAATACTCACGAACAGCAACACACACCCCTTAAGACTTAAACGTTGGGGGAGGGAGAATCATGTTTTTGGTTAAGGTCTCTTCCATCTTGTATAAAGTCAAAAGACGTGAAATGACACAACAATTTG
>NC_050518.1:13717728-13728485 GCF_002922805.2 Oryzias melastigma | reverse complement strand
AAAAAAAAAAAAAAAAGCATTTTTCAACCGTTCACATCTTTGTTACAAGCAAAAAAAGTCTTAACTGCTGCCTTGCTCCTGTAAATGTTGATATTAGTTTACCACATAATGTTAATGTAAAAAAAGTCTCCTCCAATGAAAATCATGTTTTTTGAGTTTTGGAGATCAGGGGCGGAGCTGCTCAGCTCAGCACCAAAAGCCACGCCCCCTCAGAGATGATTTTGAAACAGAGGCCTCAGATCAACATGAAAAATGGCTTTTTAAGACATGTAGGTTTTGGGATTTTGGTTAAAAACTCCATAATCTTAATTAAAACAATACTTTTAAAGTTGTCAATACACAGGAAAGTCCAACTTTGTTCATTTAAATGCTGTCTAAATAACTTTGTCTTTCCAAACACTTAGAGATAACCTGATGACTGACATCTACGGCGCCAACCTGTACAATCGTTACCTGGAAGAGAGAGTCGCAGAGAAGAACCCCAAAGCTGTGGCAAAGATGGCCGCCGTCACCGGGTCCGCCGCCACGGTGCCGGGGGTGGAGGAGTCCGACAGCCTGTGGGAAAGCGAGCTAGCGCTGCCCTCTGCCACCTCCTGCAAGTCCGTCCTGGTGTGCACGGGCGTGTACAACCACAGCGTCGACGTGCCGTCCGACCCCCACCGCTGCATCAAAGAGACCGTGTTCCACGGGCACCGGGACTTCCGCTTCGAGCCCGCTCTGGTGGAGCCCGACTACATCGTTCAGGACGTGGCGGAGGCCGTCGATCTCATCTTCGAGCACGAGAAGTTTGCGCCTCAGTAGAGTTTGCGAGGACGACGTGAACCCGGGAGCACGCCACTTAACGCATTAACGTGTAGGAGCACAACACTGGACATTAACGGGGCATTGAGAAAATATATTCAGCATTCAAACTTAGAACAAACCGTCTGTTAGCGCCATCCGCTCTTTTACATGGTTTTTGTGCTAACGTCAACCACCCGTTTGTCAAAGAATTGCCTTATTTGACCCTCTAAGTGTTTTTTAGACTTGTTGTAGATGATTACAACTCCTGAAGCCATCCTGTATTTATTACAAGTTACCACTGTTTTATATTAAGACACAATTTTCATTAACCGCGACAGATTCTTTCTTTATTTTTTTTGCTCATCCATTTATCCTGGTAAACCTACCTATGCATGAAAAACAGAGTAACACCTGTACTGTAACAGCTGTCTGTGCAATATTGTCCTGTAGTAGTACTGTCTGTCTGTCCGTCGGTCTGCATTTTGTGTAGCTGTGAGGCTCATGGCCATATTTGCACAGACTCAGTTTCTTTATGAAACTTCTGACCGTATCGCAGTATTATTTTGTATGTTTTCAGATTTGCTCCTCAGCAGAAAAAGCTTCTAAAATCCATCCATAGTGTTTACCTTCATCTTCATTTATTGTAAATATTTTACCTTGAGAAAAAAAAGCAGAAGAAATCCTTACAACAGTTCAACAATTTGTTTGTGTCTTTTGTCTGGTAAAACAAAGATCATATTTTTTACCCAAATACGTCTATTTTACACATTTTATCATTTATCTTATTTAAGATGAAATTTTGGGGAATTAAAACATCTTTAAAATATAAAAATCGAGCTCAGGAGGGAGCAGAAAGTTCAGATGTTTAGATTTTTCATAGTGCAGCATAAAATCTCTTATTAGGACATCTGTGAATAATTCCTTTTTTTGCGATTTCTTAAAAAATGTCCACATTGATGAGCTGCTTCCAGCATTTATCCATGTTTTTGCATCCTGTAATCTGGGTGTTTAAACAGATTAATGTTGCTAAAAGTTTAAGCCAGTTTTCCTTTACATTAATTTAGACATTTTCATGTTTATTTCAATAATGACCCTCAATGATCCTTCCAATAACATTTCTGTAAAAGAGATGGCCATTTACAAGACACAGGTTCATAGACGTTTGGATGGATGGGCCTCCACTTCTTTGAACTCATTGATATTTGGTCTCTTAATTATAATTTAAAAGTAATAGGATTTAGGATCTGTCACTAGGACACATATTATGGGGAGAGACAGTAGTCCCCAGTATGGATTTTTCAAATACAATATTTATTTTTTCAAAAAAAACAATATACTTAAGTATGGAGAGGTTGATTCTAACTTTTTTAAATCTATTTTTCCCTCTAAATAGAAATGGTCATTTTAATATAAACAAAACCATTCTTTATATGTTATTTTTTATCCAAGTAAACCATGCAGTACCCATTAGTTGTACTTCAGTTTAGATTTTTTAATTGCATTTCTTTTTTCAATTGCTGTACTTTTTTAATACTATTTTCTTATATTGCCTTCAACAGATCCAGTGTATCAAAGGCAGAGAACCCCAATCAGGGCTCTGTCCTGCACTAACAGAAAAACAGTTGAATTAGATTAAAGTCAAAGGCACACAGAGGCGTGCACATTCTCAGTGTTTCATAGTCAGTCAAACATTTTTTAAGCCCAATTATTGTGATTTTCATGTCAGTACAGTTTGGAGTAAGTATGATGGTGTGGGCCTTTGTTACCAATGTTTAGTTAATCAGAAATCTAGCAATAAGCCTCAAACTTTGTAGGAATAAAAGATCCTTGAACTAACATTTAATAAGAATAAAATAAAAAAGTCTAGTTTCATAATTTTAGTACATTTTAAAATAATTTCCTGCAACAAACTACGAATTTAAAGGCAGTCTGCATTCTAAATGCACCATGAGAACATGAACAATTTTTCTGCTCAACCAAACGGCACAAAAGGGTCCATCTGTAACCATACACTATTATAACGCAAATTCAAGGTTCTAATAGTGTGTTTGTTTTGAAAGCAGAAATAGGAGAAAATCAACTGAATTTTAAAGAATTTTTGGTTGCTTTCCTTGTTTTTTTTAATCCTCATTTTTTTTGGGACACAATCGTCTGTATTGATCCAGACTTGGGAACAGCATATCAAAGCCCCTTTGTGGGTCCATTAAGAAAAAAAAACATTAAAAAGTGCTAAAACTCTGCAGTAAACAGAAGTTCCTCAGGTAGCTTTAATCTTGATATTGTGCTTTGTTTGCAACGCATCCAGCACCTGCGGCAGTAGCTCCATGTTAAGGAGCGGCCTTTCCAAGTCCTCCGAGCAGGAGAAGAACTCTGAGTCCCCACCATTTCCTGTGTGCAGCCTCCGTCTGTGTTTGGGCCTCAGGGAGCGCAGAGAGTCGCTCTGGAAGCCGGAATGCCTCTCGTCTATGGACAGAGTGAAGGTGGACCTTCTGGCCAGCGTCAGGCTCCACAGAAACAGGAGGAGGAGGCAGAGCAGCATCCCCACCATCAAAGCGTCGGTTGCATAAGCACAGCTTGGTGTGGCGCAGGAGGAAAAGTACTGATCCGACAGCTCCGTGATGGCTTTGTGAGAAACAGAGCTCGGAGTGGAGCAGGTTGGCACCTCTGAAATGACGTGTCTGTTCTTCAGAAGCCAGTTCCTCAGGTACTGGATCCGGCAGTCACAGTGGAAGGGGTTTCCAGACAGGGAAAGCTGTCTGAGGGAAACAAGTGGGTCAAAGAGGCCTGGATCCACAGAGGTGAGCTGGTTGTCCTGCATGTGGAGCTCCGTGGTGTTTGAAGGTAGATGAGGAACAAAGGTGAGGTTCAAAGAGCTGCAGTTCACACTGAGCCCGGCAGGAACCGGTGCAGAACAGATGCAAGGCCGACCACTGATGTGAGCATTTGAGGAAGTCAGGAGGAGGTAAACAGCCAGGCTTAAGCTCAGAAACAGCATCCTGGGGAAGAGGAGACCACAAAGCTGAGGAGAAGAAAACTGCTGGAAATATAGTAGTTTATGGTAATTTGGAAAAAAGGAAATCCAGAAGAAAAAAACACAAACCTTTCAGAATCTTCTCATCCTTAAAACTTCCCTCCTGTTGTCAAATGTAACATTCCAGGACTTTTTCTAACGGACGAGTTATAACACTCCCAAAAACACAGCAGCATCAGAGTGAGGAGCACTCCAATGACACTGCAGAAAGAGGAGCATGTGACATGAAGGAGACCCAGCTGCCTTAAAGAGATAAGAGTTTATCTATTTTAAAAAATGGCAGAGACGCCTCCACACGGAGCTGCTGTGGATGTGCTGGAACATAGAAAGGATACATCATTACAGCTAGAAGCATTAAAAAATAAAAGGTTTTAAAACCTTCAATAAAAGGGAAGTTGTGTCTAATAATTTTGTCACTTTCATTTTCTCTGGCAGTGCACTATTCAGCCAGTAGGGGCGCAAGAGCACAAGCTGTGTTATTCAATGACAGGGTGACGCGCGCCCTCTAGTGGAAATGTTGCAACATTACTTCTGTTTTTTTTTTAAATTAGAACAAAGCAAAAATATTGAACTAGATCACATGGGTCAGACAACGTTTTTGAAGGATTACAAACAAAATAGGGGGAGCAAATGGAGAATAAGACATCAAATTAAAATAAAGATAAATCTGAAAAATATGACGCAAAACAACAAATATCTTTTTTTTGCACAACAATAGAAACAAAGGGAAGTTTTCAATTTATTATATGTTGTTTTTAATTTTGGTGCATTAAGAAGCTACCAGGTGTAGTTTGAATCAGTTTGTAAATATTCTACTTATTTTTATTTTATTTTGCTTTTTGGGGGGCGGGGATGCCTATATTTGTGTATATTAAATTTAGCGAGGCAAATAATTATGTTTAAACAGATTTCCTTTAATTCATTTTCTTCGTTGACAGTTTTGGGAAAATATCTCAGCTAATTATGAAGTTTTTTCCAAAATAATTGTCTTTGGGGAGATATTTTCAATTTCCTTTTTACAGAATGTATACGTATTATTCATATCAAATCTTAATCTTGAATATTCTTTAGATAGGAACATGTATTTTTGTATTTTAAAATGAGTTTCCCTAACTTCAAAAGGAACATTAAATATAGATTTCTTAATTTATTTGCTACTTTTTGATCAAATTTATGTAAAAATATTTTTTATTAGGTTTTCTGGCCTAAAAATGACAGTTTAATATCATTCTTATTAATTGATTGTTACATTTTTGATCTAATATTTCTTGTATTAATAATGGTAATTGTGTTAATCCTACATGTTTGGATTAATTTATATCAGCTTATATCCTGAAAATAGACATTTTAGTCCAATTAGGTGAAATTAAATCATTTCCCACGCCACACCTGACCATCTCTCATGGCACAGTGATGTACAGCCGCACACTGCTTGAAAAACATAAACGAATATTATCTGGAAAGCATCTATATTAACATGTGCAGAAACCATTAACTGATTCTAACATAAAAGAAAGTAATTTGAACACATTTTAGATAAAAAAATGATGAAGGTGGGGTAAAACGACTGAAGTCTCAATTTAAAAAATGAGTTTTGACTTAAGATTTTAAAGGTCCATGTATGTTTGACTTTTCTGGTGTGTTTGTGAAAGAAGGAACAATTTCGATCAGTGAGAAGAAATTCAAAGGAATCTCCCTGATGACTTTGACCTCCATCTGTCCAGAAATTGCAAATGCAAACTTCAAATAGGAAATCTCCTGTCCTCATAGTGAAATGTTGGCACTTTTATAATGAAAAACTCACGTCAAGTACTTTATTTTATATGTATTCCCTGTATTTATATACACAATGTTTTGGGATTATGCTTTAGTTTGTTTAAATGCGGGATTTTTAACCTATCCAGGCAGTGAGGATGGAAAATTGACACTATCGTGGTGCATTTATAGCAAAAGTCGAGACCCGGGGGCCAGATCCGGCCCTCGGTCTAATGTTATCTTGCACTGATAACATTTACAATTTGAGTGTTTTATCTTTTAATGTTTATTTCTAACTTGTATAATTTTGATAAAATATATTTTAATGGAAAGTAAAATATTGAAAACTAATCAATGACTGAGTTAATTTTTGATTATCCTGAATTAATATTCCTGCCTGTTTTTATCCACATTTATGTTAAAAAGTTTTTTTTAAGTTTTAAACATTTTATTTGATGTGGCCTAAGGAGGATTTTGGCCCCCGTTATGATTGAGTTTGACACCCTCTGCTTTAAAGGATTGTTTCTTTAAACACAAAACACTTGAAAACAAAAAAAATAAGAAATAAATACAAAAATGATAATGTTAAACATGGTGGCAGTAGTATCACGATAAGGGATTTTTTTTCCCCCCTAATTTAAGTATTTTTAATAAAAGCGTCGACTTTTGCGGTGATATCTGTCCACTAAAGTAATTGAGGTGGAAATGATTTTAGATTAAAACATGTACAGATGCATAAAGTAACCAATCATGACACAACAAATTCTTGATTTTATCTGATTAGAAAGAAAACAAACGCATGTACCATAACTCATATATTTGTTTATTTTACGTTCTCAACATTGTCACAGTTGTAGTTTTACAATAACTGGGGTCTTACTGACTGACTATTCACTGTACAAACTGAATGCACACACAAATGAGGCCATTCCCGTCTTTGCTTTCTCCAAAAATGCGTCTCAAGCCATTTTTTTCGCGGGTGGAGGTGGGTGGTGGCGACCGAGCTGGACGTTTGCAGCACCCTTTTCTAACAGTCTGTCATTAGATTTCCACAGCAGATGTCCGTTCACTGCAGCTGCAGGCAGAGACAATCGATATGTTCGTTTATCACGTCCGTCCCATGAGGCGATGTATGTACATCCTGACCCGAACGGCAGATATGAGAATAGAGCGCTGATCGTATACACAGTATGTACATCTCAAATAACCAAAGTCGTGGTCCCTTTACAGTCGTCCGTCCGCTCACACATCAAAATCCCCCAATATTTACACGATGAAAGCCCTCAAACGAAAGTGCAATGCTTATTTATGTCGGTAATTTACAGGATGGTGATGAAATGCATGCTGAGCTTCAGTGACTACATGGAAAAGAGCTCCTCATCACCGAGGACTCCAAACCAAAAAAACAGAGGAGTCCCAATGTAAAGGCTGATCTCCTTCCCCATCAGCTCACAGTGAACAGTGATGCATCCGATCCATGCAGTGCATTGTTGGGGGACTTTCTCACAAGTGAAGCGCTACAACACACCCGAAAATCAAAATAAATCGGACATCTGAAATGATGGACACATTCAGCTGATCACGTGATATGTCTCTCGTGGCAACGGATTCTTCATGAGGGTCATTAGAATACATTTACAACCTGAATATTGGGACAAACAGTTTACTGTCACTAATTTACACACTAGAATAGACTCTTCTTAGACGGTAGAAAGATATTCTTTATATATACCAGTTTGTTCAGCTTGCATTATCTATGTTATAACTGCATTTCCTGAAAAAAATGGTTGTTTTTCATATGTGCTTTTCCAGCAAAATAGTTCAACCCAAGAAGATCAATTTTCCTTTTATTAAAATATATATACACACATTCTTCGTTCCACTGTGAGCGATACTTTTAATGAGGAAAAAAAACAAAAAAAAAAGACGTTTTTCTTCATCTCACCTGAATCTCGTCTTGGACGAGACGGCAGACTCTCGATTGAACACGATTGCACTTCATTCCTGCTATGGTAACACTGATTTTGTCGTATCATGTGCAGAGGATTTACCCCACATCGATAACATTACATGCAAACAAACTCACTCAACTAGACATTCCACTAAACTCCAGATCTGCACCTCCCATAAGACCACGAGGACATCCAGACAGTAACTCGCCAAGAAAAGACTCGGACAGGGGCGGAAAAAAAACAAAAAAAAACAGGAATAAATAAATAAGCACGGAAAATGTCGAACACAAAAGAAGAGGGAGAACTTGATTTACAAAATCAGAACAAAGATATTGCACAAATGATAGAAAAAAACGGAAAATCTCACTGCGTGAGTTGATTTTATTCATTCGGCAAATCGTGCGGCGAATGCTAAATTCCAAACAAGGCAAAAGTAAATTAAAAAAAATTAACTTAAGAGAGCAGCTGTTGCACACGTCGCAGACTTTTATTTGTAACAGTAACGGAGGCTCTTATTTTGGAGTCTGCAGCCTCGTGGTGCGACAGCTGAAGCGTTTCTCATCGAGATTAAAGGCCAAACTGAAGCGGAGTGCCCTCCTTTCAGGTCTAGATCCGGGCTCCACAGCCAGTAGAATACTGATACTGTCATTTTTGCTGATAATAATCGTATGTATAAGCTTACGAAATTACTTTACACACAATATACTGTACATTAAGTCTCGACTAAATAGATTATGCATTAATAATTGGCACATTTATTTATGAGAGCTAAGAGACAACACATATAGCTGTCATCTACAGTAAATACAGCACTAGAACTACGATGGCTGACTCGGGTTGTTTACCTGTCCTTTGATTTAAGTTAGTATGAAATGATTATATCTAGATTTGTCACTATATATGAGCTCTACAGGAGGCAACAACGAATAGCATTCTCATATGATGGTAAAACCTGCAAACCAAAGACGGTTCAAAACGACGTGAAAACAGTTTAGCCATGTGTGTTTTTGTTTTTTTTGTTTTAATCTCAGAGCATCTTTCCTCCTAATAATGTGAGACAGAGGAATGAAGGAGGAGGAGGAGGAGCGGCATGCGGAGACTAGCCGTCACAGACTGGCGGTGTGTGAGGAAAAAAAAATAAAAAAAAGAAATAAAAAGAGAGTATTCCTGTGCAAACCCCCCACCGACCCTTTCCCACCCACACAAAACCCTGACGGGGCGCGAGCCTCTCATCAGGCAGACTAGTAAAAGGCCCCTAGTGGAAGATTGGAGTCCGATTTCCGTCCTGCATATTGGTTGGACCTGGAAGTGAGGAGGAGGCTGCGTGTGGTTCCCACCACGGCAGCTGAACACAGTGGACAGGCCATAGAGTTATGCTGTCAGTCCCTTTGGTGTAAGCGATTGTCCCTCGTCCCGTTTGCGTCAGCAGCATCACACTACGGTGCTGATGCCACTGTGTTTGGGTTTGGGCGCGCCGGGGGCGGAGCCCGCCTGCTGGGCGTGGTGGTGGGGCCCGTGCGGGGCGTGGTGGGAATGCGGGCCGTAGTGGTGGGCGTGCGGGTGCGCGTGCGAGCCAAAGGCCGGGTGCTGGTGGTACTGCGTGTGGGGGGGCGGGTGGTAGTGGTGGTGGTGGTGGTAGGGCGGGGGGTTCTGCGGCATCTGCTGGCAGTACTGGTGACCGTGGAGCTGCGCCGCGTGCACCGCCTGCGCCGTGTGGTGCAGGTTGGTCGGGTGGGGCTTGTGGGATATGAGGGTGGGGTGGCCGGGCGCCACCAGGGGGGGGTGGCTCTGAGACGGCGGCTTCCCTCGCTTGCTGCCGAAGAGCGAGCCGAGGATGGAAGAGGAGGCGGCGTTCGGGATGGAGGAGGGGTGACCACGGGGGGCGCCCTCTCGTGGCGGGGGGTCTCTCCTTCGTGTGTGGGGGCTGCTAATGATGGACCCCTGCAGGAAGTGGGGGGAGAAGACAACAGCACACCTGTCAGCCTCAGAGCTGCTGCTCCCAACCATCTAACTGTGTACAACAGGAGGAGGAGGAGGAGGAAGTCACCATTTCTGTTGCTTTTTTTTCAGATAAAGAAGTAGCAAAATGTTATAGGGCATGCAAATGAAAACTTAAATGTTGTCATGAGGAGGCAGCAGCAGGAATATCTCAGCAAACACGTCACAAGAAAGGGGACCTACATTTCAAAATGCTTTCCTTAAAACAATCAATACCGACTAAAGAATGACACTAGAGGGGCAACCTTTCAGCTTCTTCTGTCTTTCTAAGGGTCAGACATGCAACTTGGTGTTATCATCTACAGCACATGCAGGGGGTGTGACAGGCAAACTTCACACGCTGGCATTCGGCTACAAGTCCGTCCTGTTATATTTGGGGGTCAAAAGGACCAAAAATGTTAACGGAAAGCTCCTTCTTTGGCACTAAAAGGACGTCTGAGAGTATCCTTAAAAAGTCAACACATGAGCTTGATGGATACATGAAATGAGAATGAATTCTCCAAGATAATGTTCCTCCCTGAACCTCACAGCGTCTAATAAAAGGGTTGTGGATAAGGAAGGAAAAAAAAAACAAAAAAAAGACAGACCCAGACAGGTAGAGGGGCTGCAGGAAATGAAGAGTTTCCTAGTGTCTTTCAGAGCTACCACCCTGCCAAAGAGAAGAACCAAATGAAAACGGCTCGGACGTGATTGAATGAAGGACAGACAGGCAACAGGGAGGAGGGGAGGAGGCATTAGTGGGAGGAGTCATGCTGGTTTTGCGGGTAACGTGTGCGCGGGTCATCAAACGTGACCACAACAGGAGATCTCTGGCTTCCCAAAAAATGAAAAAAAAGAGGGGCAGGATCGCAGGCAACCCACGCATGCACACTAACTGAGGCAAGCAGGTCATCCCAGGAAGAAAAATAAATGATCCAAACAAATGTCTATGAAGCAAAGAAGGTGTAGGACCAAAAAAAGAAATAAATGGAGTGTTCACAGTGCACATCAGAACAAGAAAAAAAAATAATGTTTGGCTTGGATACCAGCTGCTTCCAACTTACTTCCATATTGCTGTCTAGTGATCCTGCACTGCTGCGGCGCCCCCGCTTGCCTGCCCGAGACATGCAATACCAGAGATTAGAGATCGACAGCACTTCCGGATCGACTACAGACGGGCGGGTGGCTCGCCCGTCCCTTAGGGGGGGCAGTGCAGCGGGGTGTGAGTCGTAAAATCCAAAAAAATATGGGCGGGACGG
>NC_050518.1:13699837-13717559 GCF_002922805.2 Oryzias melastigma | reverse complement strand
ATAAATAAATAAAAGCCAGTGACGGTCACAAAGGAAGAGAAACATCAAAAGCAATACAGTGGCTGCTGCACATGGAAAATGTTGGCATATCTGAGGGTGGAGGTCTGCGGCAGCCGGTTATTGCACACGAACAGCAAAATACCTAATGGGTGTATAGATGGAAAACAATACATATGAGATGGAATATGAAAGGAAAACAAATAATGACCCCATTTGCATGCCTCATCCTGCAAAAACACAAGAAACATGAGGGTAGGGACACTTATGAGGACTTCTGTCTACCTGAGGTGGTGACCACGCCCCCTTCACTGTGTTTTCACCTGCACGCTAATTTACACGGATTATGGAGTGACTGTTGATGCCAAAATAAACTCGTTTCCTTCTGAGAGAAGATGGGGTGATGAAGAACTGAAAGCAAAGGATGTGGAAAAGATGAAAAACACAAATTCACTGGAAGTTCTAGAAAAGGCCTGAAAAGCTGCACTGCTCAAGCTCCAGTCGCTTTTTTACACATGCCTTGCTTTGTTAAACACTGACCAAAAACACCGGGGGGGTTAATGGGGGGGGGGTTCAAAAAGGCAGAGCTCTACAAAACCAAAGTATGGTGCCGTGAATCAACATTTTGCTATTTTTATCCCCTCGGTATCACCTCCCAGAGGTGGATGGGAGCACAGAGGCTGCTGGGAAAAAAAGCGGGGGATGTCCTGGCTGTACCTGCTTCGGAGAGGTCCCGCAGCGAGCTGCTGAGGGCGCTCCTCTTCAGGCCCTCGCCCATGGCGTAGCTGTCGTCCAGACTGGCGCGGTTCATGTTGCCGTTCCCGGCTTCCTTCTTCAGGCCGGAGCTCTGCGACATGCTGGGCCTCACCACCCCCTTCTGCTTCTCCAGCTCGGCTGTGGAAAAGGAGCCAAAATAAGAGCTTTGAATTCCAAACGCAGCTCTTTCGAACCGCCAAAGTAATCTCCTGCTCTGTAAATTGCTAAATAATCAGATGACTTCTTGTGTTTTAAATGAATACAGTAAAGTCAGCTCACACTCTATCCTGTATTTCTCCATTTCCTGGACCTCAGCGATGGACTCCCGGAGGTCATCTGTAAACTTCTTGCGGTCCTGGGGGTTGGGGGCATTAAAGTTGATGAGCACTTTCATGTCTGCCCCCGGGATGGCTGATGTAAGTCTGATTCCATTTGGGTAATCTGTGGAAATGGCAGCAGCAGCAGCAGAAGAAGAAGGGACAGTAGATTGAAGCGGATGTAAAATAGGTCAAACTAAAACTTCTAGAGTTAAATCAGCTACTTGAGCATACATTTCTATCATGGTGTTCACACTGAATATACAGGGAGGGGCTTCCTTTTTTTTGCAACCACTTACACACAAAACCTGAAAGGCCAGACCGGGACCAGATGTGTGTTTTTGTGTTTAGGCAATCCACCAATAAGAGAAAGAAATAACATCAAAGCTACATGGAAACATGCTTTAAATTTGAACTGATATAGAACATTTTGGGAGGTTTGTTTCAAAACTGGGACTTTAGTTCTTATTTTAGTACCAATTGTTTGATGTTCTTCAGGGAAAACCGTAAACTTAAGAGAAACGCTGAAATCAAGTGGGGTTGGAATGATTGGAAAAAAGACTGTCCGACTTGGAAAAACACACATAAAAGTTAAAAAAAGGCCAATTCCTCCGACACCACAGAAATGCAAAATAACTTTCTGCACCTAAACAAAGGTCAATGCATTTATAGTGCACCATCTATGAGGAAACATCACAATTATAAGGAGAAAAAAAAGTAAATTAGGATTATTATTATACTTTATTTCCTTTTGGCGGGCTGGATTTAATAGTTTAACAGGCCGTAGTTTGCCCATCTCTGGCCTAGAAGCACGTTTAGGCAGCTAAGACGCCGCAGGGATCTCCTCAACACTTACACTGATTTTCAAACAGCAAAACTTGCATCCCATACAGAGAGAAAGACTGTCTGAAGCTGTATGTAACAGAATTCTTCTTCTTCTGGAAAATCTTGGTTACCTAAAACAAAAAAATCACACAGAGACGATCAAGTTGAGTCTGGACAGTCGAGGCGATCAATTACAGGAGGTGTGTGTGTGTGTGTGTTTGGTGTTTACCACAAGGAGGTCATTGAACAAGAAGATCTCCCGCTGATGGAGGCCGAGCTTCTGAAGTTTGTTGGGATCTGGCACTTCAAACAGGCGGCAGTAGCACACCAGCCGGCGATGGGGAAGTGACAGCACCTACGAGGGCGGCAGAGGCACCAGCACTTCAGAGGTAATTATGGGCTCAGTCTGCAGTGTAATGAGGAACAGCAGCTCCAGAGAAAGAAACAGCAGCGGACTCTCTTACAGGGACAGGAAGCTGAGCAGAAACACTCTGGACAAATGTGCTGAAAACTCAGACTATTCCTCCAACAAGAATCCAATAATTAACACTCCGTTAAAATACTTGTAGCAGAAAGGAAAGACTCCCCTTTACTCATTAGTTTAGAGCGTTCAGTTGCAATTTAAATCAATTCTTCCGCATTGTTTTAAGTAACCAACAATATGACTTAAACAGTTTGCTGTTTAAAATGTGTCTGTATACTGAAGCTCTAATGAAAGTCATCCAAACATGGAGCACGTAAGAATATTTGCCTAACCTAGGATCAAAAGGACTGACTCAACCTGAGGCCTGCATGCAGCTGCTTAGCCAAGGAAATCCCTACCATGAAACTCCCCCCGCAGTTTCTGTGTGCTCACAATTATTCCAGTGGAACAGGATGCCCTCAGCTCACTGTGAAACATTCAGAATTCCTTCCCCACTGACTAAATAGTGCGTTTGCCATTTTTTGTGCTGTCTGAATCTACAATTCCAAAACCAAGTGCCCCAGAAATTTCCCAGAAGCCTTTGCGAAAAACCAGTTCGTATCGATGCGCACTACATTAGCGAATATAGACCAGAATGCATTGCACTTGAACAATTTTTGTGAAAATGTTTTTGATAAACCATCAACATTTTCATCATTAGAACACAGTGGAGTCATGAATAGACGTCATAAAACACTCGTATTGACTCGATTTTTACTTTGTGAAATTGGTGATGTCATACTAAAAAGTTCTGCACAATTTCGTCTTTTAGTGGTTAGGGATTAGGGTGGAAATTTGGACATATCCTATGGGTACAAACCTCGGACTCTACTTGAACCACCTGAATACAATGATTATGGGGTGCGTCCCAATACTTATGTGAATAAAGTAACAGTATCACTCACAGCAGGGTTCCTAACTCAGGTTTCTTAGACCTATCACCCTAGATCAGGTGATTCCAGGTTACTGGACATCAGGTGATTGAATGAACAAAATAATCAGTAAATATGGTTGGAAATAACTCAAAAAATGTGCAAGATGGTGGATGGAGGACCACAGTTAGGGCTGCACGGTATGAGAAAAATGATTTTTAGTGATCAATATTGCAATGACGATAAGACTTGTGATATATGAGCAAACAGCAAAACATTTCACTGCCACAATTCTAATTAAATTCAAGTCAGCATAAATATACTGCAAGTTGTATCGCAAATGGTTGCAAATGTAAAGCAATGATTTGTCTGTCTATGCGTGAGTAGGTAACCAGTTATTGTGATTGTGTTGCGATAAGAGTTTATATTGCGATGTTGATTTATCGCGCAGGTCGAATCAGGATCGCTAATGTATAGAAATGTAAATGACTTACACATCCCAGGCCATGGTGGAGGGATCCAATCTGAAAATAGAGGGCAAAGACGACATTATATTCCACAATTACAAGATTGTTTAGAGCATGTGCACTTTTAAAGGCTATATAATAAAATTCCAGATATATTCATTCCACTATCATGTTGCATGACATTGGTTTGTCTTTGTTGTCAGACTAAACAGAACCAACATGAGGATAAAATGACAAAGGCTGCATATAGAATCCTATCACTTCTAAACTTCCCACATAACAACACTGCCTGCAGAAATAATGACATGCTGTTGCTTTTAACCCATAAATAATAATATTACTTTTACAAATTAGCAGCAAAAGTGGCTCCGATCTGTTAGAAAACTGCCTCATCTCTTCATTGGAGGTATTATGATGGATTAAGGAGGCTGCAGCCATAATCTCTTAAGAGCTCTGATTGTGTTAAAATCCTCATTATAAGGTTTAACAATAATACGCAGAGGTGCAGATGATTGCTATAAATCTTCAGTTTTTCTTTTTTTTTAAGACGAGTAAGGAGAGAAGCAGAAATGAAATCCATAAAATTGCATTTCGCTGTATAATCGCATGTCAGACATGAAATAATAGGATGAATGTGACCTTTACGCAGAGAGCTTTTCGTACCGGTTTCTTTCCCACGATGAGCTTCTCAACCTTCTGCACTTGTGAGACGTGATCCTCGTTGGTCTTGAGCTCTCGCTTACGAATCCTCTCGTAGATGCCGACCAGAGTCTCCCGAGGTATGTCCTCTCCATCGTCCACCCCTTCAACATTTCACGTAAAATGGATTTGTTTCATTTCAAAACTAAATTAGGGGCTTGTAAAAATACATGAATTATTTTCCGGCTGCTCTCATCCGAGCTGTAATAAACCCCTCCCAAGCAGAAGAGTACCAGCTTTTGTCCACATATCACCCTCTACTAAACCGGGAAATTGAGTCAGCTACAGTCATGCACTTTCCTATACAGTCAGCAAAAAAGCAAACTATTGGCAACATTCAAAAAGCCGTTTATTGTCCGCTTTTACAACTTAATGCATCACAATGACAGAAAAAGTAACCTACAACCTAACTCTTGTAAAGGAGACCCAGTAAAAGAAAACGTTAAAGTTAGTAACTTCACTTTACAAGAGTGCTTTGCTTCATTTTCTGTACTCTTTTGTTTGAGTACATGTATACATGTACTGAGGAAAAATGTAACAATATCTACTGTCAGATATTTCCCGGAGCTGAACGGACAGAAGTTCCCTTTAAGCCTCTCAAATTACAAAGAGCTTTAAGGTAGAGGAGACATGTTTTGGTTGATACAAGACAAAAAATATTAAAATAAACTAACATTTTTAAGTAAAATAAGAGTCAAAGTTGAATTGCAATGTAAAGTGTGGATTTTTCCCATCTTCTTTCAAAATGCTCATTTGTTGACTAGCATTTTAGGCAGACTGGGTACCTCTTAAATTCTTGATGAAATCCTCCAGTTTCATCTTCCTCTCAGGCTTGACGTTGGGGCTGTACATGTCGGTGTTGAGGAGGATGATGGCGAAGGCGAGGATGAAGATGGTGTCGGGATTTCGAAACTGCCGCACCACTGTGGGGTTACAGATGCAGTAGCGCTGGCTAAGAAAGAAAAAAAAACACACAAACGCAAAAAAAGTTCAATGAATAACCACGTGTTGGGCACTGAGTCCGCAGAAAGCTTTTCCACAGTAAGGAAATTATTTCAGCAGTGGCAGGAAAAAGCAGAAGTGAAGCTGTAACAGTTTTTTGTGTTAACCCTAATTCAAGCAGTATGATTTGAACATGGTATTTAATTTGATTTGACAATAATTCTAAAAGTGTTCTTTTTTGGAGTTAAATAGGTGGATTTGAAGGCCAAAAACAACATTTTTTAATGTAATTTTATCTCTACCCTAACTGGGACTCGTACAAGGTCAAATGTGAAAAGTTCAGTAGTGACGGAGGAAAAGTGTCACGGTGAAGAAAAATATCCACAGATGAAATCCCTGTACGCGGTGATAAAGACCGCGGTTCTCTGGAACAGCCTCTCCTCGCCGCGGTGGGAGGACGTACCTGAATGCTTCAATGAGCCGCTCAACCTTCTGAGCCTCCCCCTGCACACGAATGTGGTTCTGAAACTTTCGGAGGGCTTCATCGAGCTCCATACTCTGGAAGTCCATTTCATCGACCACACAGCTGATCAAAAATAAAAAATGAGAGTTAATAAACGAAGCCGAATTCACTATTATCCTCTTACATTGATTTACAGTTATTGAAGTAAGACTTGCTACTAACAGTAAGAGTTCATTTTACACAAAAGATCATTTCAAATAGGATATTATGTTTACTTTTAACATTTAATGCTTAGATTACAGCACTTCACTTATTTATCTCACTTAAATGTAAAGTAGGATTACAAGTGCTTTCTCTAGGTGTTTCATATGTAATTTTTAGTGTTTTTTTGTAGTTTGGCCAAGATTGCGACTTATTTGTGATTCTTAAAAATAAATGTTGACTGATATATATGTTATGTTCCCATCAGCAACCACTAGAGGGCATTGTATGTGTGTATTTCAGTATTTGCTACTGACAGCACTGCAGAAGAAGAAGTGCTGCTCCAAATCTGATTGTTTTTCTTCTGAACTTTATATATTTTTTATTTGCATTAAGACATTATTTTTCTTGTTTTTAGTTTTTCCTTCCTCAAACTTATGCGAGACAGCAAGTATTCAGGTGCAGCTCTTGTAGTAAAACCTCACCAAAATACAAAAAAAAGGCTCTGAGTGAGACAGACATGGAGACGTGTTTACTGATGCGTTTGTAGAGCTCTTCAAAATAAATGAACCGGATCTCTCAACATCTTCCGTGTCTTTCATGCTTTGAAGATGAGTCAATGTTTCCATGTAGCAACGAGGATTAAACTAAACGATAATTTCTCCCACACGTGACAAGAGCGTCTACTTTATGAACACATTTTTGGACAAGCATGATAATTTCCAGAATCGATTTTCTTCTATTTTTTCGATCCTATCAAATCGATTCAATTCAATTTTGAGTCATTTAGACACATTTGTTTAGAAATACATTAATAATCTATTATATATTTTGAAGATATTTATCTGATACAATTCACGTACTGTTAAATGTATTAGTGAAATAATGAGGTTGTTAATATCATACAGTGTTACATGGATTCTCTAAAGGAGAATCTCTAACAAAATGTTCAGATCATGAACATTGTAAACATTGTTCTGCTTCTTCTTGAGGACGTTTCAGTTTGGCCACTAGGTGGAGCTTGCGCTACATCAGTACACTTTTTTCAAGAAGAATAATCAAAGAATGAGCAAAAAAAGATGTTTCATTAAAAGAGTTTGGAAAATTCATGCCTTTGAGTTGATAAAGATGTTTATTTAGTTAGCAATGTATGTTTAGGTCGTTAGCATTAGCTGTTCTATGGGAAATTCCATTAAACGTTAGCATCAAGCTAGCAGATTTTAGCTCTATGGGCTAGATCAATCTCTACTTTTATGGATCGACTATTGATCTATTAAGATTACATCGATTCAAATCCATTTTCATGAACCCAGCCCTGCAGTTTATAGAAGACTATAAGAATAGAAACCATCCCACTTACTCCAACACATCTCTATTGAACTGCTTTTGCCGGTTACCAAGAAACTCCCCAATCATCTGCCTGCTGAGCCCCTTCCTCTGAAGTAAGAAGTGTGCCACTCCAACCGGAGTGTCCGGGATGAAGCCCCGCTCCGTCAGGTACTGGATGCCCTTCTCTGGCTTCCTGCAGGATTCAACACACCAGGTTAGAGTTTCTTCTGATACATACAAAGATTTTGGCAGATTGATGAGCTTTAAAGTAGGTTAATTTGTATTTCAATCAGGAGAGTTGGTTGATATTTACACAGAAACCTCAATATGTACCAGATTGCATTTAAACAGAGCAGAAAGTCAGAAAAAACAGCATTCTTCTCAAGGCTTTAATCAAGGAGATGTTATATTCATGCTTTTGTAAACTTTTTTAAAGAATAATAACTTTATATTTTTGTATTCTTTTTGAAAGAAAAAATAAATGACTGTGACACAAACATTCATAATCACAGCCTTCCAAACATCTTTGTTGTGGACATAAAGAAGTACAGTATACAATTCTATAAAAGCTCTTTAATCTAACCTAATTAGTGGCAACTCAGAGCTGAGGACTTACTTGTTGAAAAGATTGAGGCCAATGCGGTAGTGTCTCTTGCGAATAACATCGTTACTGAAGATGGGTGAATCCCAGCTGTTCCGAGTCTCCTTGTGGTAAGTCTGCTTACTCAGCGTCTGCTCCCGCAGGCTGTCTCTGGACGAGGACTCGGAGCTGCAGTTTATGGTGTCATTAGAGTTGGACGTGCTGTTGAGGCTGTCGTTGTCTCCATCGGAGAAGTCGGATTCGGACTTGCTTTGCCTGTTGGCGGAACCGTTTATAGCCAAGTGGCTCTCGAGCTGTCGGTGGCGGTGGCGCAAGGGGGCGTCGTCGTCTCGGGAGGGAGCTCTTGGCGGGGGCCCGTGGGAGATGTGTTTGGGGCTCGCCTGCGACGACGTGACGATGTGGCCGTGAGGTTCGTACACAGGCGTTCGTTTGACTGAACCGCGGTCGGAGCGGTCGCTGAGCTCGGCAGAACTGTCGCTGGGAGGTTCTATGGTCAGCAGAGGGAGGTGGTCCATTCGGAGTCGCTGCTCCTGGCACTCCAGAGAAGGAGTGCTGCGGCAGCTCGTGTCTGTGTCACGACCCTCATCTTTGGGGTCAATAGGCCAATACTCCTGCGAGGAGTTGACCGACCGCAACCGTAAGTCTGATTCTGTGCTGGACTGCTGATCTCCTGACCTCGACAAAGCGACAGAGGGGGGCATGTCCTCCTCGTCGATGAACAGAGTAACATCACTATAGGAAGCCATTGCGTCATCACGCATTCGCCCAGCTGTCCTGCGGTGAGGCTTAACCTTATAGGACACTTCTCCCACTACCTCAGAGCGGTCTATGGACTCGGGGTCAGGGCCCTCATCCCCCTGAAGGCTGCGGCAGTTCAGTGCATCGTCTATCGACTCGGCCAGAGACTTGACCTGCCTGGAGAAGGCGTCCTCCAGCTCCGTGATGGCATCCGTCAGGTCAGCCTGCTGCACGGGGTGAGACGTCATGTTCGGCTGCTGGTGCACTTCTATATCTCCAGACTGCACCATAGATACCGGGGTGCCATCCTCTGTCATGGACACTTGTCTCCCTTCGAAATAGGAGCTGTGCACTTTCTCAGGGCCTTCGAAAGACAGCTGCATCCTCATGTTAGAGAGAACGATGCGTCTGGACATGCGATTCTCTGACATGGAACTTCGGAGGCGCTCAAAGTTCTTGTTCATCTGGTACTGGCGGAAGGCTGTCTGGATGGTGCGAGCTGCATGTCGAGTTATGAATCTTCCACCGTATTTACGCTCCAGCATCTCCACCTAACAGAGAAGAAATTTGCTTTTAGACATTTGAGTTCTGGATTTTTGCGAGTTGAAGGTGATCACTTTGTTATACTGTCTTTTTGCGGACGATCTAAGCCTTCACCAAGATACCTGTTTATCCTGGAGGTCTGCAGAAAGCTCATAGCTTTCAGATAACGAGCGGGACCGCTTGATGGCCTCCTCCTCAGCCTGCTTTCGGAGAATGGACTGTGAGTGCTGAAGTTTGGGCCGACGGGGCCTCTGTGGCCCCGGCTGGACCCCGTGGCTGTACAGCGGGCTGTCGAATCGGTCGGGGCTGATGGCAGAGCCGTGTGTCACCGGGCCCTGACAATAACTGGCTCCACCGTCCGAGGAAGGGCCGCTATCACCGGGCCGTCCATCCCCTTCCACACTGGAAGAAGCAGAATTGGAGATTGTTGAGAGACAGTTCCACAAAAAAACGATTTTTTTGTTAAGCTTCAGGATTTCTTTTTGTGGTAAGCCCAATTCAAATTAGGCAGGAGATCCACCCATCATTAGGTAGCAAATTAGATCATGAAGAACACAGATAATGAACAGAACCTATAGTATTATTTGCTCTACCTCATTCAGAGAAATGCCACATACACACTCTGAGTTAAGCACTTTCACTGTTTAATTTTGCCTTGCACAAACAAGTACCGGTACAAAGGTTTACTCACACACTCTTGCGCTCTGCAGACCTACAGGAGGACTGCTTGTTCCGAAAAGACTTTCTATTTTCTATGAACTGCCAGCTCTTCCTCCAGATCTTGTCCACCATTCTGTCAGTAAAGTGCGGTCCAGAGTACACAGGCTCCTCCAGGAAACCAACGTTTATGCCAGCTTAACGGCCAATCAGAGGCCACATCATGGGAATTACATCATATTTGCAGGAGCGACGACACGCTTACCCAGTTCATGATACAAAGTCCAGATTGGAGCGAAATGATAGAAAATACAACCTCTGCGATCTCCTGAGAAGAGCCAGGACGTTTCAAAATGAGCTGTCAGTCTTCAGCAGTATGACTTTTCTAGTCTACCGTGCTGCACGCACACTTCACTGGCAGCCTAATGTGTTGGAAATGTGACTTTGACACACCCATGCAGTGTACACAATTCACTTCCTTTATTAGACAGCCTGAAACCAGCCTTCAGCGACTGCTGCTCACCCTCAAAGAGTGAACAAAGGGGAAACAGCATGAGCGTGAATGTCAGAGCTAGCCTTAAAAAAAGAAAAAAAGTAGTAGTTTGGTCAAATTTTTTCCTTAATATATGGCAGATTATTTTTAAATTTCTGACTCAGTCAGAAATCATTGAAAAGAGGAATTTAAGGCAATTTCAGGAACATGGATGAGTTTTCTTACAAGGATCCCAATGACATTTTATATAAATACTTTTACACACATACAGTGTTTTAAGCTTTTTCATATTTGTTTAAATAAAAGAGGCAGTGTATGTTTATAAAAAATAGGGTGGATTTAAATCCAATTTTTTATCTTACTAATTTTTCTGTTGCACATTTGTCTGCAACATGTTACTAAATAAAATAACTGCTTAAAAATTAATAAGTTAAAGTGGCATTTAAATTATTGTTCACACCTTTTGTCACTGTGGGTAAAGCGCTGTTACGGTTTAAGTCTGTTTAGTAAGTTCAACTATGAAGTTAGATTTTTGGCTAAAGTCTGCCTTTAAAAAAAAAAGTCATACTTGTAGAGAGATTTGTACGGCCTGCCCTATTTTTGTTTTGGTTTTCTTGTTTTCTTGTGACAACGAGATATTATCTCGTTGTCACAAGCAAACGATCAAAAAAATCTATATAGGGCAGGCCATTTTCAGCTTTTGTAGATTTGTGTGTATGCAAAAATGTTTTGCATGTGTAGAAAGAAATGTTTCAGTCTGCACAAAGACTTTGGACTTATCAAAAGAATTGTATGCCTGTAAAAAAAGTTTTTAACTGGTGATAATACATTTTTGCATCTGTAAAACTGTTTCAAAATCGTAGAAAAAAAAAATGTGTCCATAAAAATGTTTTGTCTGTGACAAACTGTTGTTTCTACAAGTTCAAAATATTTTTACGACAAGAACAAAACTTTTTTTTTCCCAGAAGAAATACTTAAGCAACAAACCTAAATTCATATTAAACAGCCCCTGGGGAGTTAATATGCTAATGCTAACAAATTAGCATAGTGCTAGCTTATTTATTAATATTTGTTTTTGAGGATGCAGCTGTTTAACTTAAACCATTGTGGTTAATTTAAATGTAAGGAAACATTTGACACTCATGGTCCGTTCTACAGACCACACATTCATATTTATGGACAAATGCGCACAAACGTGAATCACAAATATTCTATATAGCTACAAAAAATGTTATATTAAATAGAAAATATGTTTTACAACATTATTTAAATAAAAAATATAGATAAGTGATCAACCTAAAAAATATATAAGCAGTTGCAACCCTATTTCTTTTCAATATACTGTATTAATGAGAACACCATAGAATAAAAGGCAACTTTACATTTTTTCCAAAAGATTTAACTTCCAGCAGAAATAACAATGTTCCTATGCTCACTTAAATCATATCATATCTTAGCAGCAACAAGGTTGTTAACATCCTCAAAATACATACCCCCTTTCAGTGTGTTATGGTGCAAATAATCCATCTGAGAAATGTGAAAAAAGATGGTGATAAGTGTTTGCCGACCCCCTCAGTGCACTTTAGGTGTGAAACGCCGCACAGCGCAGAAAGATAAAGCTTTTATACTGTTGGAACAACATGGACGCAGCATTGATAATCCCCTCTAACAGTGTAATCGCCTCTGGGACAAATCTCCCCAACAATCTGTAAAGCTGCCATCCCTGGAGTTAAGTCACACCTTGCCAGCTGTCAAAGCACCGGAATCCAGGTAATGATCACTTTTCCTAAAATCTATGAACCTGGATAAAGGATTGACTAACAGGAACTATCTCCATGCATCAATATTTATGTCAAAATAAAGTCAAAATGACTTAAGGGAAATATTGAAGTAATAAACATAAAAACTTGTCGCAACAACTTTAGCGTCCTGTGTTTGCTCTCTTTAAAGAAAATGTTTTCACCATTTAACACTTTTTAGTCATCTTGAAAATATTTGTACGAAGGAATAATGTATTATTAATGTACTAAAACTGCAAATTATTGTACTCATATTGGCAAGTATCCAATGATATCAAGAAGATGAGCAATTATGAACTTATGTTAGCAGATGTTGATGATGTTCAAGATGAGATACAGAAGTGTTTCACGTTAATTCATATGCAAAAATCATAAATAAAAAAATAAATGTTCTTAATGTAACAAAAACATGAATTTTACATGACTTAATCCACTACAGAGATTTTAAAGTCAAAGTAGGTAAACAGATCTTTAATTTTATAACCCAGAACATTTTTTTTTTTTATCAACAAAAGCTTCATTATTTTGTTAACCGACTACTCGGAGTGTGACCAACAATTAGGAAAATACGGATAAGGGGGAGAGGGAATGGTGTATAGGAGTCTCACTCCAACTATATTATTAATTATTATTCTTTCAAAGGTCTTTTAAGGATAATTATGGAGTTTTTAGTCAAAATCAAAAATCCTGTCAATTTGTGTGCGGAACTACTGGCGCAGAAGTAAGCCTCAGCTAATATCCCATGATTCCTTTGTTATTTGCAATGGTACAGTTTTGAGCCAGATAGCAGCTCAGATGATGATGATGTATCAGAATGGAGTGGAGCAGGAGACTTTGACCCGCCCATTTTAGTTCACAACTGAGAGCTTTATCACATGATTAGTTGACTACTCCTGATTCATCTCAATTTAAATAAAGAAATACTCAGAAATGCACTTTTAATCTTGAATTGTTTTATAAATGTCCTCCATCATAAGAAAAATGCTACAAGAAGATGTTAAAAATACCAAAAACACAATTTTCATTGGAGTGGGTGGTTTCATTGAGTGTTAAAGGGGTAGAAACCGAGGAAAGAGTGGGAGTCTAGACATAAATACATAATCCATAATTTCCAAAAACATGTAATTTCTGCTGCACAGATTGAGAGAGCCACTGTTGAGAGGTGAAAGACGAAGCAGTGATGTCACCTCTGGACCACCTCCTGGTTACAACACCACAGCCTTTGAAATAGGATCTAAAAATGTTCGCAGCCACGGTCCCTCCTTTTGGCTTTTCAATCGGACAGGAGGCCCTCGTTACCCCCGATGGGAGCAACGGGATAAGCATGTCAGCACGCCTGGCAATGACTTTCAGCTGCTGGATGCATGTGTGTGTGTGTTTGGAGAAGAATTGTAAACAATCTTCTCTTCCCTCTCAAGCATAGTCTGAGCAAACAGGCCCCTGCCCAGGCCTCAACCCTCAACCCATTCCATCCGTCGGACCTGAGGGAGAGACGTTCCCCATCCCGGAAAAGAGGAGTCACATCTACCGGAGTTCTGGGAATAGGGAAAGGCTAATGAAGAGCAGACTGAGAGAGCTGCAAAGAGGAACCAATATAAGGCATCTGTGAATTGTAGGATCTGAATAAATTCCACACTGCTCAGGTTGTTACTTAAAGACATTTGTAAAAAAAAAAACAAAACATGGATGAATCTGCTTATTTCAGGGAGTGAAGATGAAAATAGTCAAGTGGATGCTCAGCGATTTCCTTTCGGCTAATAGTTACCACATTGAACCTTTTCAGAAAACAGAAAGTTTCCCAGATTTTTTCTTCAAATATACATAAACTCTACATCTTTTTCATGATGGAGATGAATTCAAGCTCTAATGAGGTTGAATTTACCCCACCGACCCGTTACAGTATGGAAGGAAGAGACCCCCCCACCCCCCCATGCAGTGACAGCATGTGCTCCGAGCGCCACAGAAACAGATGTTTTCTCCGTTTTCAAAGTGACTCAGAGAGCTCATAAATACAGACGCGCTGGCCGGGTCTTACAGACGTAAAAGGGAATTGGTTCTGCATGCAGACGCTCCAGAGACAACAAAATTACACCCGACCGGAGTCCAGTGTCCAAAACCCCAACCCGCTGGCAAACACCAAACACTTTTGATGCCAGAATGTGTAATAAGGAGTGATTTTTTTAAACCGCTTTAAAAAGACGGCGAGGTGCATGATGGGAGTTCAACACAGCCGCATAGGGAAAAGGCTAACAGACTGACTGACAACACCACTCCTGAGAGTTTAGAGCAGAATACATAAAGTCAGAGACACTTTATAACTCAAGTTATGCACTTGTGTTTGAAGGATTTATGCATTCTTGGTGGATCATAAACCGTGATTTGTTATCGAATGCCATTAAAAACCAAACGCTCATCTACTGCGGGCTCCTGAGTGACAGTCGGCAGTGACCGCACACTGCATGAAAAAGAGCAATCCGTCTGGCGTGGTGTCAAACATTTGCTTGTAGACTACTGTTTTGGAAACAGGAGGTCAGCCTTGGCAGTTCGTATCAAATTTTTGAAAACTGGGGATTACATCCAAGAGATGCAGCTGGCCTAGAGGTGCACTACCAAAGCTGAGTCAGAGGTTTTAGAAATACAATAAAGGCAGAAAATGAGTGGCATGAATATTTAACTTTGGCTTAGGGACATAGTAAAAAGAATCAACTAAAGATTGCATGGATTAAATATATATTCAGTCGATATTGCTTGGTATGCTTGAGACTGGAAAAGTCCAATTGGAAACAAACAGACTATCTCGAAAGATGAGTCAGAAAACTCTTTCTGGACCAGGAACCGCTTGGGTGCATTCAGACTCATTATTGAGGTAAACAAACTCTGTTCACTATAACTGAAGGTTCCAGTCTATCTATATACACTCTTAATGTAGTTTATTTTGTAATCAAAATAATAGTTTATTTAAGAATGACCAAAAAAAGAAGTGCTGCAACAGATGTGGGTGCGACTTATTGCATGTCTGTCTCTGTCTCTGGGTTCCTCAGCTGTAAACAGACAAACCCACATTGGTTAAATTACCCCACAGGGACCCTTAATTGACAAGAAGTTTACACAAGCAAATCTACTCTGACTTCAGCCTTCATAATGTGAACTCTTGACACTAACTACTCACTAATTCAAAAATAAATTTCTTTGCATCCAATGAGACTAAATTGTGGACTTTTTATAACAGGAAGTATCGCAAAAATAAATAAAAATGTCTGTGCAGCTCCTCATATTTAGACACAAAATGAATTTACCCGACCTTAAGTTAAAGCTTAATGTAGCTGCGAACCTAACCAAGAGTCTGGAAGTTTTATTCTGTCTCATCATGGCTGGTCACAGGTTGTAGAGAGGCCCAATGGTCCTGTGGGTCGGAGACTTTACAAGAAACAGTCCTAAGTGTCTTTGGGCAAAACACTGAACCCGACATTGCTCCGGATGGTTATAGGTTGGCGCCGGTGCTCGGCAGTGGAGCCGTCATCAGTGTGTGAATGTGTGAGTGAATGGAACTGTGACTGTGAAGCGTTTGGACCTTCTGAAAAGGAAGTAAAGTCCTCCATAAGTATTCACACACTATACATCTAAAAAACCTGTGTTGTTTTCTAGGTCATAGTTTCTGCAGAGCGGCAGAAGTTCATAAGAAATTTGACTCTGAGTTTAGTTCTTCAGTTAATTCATCGGGACAGCCCACTAAGCTCAAAGGGTAACCAAACAGGGAAGTTGGAGGTTGACTCCACTCACAGCCGAAATGTGAAAATCCACTCAGAGGGGTGGGGCTGGAAAACAGTCGTCGTGGGACTTAGGACTTAAATGGTTTGACCAATCACAAAATTCAACTGTAATACCTTGTTTCAACCTGTAGGGGGCAGCACACAGACGGTTTTTGACCCTTATTTTTAGAATTAAACAAGTTTATTTTAAATTGTCAAAGACCAACAGTCAGCACTTTTGAAGCCCAATTTATGGAGGTCAACAGCCAAAAATAGATGATTTAATGTTTGGTTTCCCTTTAAAAAGCCAAGATGTGTGCACTAGATTGTAGCTTAACAGTCCATTTTTTCAATACAATAGATTATATCTTAAAATTATACATAAATTAACTTATTTAAAAGAAGTTTAAAAAAAATAAATGCAATATTAAGCAAATAAAAGAACAACACAAAACAATATGTTAAGCATTGTTGTGGGCAGGACAGTTGGCGCAGAGCAACCCCGCCCCTACTTCCTGTCATCCATCTGTTTACACTCTCTCCCACTAGCTTACAGCCCCTTACAGCCTCAACCTAACATTACCCGTGCTTCAAAAATGGCGAGCGATATTGGAGGCATCCAGCCGTACAGGTTTTAGTCAGACGAAGGAAACAAAGGCGTACATGGATCTATTTGTCTGCAAGTGGATGCATCAGAATGGAGTTGGGCAGGGAGCCTGTGACTATACAGAAATCATTTTATATGTCCTCCGTCATGAGAAAAAAGTGCCACAAGATTATGTTAAAAACACAATTTTTCATTGGAGCGGGTCTTAAATAAGACACCATGATATCCCATAGCGGTTAAACAATCAAATCTCAAGTTAGCAGAGTAAACAACAGTCTTGTGAGCACAGGTGCAGCCAGTTTTCATGCAGTGTGAAGAGAAGTCTGACGCTTAAATAAGTGCATTTTCCCCTCACTAAGTGCGAGGCCTCATTCTGTCTGATCAAAGCCTGGCTGCTCCTCCCTTTCATCAGGATTTGACAACATCTGAGCAAACGTTAATATCCATCACTGATGAATGATTGTGCTATCCTCACTGCGATCTGCGACGGCCCGGGAACATACAGCTATGAAGGAACAGTCCATTTAGATTTTAGGGGATTGGGGGGGGAGGCTCACCACAGGAATGCGATGCAATCCAGCTCAGGGATGGATTCTTTACAGTAAGACTAAACACTAAACAAACAGTGACAGCATACGCACACATATACACACAGTGACTCAGAGGAGCGACATGGTCTGTTTTCAATTGTCAAAAATGAAGTGATAGACAGTTATTTTCTTTTCTTTGAAATCTTGTTTTCTCACTAGAAATCACGCGAGCATCCATATGTTCAACTACCTTTCTTCTTACCAGCCATTCAGCTCCAACTCCAGCAGCGACTGGGTCTTCTCCGAGTTACACTGCAAACACCACATGCTGGCCAACGCTCGCCAAAACGCCGTACTCCAAACATTAGCACGTCTCCTCACCGGTCCCCATTTCTGCCCCAAAGACCTCCCTAAGAGACGCACATGCTCAAACTGCTCTCTGCTTTCAGCCGAGGCAGGTTTCCATTTCTGTTTTTTCTTCTAAAAAAGGAGATTCCTGCAGATGTCAGCTGGAGCTCAGTGGCAGCCTCTGACAAAACGGAGCTCTTTCCTCGGCTGTGTTGTCGGAACGCCGGGTTGGTAGGAGGTTCAGGGGGTGGAGGTTGTGAGACACGGGGAGTGTGGGTTTCTGCCCGGCCCTGAGCTGTGAGGAGGGGGGCGGGGTGCAAAAGCCT
>NC_050518.1:13687231-13699766 GCF_002922805.2 Oryzias melastigma | reverse complement strand
AACAAGGTGGAAAATTGTTAGGCTGGAATATAATGGGGTAGAACAGACATATTTAAGTAAAATGGAATATAAAGGTGGTATTTAGGATTCTGACAGGTGAAGGTGACAAAAAAGCAAAAATGTTTAATTTGTCTTCTGAATTTATCTCAGGATTTATGATTTTCAAGGAAAACCCCACACAGCATGCAACACTCGCACATCCCTTTGCCCAGCTGCAAACGTCCAGCAGACGCTGCATTGACAGCACCCCATCTCTGGACTTCACAAGCCCCAGACTAATCTCCCCTCTGAGAAAAGGGGGTTGGGGCAAACTACCCCCAAGTCCAAAGTATTTTCTCTCTAATGACAACCGGCACAGGAAACAGAGGAGAATGGCTCCCACATGGTGCCGCTTTACAGGGACACCAATCATCTAAATGCACTCACAAGACTGTAGCGAGAGAGAAAAAAAAATCTTCTAATTACAGGCTTGAAATCATGAAATGAGCACCTTCTCTCGCCTCTTTTGATCCGTGGCTTTAAATCAGGCAGAGACAAAACAAAAGAGAAAAGCTGTTAGTGAAATGGTAAAAAAGGGTGCCTCATATAAAATAGGCTGGACAGGAACTGGCCAAGCGATCTATTTCAGACTGAGACCTTGGCTCAGCACTCTGGTGGCTGCAGCTGCTGAAGCCCGCAGAGGTGCAGCCGCTCGACTCGGCTTACTTATGTCACCAGTCGCAAAGCCTCGTCCAACAAAGTTAAAAAAATCCCCAAAAACTATGGATTATGTGGAAAAGAAGACTGACCAAAGTTTGTTTGCAAAAGTAGAAAACCATAAGTTCAGCTAAAGTTTCAAGCAGAAATGACCTGAAAGTAGTTCATATGAAGTGATTTTCTTAAAGAAAAAAAAGATCACACTTGAGGGCCTCATTGGACGGCTCCCCCCATTTTTAAAGGGTGACCAAACAGGGAAGCTGGAGTCCGAAATTTGAATCAGGACTGTTATCATTAGTGGAGCTGCAGATCATGACGTGAGACTTTTGAAATGACGTGGGACCTATATGGTTGTGTCCGAATCCCCCTCCTAAACTACTAAAAAACAATATAGTGCGGGACTATATAATGCTCTGGATTTTAAAGGTAATTCGGACGCGAAGCTCACTACTTTTCTTTTCTAAACACCGGATATGACATCACCGGTTTCAAGTAAAAATCAAATAAATGCAAACATTTCACATTTATTTATGACTCCACTGTGTTCTGATGGTAAGGATGTGGATGGTTTATTCAAATATTACATTTAAACACCTTTTTTTGTTCGAAATTGTTCGATCGCAATGCATTGTGGTCTATATTTGCTATTCTAGTGAGCATCGATGCACGCTAGTTTTTCGCAAAGACTTCTGGGAAGTTTCAAGTGTACTCGATTTTGGAAATAGTAGATTTGGACAGCACTATAAAGCGCATTATATAGTGATTAGGGGGGAATTTGGACACATCCCTAGTTTGACCAAATTCAAATGTAATACCTTGATTCAACCAGTAGGGGGAGCACAGGCAGCTTTTGATGATATTTTTAAGAATTAAACAAGTTTATTTTGTTTGTGCAAAAATTTGACAACATAACTACACTTTTAAAGTCCCATTTATAGAAGCCAACAGCTAAAAAACTTGGATTTAGGGTTTGGTTACCCTTTAAGTGTGGAGTTTTCAGTGGACATTGATGCCCACTCGCTGTCAGTTCCGAGCGTCCAGACAGATAAAGGAAAGATGGCTTTTCTCTATGAAGCACCTATGGACTAAAACTCTCTGCAAAAAACAATTCAACTCCGAAATTTAGACCTAATTATGAAAAATAAATATTTAACCCTTTAAGACAAGTGTTTATGTTCTTTGATTTACTGTAACCTTTCAACCGTTAACAGGATCAATGTAATTCCAGTAGATTCTGAAGGAGAAAAGCGGCTCGTCGAGCCGCTTTTCTCCTTCAGAATCTACTGGAATTACATTGATCCTGTTAACAATTCATATGTTAAAGATTTTGTGTTTAAGCGTCACCGGAGACACCTCAAGTATTAAAGGGTTAAACTTTTAAATTTGTATGAAATGTGTAACTGTTTGCATCTTGTCCAGGACAACCTAGATTGGATCTCATAGGATTTTGCCGATTAAATAATGATAAATAAATAAATAACGTGCAACTTTTTCCTAACGTGCGTCCTGCTTCCTTTTCTAAAGTTACCACTGAGTTTGGGCGTCCCGCCTGGTGAAGGCCCACTTCACGTCTGGCTGCACAACGCTCCACTCCGGCATGATGTCATCCAGAATTCCAAGCAGAGGCCCACTCTGCTCATAAAACATCATTTATTCAACTGCGTACATATGGTTTCGCTGCATTTCAGCTCCCTCCTCCCATTACCACCCTTTCAGTTTAAGTGCAATCCCTCCTGCTCCTCATCATTCTTCGATCGCACATTACACATGTGGAAAAAGGACGGCCAAGGAAGGAATCTGTAGGACAGATCCGAGGATGTGCCACCTGAAAATGAGGGAGAATGAAGGAAAAAAGAGAGCGCTGAGAAAATGTTAGCAGAGGAAGTCACAGGGGAAAGTGAAAGCTTCCTGGAAAGTTGGTCAAAGACAGTTTTTTTTTTTTTTGTCCGTGTGACATCACGTCGTTTCTTATTATCTGCTTTTGGCGGGAGACTGTGTTAAGAAATGGAAAATAAACCAAAAACGGTTCGGTCTGGAAACAATTAGACCAGGCTGACATCATAGTTTGATACAAAAGCATGCTAAATGAGATGTAGTGGCCCGGGAGAGTTTAGTGAACACAGGCGACTTTGTACAGAGGAAGAAAAAAAAAGAAACACGTTTGACTATAAATTCTCCGGAACAAAGAATTTCTGATCTGATTGCAGATGTATAAATAAAGCAGAAGCAGGAGTAATGAAAGCATCCGTTCATCACATCCTGACAGCAAAGCTGGACCAGATGCGTCGACTGTGGGGTCCCACGGGAACGATCAAGGATCATCAACAGATGATTGAAAGGCTTCTTCTTTTTTTAACTACTACACACGTTTCTGCATCACAAATAGGAGTTAAGTGATTCCAGTCCGGATAGAAGTAAAACATCCAGATCCATCGGATATGAATTTGTTCAATCAGAACATTGGAAGCAAAAAGTAATAATTGGATTTTGCCTTATTATTTTAAAGAGCCCTCCAATAAAAATTGTCTTTTTGGTGTTTTAACGTGTTCTTGCAGCATTTTTCTCACCACAGAGGCTATATATAAAGAAAATGAAGCTTAAAAGTCAGGAGTAGATATGAAAAATCTTTCAGTTGTAACTCAGGAAGTCTATTCAGATGCATCCACTTCCAAATAGGTCCATTCACGTCTTTGTTTCCAAGCTGGCATCAAAACTGGATAGCTCCGATATCGCTCGCCCTTTTTGAGTTCCATTGCTAATGTTAGCTTGAGGTTGAGAGGGCTAGCGGAAGAAAGTGTAAACAGAGGGATGATGGGATATCAGCTGAGACTTACTTCTGAATCAACAGTCCCAATTAAGAGGCAAATTTTTGATGATTTACTGCTGTTCTGCAAAAACTACGTCTTAAAAACCAACAGTTTTTTTTTTTTTCACACTTTGGCTAAAAGATAGATACAATAGATAAAAATTGGGCTGTGTATCACCAATAATTTCCAGAATCAATTTGATTTAATTCACCAGAACATAGATCAATTCCATGTATTTACTTAATTCAGTCAATTTTGAGTTTGCACATTTAGACACATTTGTGCAGAAATAATCGATAATCAATACATATCTTGAAGATCTGATATAGTTCTGATATAGTTCTGATATAGTTCACACACTGAACTGTAAAATATATTAGATAAATTCTAATGAGATTGTTAATAGAATACAGTGTTACATGGATTCTCAAACAGAGAAGCTCCAACGATTGTTCTGCTTCTCCTGGAGGGCGTTTCAGTTTGGCCACTAGGTGGCGATCGTGTTATAGCATTACATCTTATTCCAGAAGAAGAAAAGTATGAGCAAAAAACTGTGTTTTAGACCATACATATAAAGATTTTAATTTAGTCAACAATGTATGTTTAGGTCGACCACGTGTTAGCATTAGCCTTCCTATGGGAAACCCCATTATACGTTAGCATCAAGCTAGCTGACTTCAACTTTATGCATTATATCAATCTCTACATTCATGGATTGATTATTCATCTATTAAACTTAGATGAATTCTAATCGATTAATTGATCTCTAGATAAAACCATCGTTGGAGTGGGACAACTTTCTTCTATTATGGTCTATGTTTGCCCTCTGGTTTCACATTCCAGAGGCGTTTGTAGGCGTATACTAAATTTTACAGAAAAAAAAAAAAGAATGCAGTGACCATCTTTTCTGCCATCCTTAAACAGGCTGAGTGGGCAGAGAAACTGCTGGAATTAAATGACACCCTTTCAGTGGAAACCAAACAAACCTGCTCTTCGCCACACAGCCGCACATTTGGGTCAAAAACATGTGTGTGAGTATGAATCGCTGCATGTTTGCTATTGGCTCTCACTGCAGGCGCGGCTTAAAACAGAGTCGCTTTATTGTCCCTCCAGTGCAGCCCATCACGCGTTATCATCCTTCTGAGGCTCTTCAAAAGAAGCCCCACCCCGCCCTGAAACATAGTACAGCACACAGCTCTAAAAATAGCACCATGTGAGGGGACACGCTCTGGTAAACACTGCGAGGAAGACGAGGCTGCAAGGAAGGAGACAAAGAACGTTAATGCGAAAGCGCTCAACGCTTTGCTGATTTCATCTCGTTATCTGCTGCTTATGATGCAGCGGCGTGAAGCGGCTGAGTGACGCCGTGCACCTTTCAGCCAGCAGACGCACTGGAGGTTTCTGCAGAGGTTGCAGCTCCTGTAAAGGAGACGGAGGCCATGGTGGACATGATTAGTCACTGTGCACACTGAAGGACAAAACAGTGACTCTACATGACTATCGGCATGACAACGCCACCCAATGGGTAGAAAGGAGACTACACGCTTCTGTGTCTCTTAGAGTCCATTTTAGGCAGTAAGGTGAAGTTGCGGTCAGACGATTTTTAATGACTGGAAGAGATGGATAAAGGTAGTCTGAGCCAAGATCCAGTTTTTTCTGGCTGAGCGTAGTGAGGGGTGGGAGGGGCTAATCTATTTATGGCAGCAGCAGAATCCCACCTGCATCATGTGACACAGAAAGGTCCTCCGATGTAAACACAACTTTAAATATGGAGCAGTAGTACTAAATCCTACAGATTATTTATGATAAATAAAAAAATGATTATTTACTTTTGCAGAGATGCCTTCCAGGTTTTCTACTTGCCTCTCTACTGGAATTTGCAGCTTCACATCCAACATGTACGTTCAAACAGCTAAAAATGTCTTAATTCAGTTCAAAGTTTAGATTTTTTTAAAATCCTCTTACGGTTTGTAACCAAAACTTGATTAAAAAAAATATGGCCCTTCAGAAATAAGTCAAGATTTCTTACAGCCAAATCTGCTAATGGGGAAGGAAATTCTTAAGAATTTTTATTTTAAGGAAGAAATTCTAGTCACTAAGACATGTTTTCTAAAACTTCTTTTCTATCAAAAACTTTCTTGATAAGATCCTGCTTTTTCAAGACAGAAACTGAGAGTTAAAAAAAAAAAAAAAAGTTATTTCTTATCCAACGACGCTGCTTCTGTGTGTGAAATAAGAGACTACGGCTGAGGAGCCCTCGGAAGTTTCTGGAAAGACTTCCTGTTTTCCTCCAAGACTTTGATAGAATTTCAGATTTGTTTATTTTAAACCTTACATCTTACTATCTAACGTAGGTATAACAAATATACTTGTTCAAGGAATGCTTTTACATTAATTAAAACTGATCAGGGGCGGAGCTATGGTTGGAGAAGGGGAGCAATTTTTTTTTCTAAGCAATAAAACAAGAAAACAAACATTAAAAAGAAGATCTTACATTGTACACTCCATACACATCTCAGTAGTTGCATCTTTATTGCATCAAAAAAGTCCATTAAAAGGCTGTAAGTATACTTCTTCCTCTTGGTAGCAAGTTATTTTTTCCAGTTTCAATTGTTTCATTAACGTTGAAAGGGTAGGGGGCTTTTTTTGTTTCCAGTTAGGCAGAATCAATCTTTGTGCCGAAACTGTCACAAAGTGTAACACAGAACTTTGGGTCTCTGGATCCGGTTTGAGGGATTAAAAAAATAATTTGTGCCCCACAATTTTTTTGTCACTATTAGTATAATTATCAACCAAGATTAAGAAACTGCCAATTTTTAAAGTATTACAGAAATAAAAAAAAAAAACATTTTTTAAATAAAATTTGTTTTGAAATTCAGTTGTATTGGTGTGTTTTCTGCACCAGTTTTGTGCATTTTTCAACACACTGCACTGAAAAATACATTTCATTGTTGTCCAATAGATTTTTGCCTTTAAATCAGTTTTTTTTATTTTAGCAGCAATAATAGTGGTTGTATGCAATGTCCTAAGATCTGACGAGCTTAGAGTGAACAAATATTAAACTCTACCATAGTTTTAAATAGATCTGCACATTAAATCACAAATGTATCGTGATATCTGCCTGTATGATACGTCTATCGCAAAAGTCGCCATAAAGTCGTTAACTTAAATGATTACAGACATGCCAAAACAATCTCATGGCAGCTTGAAGTGTCAAATATTAAAGAGACATTTATGGATTTGACCAATCAGATGGAGTCCTTTTATGTTAGACATTTGGAGCCTAATTTAATTTATATTGACTTTTTTTCCAAGTAAATGGAAATGATTTACTACTTTTGTTGTAATTTGTTCATGAATTACAAGTCAATTGATCACTAATATTGCAGGTTTTCCTAAATTTTTATAAATGTTCCTTTTGGATTTCCTTCATTCTATGTCGTTTTGTTATATACTTTGAAACTTTGACAATTTGTATATCTGACTCTTTTTGTAAAATGATCATCGTTTTATGTTTCCAAGAGATAAAAAAGTAGATCAAGTACATTAAAACTAAGGAATTATTATTGGTGTATTTGTGTGTGGTATGAAGTGGTTGAAAAGTGATTTGAAGTCTTCCAGTAAAATTAGTGCTCTTTCAATCAGATACTATTCATTCTCACAGCAGCAGAGATGTATGTGGCTGATGATCTTGAATGTGTTTTGAGATCAAGATATCCAGATTAAGGGAAGAGGTTCTTCCTGGATTTCTGGGTTACAGACACACAGATGCTGACTGTGTTTTGGAGTTAGAACAATCAACCTCCTTTCTATCACATGTTTATATGATATTAAAGGGAGGCTAATGAAGTGAAAGGATCCACTGATAAGTTCACTTTCCCTCCACATACAAACCTCAGCAATGTGTGCCTCCATGTGCCTTCCTGCGATGAACTCCACCCTAGCAACTGTGCTTCCATGGCATTGAAAGCACAAACCCTGTTCCTACTGAGCCTTGACGCCCGCTGAGGAGCGCCGCCCATCTCCAACATCAACAGTTTGTGTTGGCAGCATTTCCAAAGGCAGCCTTCCTCCTATCAGCTCCATCACTCCTGTCCAGACTTTCATTTGGAAGAGCAGAAGCTTGAAAGAATTGCCCTGCAGGGATGACCATGACATACGCCGACATGTCAGACTGCAAAAACATTTTCTTTCTTTTTAATTCACCTGTTGGGGCCTGTAAGCCAGAGTCCTGATCCGGAACGACAGAAGGAATTCATTTAATACGTTTTCTTTTCTGAATTCTGAGCACGTGGATGTGAAAGAGTCAGAGGCATTTCATTTTAATGGTCCTCATTATGCTGACAGGGTGGGACTTGTACTGCAAACATAATATTATCTTAGCAGAACCTGCCAAATAATGCAGGACTGGGTGGACGTGTGGGGATTGTGAAAGGCTGCAGTGAGAGTCTGGACCTGCAGCAGCAATAATACAACCGAGTCCAGCTGGAAATTCAAGACATGCCACAGAAATAAAAAGTACTTTGAGCCCTGTAGGTCTGTTTATTGTAAAGACAGTCAAAACTAAATGTAACTGCTGAAGAAAAAAAAAAATGAAGTCAAAATGCCTTTGATTTCCATTAACACACAGGCTTCACACTGACTTCAAACACCAAACGAACCACAAAGAAAAACTGTTAGCCACACGTTACCTCCAAGTACAAACAGAATTTTTACAAAACTCAAATAATAAAAAAAAGAAAAAAAAAAACGATGAAAGAAATAGATCCAGGTGGATTACAGATCCCGGATGAGCCCCCAAATTATGTTAAGCCTAGCGGATCAGAGGAGCATAACAAAGTGTTTTTGTTATTAATTTAAAGTTAAGACAAAAACAATATTTAAGTTATGCTCCTCCGATCCCTTAGACCAGGGATGTCAAACTCATATTGGTTTGTGGGCCACATGACCACTAATCTCAAGTGGGCCAGACCAGAAACATAATAGTAAAACAACCTGCGATCAACTTGTTATCTGTAGCTTGGTTTTTGTTTTGTTTTTTCTCAGTTCGAACAGATGCCTTAAGCAACCTAGTAGATTAATCACTTATTTATTTATTGTGTTTATCTCTTGTTACGCCAGTCTTGTGTTTCCTTTGCTCCCCTAGTGGTGGAATTGCGCATTGCGGTCATTTCTTTAAAGAACCAAAACTCAACATCTTCATAATGTTTTTCTTTTCAGGACTGGGCCGGATCAAACCATCAGGCGTGCCGGATACGGCACGTGGGCCGCATGTTTGATACCCCTGCCATAGACTAAACAATAGAGGCATAACAGAGAGTTTGAACATAAAATTGTGGCTAAAAATTAAAAAATCTCAAGTCAGCTTAAGTAAACAAGATAGAGCTGTGCTTAAGCCTTAAAAACATCTATAGAACTAGAATGAAGACGTAAGCCACAGTTTGAAAGCACACACCATATTTTTTGTTCTCTTCTATTACTCATGACTTTAAAAGGAAATGTATGCAAGGTCGGCAAATTCAGGAACTACCCGAAATCTTCCAAATGGTCAGATTTTTTTAAGTCCCCAGCTGCAGGAAACAATCACTCACAGAACAAAAGCACAGAGATAGAGCAGTCATCCCGCCCGGATTTGTTTTCCAGTCAAAAAAAAAGGAAATCTTTTGTTCGGGTCACAAGAGTGCTGAGAAATTGATTCACGCTGACATATTCCAGTGGAACAAGATATCCTGAGTGTGCAAGTTCCATTCATACCTCTTCTCCACGCGATCTGGAAGGCTGCAAGTCAGCAAGTCATGTACATCAACGAGAGGTTCGTTCAGACAGGCTGGGACTGGAGCCTGGCTAGTTCTACTGAAACCATTTCTACCAGAAAACTGAAATATATTTATACCAGAAATACACAACCAAACCGAGTCCTGTTATGTCTCAAGCCAATAAAACCTCAAGGTCCTCAGGAAAGAAAGACGGAAACAGTTATAATAATATAAAAAAGACAAATCAAAAAAACGTCTTTTCCCCTCATCCTTGGAGGTTTAATGCGCTCTCCATAAAGATTACTGTTTTATTGACTGAGAGTATGGCTCAGGTCTTTACAGCCTATTGATCTGCAGCCCTGCAATTACTTATTAGAAGCCTTCTGTCTTTGTTCTGACAGATAACCAAGCCAGCCTCAGAGCATATTCTACAGGACCATAAAACAAGACTGAATTCATCTCTGAAATGACCATTTGATTTTTTTTTCTGTTAAAAACTCTAAATGACTTTGACAACATTCCTCCACAACCTTTATCAGTCCGTAATCTGACTGTTTTCCAGAGAAGGTGTGGGTGCAACCCGACAGACGTCACGCTGGTCTCTCAGCCCTCAGAGCAGATTCATTTTCTTAATCTAATCGAGCGAATTTCCTTACGCCCCTCTGGGGTCAATAATCAGCAAAAGGAGGAATGTGTGGAGAGTAATTCTCACACCCACGCGTTAATCTTTAACTGACACAAAATCAACAGAGTCAAACGGCAGAGCTTTGCTTTTTCTCTGGAGTTTGTTGCCTTTAGTTAGAAATCCAAAAGATCTGCAGAGCTTTTTTCTTCCTGTTTGGCAGAGCTTGAGGCAAAGCAAACTCAGATGCAGAGAGATACAGGGGTGGATTTACCATTAGGCAAAGGTGGGCGATCCCCTGGGGCACCACTTAAAAAATATATATCTATATAATATATCTATCTTCTGCAAGTTCGCAAGCAGACAGAAAAGGTAGAAAATTGTGATTTTTGAGAATATTTCTTTCTTTTTTTTATTGAAGCCACTCCATAGTAATCTGTTTTGTTCCACCATTCAACTGCTGCAAAGGGCCCCATGTTATTGTTGGCCCGGGGCCCCCAAACTGCTAGATCCGGCACTGCTGAGATACAGATGGATAAATAAAGGTTTCTTCTTTGAGAAGCAGTGATGGCTGATGTTTCATGCCTGTCAAACTTCACACATATTCAGGCCCTGTTACTGACAGACACGGATTCATAGGAACAGCTGTGTTTTATATACGGAGTCATTGTAGCTAGCTGTAAATAGTTAGGTAGATCTGACATTTTCAGTTTGAAATATTTTTAATAGATTTTTGAAAATATAAATAGAATTTTTTAACCACATTGTAATTTTTTTTTTTTTTTAAACTTTGACAAGCAACATTTTGACATTCTTTCTGTGTAGATTTGTGCCAGCGAGTTTAACACTTGAGTTCACCATTCCTATAAATTATTTGAACAGTAAAGCTGCTGATTACTACGCTGGTAGCTGTTAGCTAAATATAATTCTGTCCAATAAAAGCGAAGTGACAAACGACGTGGTGAAAGGTCAGCTTCACTTTTCTCATCGGTTAGACTGGGCGTTGACTGTAAAGGCGAGCTACATCCTTGATCAGGAAGGCAAAAAGAAATCTTGTTATATGTATAACGCTACCTAAAAGCAGGCTGTAGCCTTTTACTTGACATGAAAGTGGTATTGATCTTCTGATTTAAAGGGTGACATCTTCTCTTCAGCTCCAGATTTGTAGAATATCTTTAATCTTTTACTACTTTTCAGTTTTTTACTGTAAACGAGGTGACCTTTAGTCTTCAAAGCTGATTTTTGGCGAAAAAAAAAGATGGAAACCAAAACAAGGTGAGGGCATGTGCAGCAGTCTGCCTCTGCTGGCTTTCCAGGCACCTCATCATCTTAGCTCTCCAGCAAATCTGTGTGGTAAAGAAGGTCAACGACATGGCTTAAACTTTGCGTCAACGGCGCAACAATAAAACAACGCGCGTGAGGCGACAGCTGAAGAGGAGCGGTTTCAGAGGGTGAGATTTACCTGCTTAAAGCAGCACTGATAACACCACACAATCCTTTTACTGGTGTAATCTGGTGTTTAGAGCCTGAGCGACCGCAGGTTTACCCGTGCCTCCTTTGGGTTCCACGGGAGGCTCTTCGCGGGCGTGACGGGTCACACTAATACCTCCTGTTCAAGCGCAGGAACACCTGTTCAGCATAAGGCAGGTGCTTTAAGGAAGCATTTGCTTTCTTGGGTTTTAAACGGCTTTCAGATGTCATTTTAACCCTTTCTAGTCCTGCAGAGAAGCAGGCAGTTGATCCAGAGAAGCCAGCTCACTGCTGCTGGTTCAGTGATAAAACACTGGTGGATGAAAGCTGCCGCAGAGAGCACGATTGCCCCAGAAGGGAATGCTGCCTTTTATTTGCTGTTCCATGAAACAGCTCAGCAACAAGACATGTGACTGGACACAGATGGGTGTGCTGGAGGGGACCCATGGGGGAGGAGGAGGAGGGACAGAGAGGAGAGAAGACGAGGTGCAGAAGATGTAAAAAGATTGCAAAGTGTGCACGCATTCAGCACAGAGCAACTCCACCTTCTCATACACTCCTGTGCATCTAATGATGCTTTCACTGATCCATTTATTTTAACAAGCCGGACGAAAGGAACTCCGTATGGACGAGTGTAAATCAGGACTCACTCCGATGAAAATTGTGTTTACTGTGCGGAGTTTTTCTGATGATGCAGGGAAAAAAAAGCTCCAAATTGCATCTATGAGTATTTCTGCATTCAAATCATGAATCAGAAGCAGACAAATAAAACTGTACGGCAGGATAGCTCCAATATCGCTAGCCATTTTTGTTGCTCCGGTAATGTTAGGTTGGGGGGGGTGCGGGGTTGTAAGCTATTAGGGAGAGAGAACCCATAGTTACAACAGAGAATTGGGGCCAGTTTCCAATTTTTTTTTTTTTTTTCAATTACGACTTTAAATCTTGTAAATTTACGAGAAAAAAGTCGTAACTGTTAAAATCCAAGAATAAAGCTATATATTTATGACTTTAAAAGTCGTAGGATAAATGTATTACTTTTTTTCTTATAAATGTTTAAGAAAAAAGTTGTAAATTTACTAGATTAAAAGTAATACATTTTTCGAGATTTAAAGTAAAACTTTTTGCAAGAAAAAAAACTTGTAAATTTACAAGATTTAAAAGTCATAAATTTATGAGATTTTAAG
>NC_050518.1:13652735-13687168 GCF_002922805.2 Oryzias melastigma | reverse complement strand
TAAACTTACAAGAAAAAAGTTGTAAATTTACTAAATTAAACATCATAAATTGCAAAGATTTAAAGTAAGACATTTATGAGAAAAAAACTCGTAAATTTACGAGATTTATAGTTGTGAATTTATAAGAAAAAAAATGGATATTATCCATTTTTTTCGTGGTCGTGATACTCCCTTGAAAAGTCTCATAAATTTACAAGAAAAAAACCTTTATATTACGAGAATAAATTAGTATATTTATGACTTTAAAAGTCAGAGATAAATGTATGACTTTTCCTCATAAATTTACAAGAAAAAAATCGTAAATTTATGAGATAACAAATCATTAATTTACAAGATTAAAAGTCGTAAATTTAGGGGATTAAAAGTCGTACATTTACGAGATTTAAAGTAAAAAAATTTACGAGAAAAAAATTACTCGTAGCATTACTTTTTTTTGTGGCCCCAATACTTCGTTGTACTTTGCGGTACTTATGGATTAAGATTAGCAAAAAAAGAAAAAGAAAAAGCCACAAGCAGCAAATTTACCACAATTTATGTGAAAAATCTGATACTTAATTATAATTCAAACATTACCCAAGAAGTAGAAAAAAAAATTAAAAAATCCCTAGTTTCAGTAAATGTTCACATATGAAAAACAAAAGCTTTCATGTTACTAAGCCAGAAAACTGTGACAGCTTGACCTGATAATATGGATCCAAACTTCCAATCACTTTGCAGTCAGGCACCTGCAGAGCCGAGCAATGCAAACAGAAGCCATGTCGGCTGCAGGACCTGCATGGACACAGAACAGAGCCCACCTACCTGCACACATCTGTGTCTGCGCTCGCCCATCGCATTAAACAAGATCCGGGTTCAGTCGAAGCAGGCGGCGACTGCGAATACTGGAAACCCACCACGCCTGTTCTGTCAGGCCTGAGAGAGCAGGAACCTCCATCTGACTGGTTTACTTTCCACTAATCAGCACATTCTCCACTCAAACACAGAAAAAAAAAGGAAATGAAAGAGGAGGGTCTCTGGATGCCCTCCCCCTGTCTCGCTCAGCTGTGTCTCCTACAATCTTCAAATGTCTCCGTTTGTCATTTTCTATTCCCACAACCAGCTGTCTACTCAATCTGACCGCCAAACCGCCTCCCTCGCAGCTTGTGGTCATTTCTTCAGCTGTTGTGTGTTGATGTTGGCGGTTCAGAGGGTCGTGCGTGTTGCAGCTCTGCAAGGTCACTCGTTGTTTCTCTGTTTTCCTCCCTCTTTAGGACACATGGTGTTACTGGAGGATGACTCTCTGACATTTTCAGACATGAATAACAAGTCATTGACACTTTTTGAAGATAGTGCTTGAGAAAAAGAACATTTACAATAAATTTCCCTGTAATAATAGCTATCAGATTGAAAATGAAAAAGGGAGGAGATCTAGAAATAAATTTACAAATAATTTAATCACAAAAATATATAATTCCAAAGAAAATAATGAATGAATCAAAATGGTTTTGCAAACCTTGGCTATAAAGCTCAAGGTGCTTCACTGGAAAGAGGCTCGTGCCTCATTTTTTATTCACTCCCTGATGACTCACAGGTCTGCTCATTTATTTTGACTTAGAATATCTCCCTTTGTTTAATTTCTCAGCTCTCTGCTCTCGACTCCCTCACAGCAGAGGCCCAAATCGACCGACCGCCAGGCTATTAACAGCCATGCGACTTTCACAGCTTCTTGACTCGCTTTATAAGAAACGCAACCACGGGAAGGACATTAACGCAGGACCTCAATCAAGCCCTGGCAGGAGGTTTCTTTCCCTTTCTTTTTCTCAAGTCTCCCTCGCCCACAGAGGGCGCTGGTGCACAGCACACTGACAGATAGAAAACACCACAGATTGAAAGGCTCATCTGTCTTTATCAAAAGGAGGGAGGGAAACAAGTTGATGTAAAGCAGAGCACAATACTGATATGATACTGAAGGAAAAAGATAAAAGTGGAGAAAAGATACTTTTTCAGGAGCCCTGGGCATGACATTGAAACAAAAATTGTTCCCTCAGATTTAATATTTGGGGCTACAAGTAAGCAGTTGATTAGCATAATGTAGGCACAAGTTAGTATTTCATGAGCACAAATTACAATTTTATGCTTAATAAATAGCATTTTGTGCAAGATAACATTTTGTGTGCACAAAATTTTATTTTGTGCACACAAATTTCCATTTAGTCTGTATAAATTGACATTTTTTTGCGCACGAGTTAGCATTTTGTTGCCACAAATTATTATTTTGTGAGCATAAATGAGCATTTTATGCACACAAATGACCCTTTTGTGAACATTATATGTGCACAAATGAGCATTTTAGCTACACACATTAGCCTTTTGTGGTCACAAATAATATTTTGTGGGTATAAATTAGCATTTTGTGCACACATATTAGCATTTTGTGGTTATAGTTACCATTTTATGAATGCAAATTAGAATTTTCTGTAGACACATTAGCATTTTGTGGTCACAAGTTATCATATTATGAATGCAAATTAGCATTTTGTGTGCACAGATTAGCATCTCCTGTAAACAGCATTTTGTGCACATAAATTAGCATTTTGTCTGCACAAGTTAGCCATTTATACACACAAGTTGGCATTTTGTGGTCAAAAATATTATTTAGTGGGCATAAATTAGCCTTTTGAGCATTTTCTGTAAACAGCATTTTGTGCACACAAATGAGAATTTTGTTTGCACTTTTTAGCCTTTTATGAAAACAAATCAGCATTTTGTGGTCACAAATTAGCATTTGGTGGATATAAATTAGCATTTTGTACACACAAATTAGCATTTTGTGGTCACAAATTAGCATTTTGTGGTCACAAATTAGCTTTTGTGGTCACAAATTAGCATTTTATTAATTCAAATTAGCATATTGTGCGCACTAATTAGCATATTAGCTGCAAAATATAGCAATTAAGCGCACAAATTGGCATTTTGGGGTCACAAATTAATATTTTGTGGGCACAACTTATGTTATACCAAAAAAAATATTGGCCACAATTTAGTAGAAGGAATTGATTATACTAATGTGTGTCCACAAAATGCTAATTTATGCCAACAACATATTAAGTAAATGCTAATTTGTGGCCACAGAATACTAATTTGTGTGCAAAAAATTGTCATTTGTGGCTACAAATTTTTAATTTGAGTGAAGAATTCATTATTGTTTTTTTTAATGTCATGTCTGAGGCTTTATAGATTTCATTAAACGTGAGAAAAGTTCACTGCAGCTCAAACATGTTCAGGTTCTCAAAAAAAAAAAAAGGGTTTGATCAATTGATCTATTAGTGTTGTTGTCAGAAACGACCGTTTTGGCCCCAACAGCTCTTCATCTTTGTCCCATGAACAAAAAAGGAAAGTACATTTAGTCTAATTCAACTAATGTATATTATTGATTATAATAAAGAGTTGTTTTTTTTCCCTGAGCCATGCATCATTTACCAACTGGGGGATTTTAATGAGCTGAATCTGGGTGACTTCAGAAGTCTGAATGATTCAGGCAGTTCTGCCTTTATGAACGGTGCCTCATTCAGTAATAGCAGAATTTGTCTGATTTTAAGTTGTCATGGCAACAGTTTCCGTCTTTGGAAATAAGAAAGCTCAGTCCCTGCCATTAAACGATACACGTCGTTTCACGTGCACAGACGAACGCCAGCTCCGGTGTACGCGCCGCTCAAAGCAATTAGATCAGTTAGGACAAACAAATTTAAATGTAATGATGGTTTAGCAGTCACAGCTCCAGCCTTCCTGACAGCACCGTTATTAGCCTCTCCAGAAGGGGCATGCGCTAATTTCTCGTGTAATGAGCCTGCACGCCGAAAGAAAAAAAAAAAACTTCATATTCAAACAATAATACATGTAAAATTATGAATTCTTATTTTAATCAGCTTGATGCAAATGCAGCAAACCCCCTTTTTAACCTCAGACAAATGGCTTCAGAAATGCTCAATGTTCATTAATTACAGAGTTCTAACTGAGATGACGCTGTAAACCACCACAGGATATTACATCCTGTCACAGCATGAATGCAGTGCTATCATCATCTTCCTCAGGCACCTGACCAAAATCCACTGTGCTAACTTCTGAAAGAAATCAAAAACACACACTGGATAATGAGGCACTGCTTTTGGCTGAAAGGAATTGGTGAACGGCGAGCAATTACCAAACTGAGCTCCGTTGGGCGAGCTTGATCTCAGCAAGCATCAGCGCGTTACACTTTCATTTATGCAAATAAAGGACACAGTGCACAAAGGGTGCAAAGAATAAAGTCTCCTGAAAAATGCCTAAGTGGGCTTTAAAAATTGTGGGGACTGAGGCAGATTTCTGGTTTGCAGCCATGCAAACATGCACGTGCATGCCATATGAATCAATCAGTTAAGTCATCACTGCAATAAAGTCAAACGGCATGTGTGCACACATAATAACACATGAAATTAAGGAGCAAAAGGTGCAGAGTGCCTATAAAAGCTGCAGTGCAGCAGCATGAGCTCATCACTCTTCTATTTTACCCCTCCTCTTCCAACCCCCCCACCCCATCTCAGTCCTCCTCTTGCACACCATTACATAAGTTAATGCTGCACACATCCTCACAATTCTCCGGGCAGGCCCTTTAAAGAAGCTGCAAAAAGAATATGTCGTCAAAAGTGGAACGGCAGAAAAGATACAAGAGAAGGTCTGTGTTTCTTTTAGAACTGTCACAGTCTAGTGATCACGACAAGGAGAGCGCACAGAAAGCATATTCTGAGCACGCTGTAATCGCAAATATTATGAATATAAAGAGGAGAATATATAGAGGCACCATAGGAAATAAGCACTTTTTTTCAAGGTGCGGTTTGTCTTTGCATGGTGTGCATTTATTCTAATCAGACACCCTGAACATGAACGTGCTCTCTGGAGAGGGTGGCATTCTTCAGCATTAAAGTAAACAAACAAGCCTGCACAGATGATTAGCATTTCAAAAACTGTGAGGCTTAGGATGAGCTGTGAAGACGCTGCTGCAGAGGCAGCATTCCAAAACACATTCTCTTACTTTTGTCTCAACCTTGCAGCAACGAGAGGCAAACAGACAGTGAAAAATGTTGTTTATTTTCAAGCCTTTCACTTATGGCTGCAAGAAAAAGCATGCTAAATGGGGAAGGGGACTATTAAGGTGATAAAGCGTATGTATGTTTATATATATGTGTGTGTGTATAGAAACACGTTGAATTTTATACCATACAGTGTTGTATAAGGTTCTAATAATGTTCCGTTTGCATGATTTTGAAACAAAAATGTGAATGGATTAGCCTTTAATTATTGTTTACTTGCTTGTACACATGTTTATTTTTTTACTTGATTATCTTGCAAGAAATACAAGGAATCTGGAAAACTTCACCAGGACTGTTCAGTACCAAATCCTATCGCTCAAAATGATCCAGTATCAACTCTGAAGTGTATCGTCAACCTCAAATTATGATATGAATCAAATTGTAAATATATTTATTACACCCCTGCCAAGGACCAACTGGGTTCAAATCCTGTTTATGGGAAGGTTTCAGTGATCCTCATTTCTCGTCACTCTCATAGCCAACTGCTAAGATTAAAGGAAGTACATTCTGAAAGTCTACTAGAGGATATGAATGCAGCATTATGTACAATCAATATTACAACCATCAATGATCTCTGAGATGCTAGGCTATAACCTGAGTCTCAACACTACACACATATGAAGCAGTACCCTCCATGGAAACCAGACCTGGATACGATGACACAAAGAGAAATCAGCCAGTTATCAGACATGCAGAAAGATGTGATAAAGGAAAGGATATCCAAGAGCTACTATGTCTACCTGTCCATCCATAAGTCATTGAAAATTGCCAAACTCACAGTCTGAGCCTCCCATCTGTAAAAGAAAACCATACAAACAGACAGCAAGAGTATATACTGGATGTTCTCCACTGAACTATTGAAGGTGTACTCTCAATGCCAGTAAAGCAACAAGGAGATAAACCAATAAAGGCTGGGGACTGAGCAATAATGGAAGAACATATGAGAGAAAGAAACATCACACGACCACAGTTCTCAGTGGTCGTGTGAACAAATAAAGACCCTCCGAAACAAGAACCAGTAACCCTAACAGGTATGGAGAACTGGACATTGCCAGTTCCAGACATGATCTACTCCTGACGGCTGTGAAAATCGACTGTAGTACATGAGCTCCTTGCAGCATAAGGGAACAGGCTGCTTGTGAAATGGACCCAGTGTGGATAGTTCACTGAAGAACAAATAGTTCTTATCCTCAAGAACCACCAGAAAGGGAATGCCCCATCCAACATAACCTGCCCTGCCCATTATGGAAGTTCCTGTCAGACACAATAGCAGCTAAGATGAGGAGATACATGGATCAATACCAGAGCAGGATCGGAAAGAATTCCCTCAACCAGATCATCAACAAGACTACAGGATAGGGCAACTGTCGGCCACCTCCTATACATGGGTGAATTCAAGTTATATTCTAGAAGTGACCAACAGCAATGCTATCAGAATGTCATTTGGACAGGACAACACCAAAGAGACAGACGATGACAGAGCTGAGTGGTTTTTAGTAAACCAAGCTTGTAAAGCAGATGGTTAGAACATCTACAAGGACCTTGGAATTGAGCAAGGAAATGAGAACCATGAGATGTAACAAACAAAGCAGCAAATGTTAAATACACAAAGTACAGGAAGTCCTGAGAAGTCAACTAAACAGTAATAAACACCAATGCACTACGTTTCATCCGACACATCACTGGCATAATAATTTGGGTAAAAGATAAAGACCGCTGACACAAAGACAAGGAAGTTCCATGGAGAGTTTCATTCTAAACCCAGCAACCCGAGACTGATCACTGAGGAGAGGAAGGGATGTCAAGGCCTGGTTGGTAAGCACCAGGATCTACTGTCCAAGATGAAATAAAGATCCAGGAAGACATCAGGAAGATCCAGGTGATACTGTGCTTAGTGAATACCAAAGGAAGCAGGTAGCCAAAGAGGAAGAGAGGAAAGAACAGGAACCATCGTGGAAAGACAAACTCCTGCATGTGAGTACCACTGATAAATTGAAGCAATTGCTTCAACTAAAAAATCCTACAAACAGCTGGACAAATCTACCAGCCCAGATAGGATTTCAGGTGCAGGCCGAGCAAACATCTCTGAGACAATCAAGCAAATCATCAGGGTGTACAACGCTATGGTTGGCAAGGCTTACATGGAACGCCATCGCCAAGTGGCTGGTATGGTTTACAGAACATCTCTGCCGAGTGTGGCCCAAAGTTCCCAAGGTTGAGATAGGAAAAGCAGATTGGATTGACCAACTTTAGATCTTGCTGGACTTCCAGGTTCAGGCTGGCAAAAGGATAATTGCTAACTGAGCGGACAAAGTAGAGCTGGGTAAAATGAAGACTTGAAGCGATCTCAAGTGATAGCAAAACCAGGGAGAAGAAACACAAGAAGATCAAGAAATCCCAAAGGAAGAGATAAGAACTGGAGAAAATGTGGAAGGTGAAGACTGCTTGGTAATTTGCAAACCTGGGGCTATGACCACGAAACTAAAGAATCGCCCCAGTAAATTCTAGGAACAACATCTGAGATGTTTGTGCAAAACAGTGCAGTCCTAGGAACAGCTAAGATACTGTGCAGGACCTTCAAGCTCTCAGTCATCTGGTACAGGACCCTAACTTGCAAGGAATGAGACCTTCACAAGGTGAGGAGAAAACGTATTATATATACTCTACAAATGCAGAAATGATGAAAGGAGAAAACAAAAACTACTAATCTGAACACTAGAACTTCAATAACACAATCTTTAATTCAAAAAGGAGGAAATACTACAAAAATAATTGGTATTTTCTGTTTTGGCTAAGACAAGAACCTTCATCCTAGACACCTCTCAGCTTTTCCACAGAAAGGATTTCTCTTTTTTTTTGTTTTCCCCACCACTGTGTAACTGTGAGCTTGTGTTGGCAGTTCACTTTTCCATTACAGGACATCCACCTCAACTCACCCAAAACACAACAACAAAAGCCCTCCTCACTTGTTTAAGTAGCCGGAGTGCTGAAAGTAAAGTCCAGACAGATCAACATCTGCAGTTGTTCATTTATCTACTTAAATCAAATTAATCAAGTTCAGACTCACATTTAATGTTGCAAGAGTTGAGTTGCTTTACCTATAATGGAGCCTTTCAGAAAACGTTTAGCATCCTGGTCCAGTCGGAGTTTCCAAACCGCTCAGCCACATTGATATCCATACAGGAAGAGCAGCAGAACTTAAATAAATAATGTTCCTGTCATCACAGTCTTTGAGAGAGACCAAACCAGCCAGATCAAATGTACTCGGAGTCTATGGTGTCTCTACGAGAGGATTCACAATGGAGTCTTACTTACTACTGTGCATTTAACAAGATAATAATTCCACCGACTTTTGAGTTGTTTTTGGGTGGAAATCAACAAGTTGAAAAAATGCAACTCTGCAGTGTATTAAAGGTAATGTTTCTACAGTCCAGCCCCAATTTATTCATACTCCTAAAAAATATGGACTTTTTCAACCATCTACATTGTTTTTTCTTGATTATACACGACTCGTGTCTTATTGAAGGTCATAAAACAATGTACAAGAGATATCCTTGAAATAAATAGAATTTACATTTACATTTGTACAAAAAAAGACTTGCGGATGTTTGTCAAAGGCTAATGTGCATCTGTATAACACACCCTTTGTACAGACCTTATGAAGAGTCAGATAAGCCAACATCTTAAAAAACATGTTTAAGAAATTATTTGATTCAGAATTTTAGTCAATTTTTTAACTTAACAAAATAAAGACATTATCATTATTTTTGAAGTATTATAAAAGAATGAAAGAATAATTCTAGTAAACATTTCTCTCTAAAAAGAAAAAGGGTGTAAATACTAAGATTTGAGCTTGAAATAAAGTAGATAGGGCAGTGAGGATGTATTGTTTGAATTCCTGCTTTGCTTTATTTGGATGCTTCCTCATTGATGCAGGGGGTTTTCTTTGGATCTTTGACTTCATCTTAGAGTCAAAAATGAGGATTTTAAATTATTTTAAATTATCTCAATGGTTTAAATGTGAGTGAGTGTAGTTTTCTATCTGTGTGTTGCCCTATTCAAGGTGTACCGCGCTTTTGTCCAGTAGTAGCTCAGTAGAGTCCAGCAACCTCATGAACCTGAATAAGACGGTTTAGAAAATGGATGGATGGCTTCACACAGGTTTATATGTGGTGTTAAGTGAAAGACCCACTATGATGAAAACTTTTTGGCGTTTTTAACACATTCTTGAGGCAATTTTCTGATGATGGAGGAAATATATAAAGAATATGAAGATTAAAATTGTGTTTCTGACTATTTCTTTACACAAAGTATAGAAAATACAATGGGTGAGCCAAAAGTTCTCTGCTCTACTCCAATCTTAAGCCTACGCTTCTAGACAACTAGACCAGCTGGATAACTCTAATACAGCTCAACATTTTTGATGAAACAGTAATGTTAGATTGAAGTTTGAGAGGCTGTAAACAGATGAATGATAGGAAGTCTACGCCAACAGCCCCGCCCACAGCTCAGAAGCCAATTTCAAATAAACTACCACCGCTCTGCAGAAACTATGTTGTAGAAAACGACACAGGTTTTTAATAAAATAATTAAAAATAAAAAAAAAAAAACACTTTGAACGCTTAAACGTTTCACCACAAGAGTAGCGTTGTTCTGAAACCAGCGTCCAGTGTCCATTTGGGACCTGCAGCATTTGATAACTAAGGCTTTTGAGATGATTAAACTTAAATTCAGACTCAAAATCCAGAAATGAATCTTTTTATTCATTCTGCCGAGTGGAGTTAATATTTAGATCTTCATTCAAACTATGTCTGCAGAATATAGATTGAAAGAATGTATGCAAAAACAAATCATAAAGGAGACTAAATGAGCAGGCGAACTACTCCCATGATACCACAGTTGTGAGCTAACTATGGATTTAATAAGGACTAAAAAAAGACCCTTCTTACTTCTTACATAACGGTTACAAGCTTCTGCATTCAATTAAAAGAGATTTATTTATATTCTGTTGTGTTTTTGTGGCAAAGCAGAGATAAAGAAGTCAAATTAATTTAAAATCTCTGTAATCTTTGAGACAGCCACATTAACAAACACTGTCAAGACCTTCACCAAGTTCCGAGCTTCTTCCCTCTCCTTTCCTGCGGTGAATATTTCCATGGCGCAAGAAAGGAAACCATCATCCTTGAGCTTACAGACAGGGCCGTTATTTGATCAGCCACATGTCAGAAATATCTACACAAACTGTTGTGGTCAGTCTGAACACCAACCGCCGCCTTAGACCGCGGGCCTGTGCCATCCATGCAAATCTCCTACCTTATAGTTCGACTGGAAATGCAGTACTTCCACATCACATTCCACGCAGCACTGACATCACCAGAGGCATCGGGCATGCCCGAAAAAAACACACGCACATGGGGCTACGGGCAAGACTCAAAAACCTCCAAAAGGAGCAACTCCCTTTTCAAAGTTCCAGGAGAAGAACAGTCTGTACTCACTCGCCCCACAACCACAAATTACAGCCCAGATTCTCCATTTCTGATCCAGAGAGAGACTTTTTCCATGGCTGCAAAAGCTGCTCTGTCTGAGCCTTTTTCAGACTTCTCCCTGCCCTAGTTTGTGTTGGACTGGGAGCTTCTGCTCATGAAAGCTGTCTGTTGACCAAGTAAGGTAAAGAAAGTGAATGTAAAGCAGCAAAAAAAAAAAAAAAAAAAATCATTCCCTTCCTTAACTAAACCTCTCCACCCACAACTAACCACACACCAGCCCTCTTTCTCTCTTTTGTGGACACTCCTATTGTTCTGTTTTGATTGCCCCATGAAATCGTCCACTCATGACACACGCTCCCCTGTGGTGATGTGCATGTTTTGATGCATGCTTGTTTTCAGGTCTGTAAATATTATAAAAAAAAAAAAAAAAGGTGACAGAAAAAAAAAAAAAAAAAAAGATCTTGAGTTTTCAATCCAAGTATGTGCTAACAGGACCTCCGTCCAACAATCACAGTGCTCTCACTCAGAGGGTCATGCAGCAGGGAAGGTTAAATCCAGTTCAGCAGCTGGCAGAGGTTGTTTTGAGTTCCGAAACGGACCTTGCTTTAACAGATCAGTCTCAGGACACACTCTGTGTTTCACTGAAGCCAAAGCAATGTGCTGAGTAACGCCCAGTGACCAGCATTTTCCATTAACTCTGTGGTATGAGTGGCTTTGAGTCGTTCACCGTGTATGGAGAGAATTACACACGTCTCAAAAACAATTTGAAAGATTAGTTGGCAAAGAGTTAGAAAAAGGTCATGGGAAGAGCAAATATTAGGAATGAAATAGATGATAAACTCATACAAAAAATTACAGTATTTTACACACTGTAGGGCACACCGGATTACAAGGCGCACAGTCAAAGAATGGTACATTTTTTTACTTTTTTCATGTATAAAGAAGACTAAACTATAACGGTGCATTAAGCAAGATAAAAGAGTCACAAATAAGTCCATCAGATTTTATTAACGTTGTTCACAGTAACTCTAGAAGGTTAGCCATGTTAGCATGTTCACATTAACTGTACCTCTCAACTTTGTTTACAACACGTAAAAAAAAAACAGGCTGATACAGCTAAAACAAACCTAACTGTGACTATTCCAACTCCAAACCTTGTTTGTAACATGTAAAAAAAACATAGGCCAACACCGCTACAAATTAGCCACATTAGCATATTCACATTGACTGTAAATTACAACTTTGTTAACAACATGTTAAAAACAGACTGATACCGCTAAAACAAACATTACTGTCACTATGCTAACTCTAACTCCAAACCCGGTTAGCAACACATTAAACAAAAAAATAGGCTGACACTGGTACACGTTAGCTGCATTAGCATATTCACATTAACAGTAACTCCCAACTTTGTTTACAACATGTTAAAAAACGGACAGATATCGCTAAAAAACCTTACTGTGACTATGCTAACTCCCAACCTTGTATGTCACATGTAAAACAAAAAAAACAAAAATAGACCAACACTTCTACATGTTAGCGGCATTAGCATAGTCACATTAACTGTAACTCCCAGCTTTGTTTACAATACATTAAACATGACTGACACCGCTGAAACAAACGTTACTCTAACTATGCTAACTCCCAACCTTGTTAGTAGGCTAACACATAAAAATAAAACATAGGCCAACAGTGCAACACGTTAGCAGCATTAGCGTACTTATTAACGTACTTATTAACACCCAACCTTTTTTTGAGCTCGTAAAACAAAAAACAAAAAAATTGACATTTTGACAGAGTGCTGTGTACTTCTCAAAATCCCTTAAACATCAGTAATTAAAAACGTGATGAATTCATGTATAGGGCGCTATGGATTATAAGCTTAAATGTTGTGTTTTGAAAAAAATTGAGGCTTCCAATATAGTAAATAAGGTAAATGTTAAATACATTTATAGTGCTTTGCCTTCTTAGAAGGCCAAAAGCGCTGTACAGTCAGAGTCCCATTCACACACTGATGGCAGCAGCCCTGCCGAACACCGGCGTCAACTTATAACCATTGGGAGCAATGTGAGGTCCAGTATCTTCAAAGACACTTCAACGCATGGGTGGGCAGGGTGGGAAGCAAACCTGTGATCTTTAGATAGAGGTCAGAGGTTTTACCTCTGCACTATGGCTGTCCACAGTGAGAAAAATACAGTAATAAGTTTTGTCATGTGACAAAAAAGTATTATCCTATTTAATCTATTAATAATCCAAATGCATAATTGCAAAACTACAACTTGTGTCAGACATGGCGTGTTAAATTTTTGAAGACTCCTGAAGCCAACAGGATTAAGTGGAAATTCACAGTTGATATTTATGTTATTTTATAAGCATTAGTGCCACCACAAATTTAGATTTCAAACTACAGTAAAATTTTTCCACTGATGGTCAAAAATTAAAACTTTGGCTTTATGTTGCCACAAACTGAAAACAGTGATAATAAAATGTGTGCTTTTAAAACATGTAATTCATCTACCTTTAGAAAAATTCAAATCATGAGGACTCAGAAACATCAAAAGTGAAGCTACTTGTGAGTCATAGAATGACTCAAATACTGTATGTTTTGATACAAAAGACAGCAGTGCAAAATGCCTAAAATCCTTCTCCATTTCACATGTTTGTCGAAAATGTAATCTTTCAACTGTGATTAATTTGATCTATTAATGGAAATTAACAGCAGAATCATTAAGCACCAATACGCTAAATGCGGTTTAAAAAAAAAAGAAAAGAATTATATAAAAGCTGCAGTATTGAAAAAAAAGAGAGAATTAATAATATTATGGGTCTAATAAATAAAAGAGGAAATTGGCTGAAAAATGTATCTTAATTTTGACATACAAAACCTTAAAAAGGTTGTAAAAAGTCTGAAATTTACCTTCAAGAAATGTGTGTAGGAACCCTGATTTTAATGGATTCAATGTTGTAAAGTTTTATTAGATAAATTCTGTCATTATGGGATAAATCAAGTTTGATATAAAGTTGTTGACCTCTGAAAATTGAAATTTGTGAAAGTCCAAAATAAAATTCTCCAACTTTTCTAACATTCCTATTATCCCTGATTCAAATTTGACTTGAGGTCAAATGTTTGCACATTAGATTACTGCTTTAATTCTGATTTATTTCTTGGAGCTACATGGTTGCTAACTTGCTTTAGTCATCAAATGTCACTGAATATTTGTTTTAGTTTAAAAATATGTGGGACGCCGTTCGCCAGAGATCAAATATGACCTAGAGAGGGAAATTGTGCGCTGCCATCGGGATCAGCACAGAAATGCATCAAAACCAGCTAAATGTGTGGCCATAAAGTCCCACTCTGATCCTTTTCTGATCTATTGTAAAAACATTCCCTGTGGTCTTTTAATTATGATTATGCGATTTTAAGGCTAACCTGTTTCTGCAGAGCGGCAGGAGTTCGTTAGAAAATTGCTTTTGAGTTGTCGACTGGACTGTTGGCACGGAAGTAAGCTTCAACCTATTTCCCATGATCCCTTTATTTACACTCTATCTCTCGCTAGCTTATAGTCCCTCACAACCCCAACATACAACAAAAACGACAATGTCTGAGCTCTTCAGCCGTACAGTTTAGACGAGGAAAACGAAGACGTTCATGGATCTATCAGCTGCATGTGGAGGCATCAGAACGGAGCGGAGCAGCGAGGTTGTTGTCCGTCGACCGTCCTACATCATAGCTACAAGCTTTTTCAAACAGCATTTTTATGTCCGCTATTTGAATAACGTAATACTCAGAAATATTTTAAACCTTAATTTTCTATATCATGAGGAAAATGCAACAAGATGTTAAATATACCAAAAACAGATTTTTTATTGGAGTGGGTCTTTGAACAGGCATAATTAATATTCACTGAATTAAAAATATACAAAATACACTTAGTGATTCAACAAGATATATTGATGAATTAAAATACCGTGATGATTGATATCTAATATTGTTTCTGATAATACAGAAACACAACACCCGACTGAAAGTGGATTTATTTTTGACATAGTACTGGGGATGCTCTGACAGATGACGGATTCCTGACGACTACACCTAAAACGCTATAGGTGATCCATTATTAATGTATTCTGGACATACTGCAGTCTGTCAGAATACTAACACTTGTGACAATTGTGCAACATACTGCACAGGTTACTTTGGCACCACCTGAAGCAGATGGAAAGTTACCGACTTACAAGATCATATTTGTTGTTTGTAAAGCTCTACATTTTCTTTAGGCAAGAATTTCAGAAAAACTAGAATCAGAAATATTTTCAACAAAATTCAAAATGCAAATCTGGGAATCCCTTTATTTCAAGCCTCTTTGACTGCTCAACTTCTCTGCGGTGACAACACCAGTTGACTCGACACAGCAGTCCAATAAAACCCCAGCTGTAACCAGCATCGACTCGGAGAATGAGTTCCCTTTGCAGCAGCTTCATCGTGAAGCTGTGCTCAGCGAGCCGTTTCAGTCTGTTTAAAAAGACAGTAATGTGTCTCTCTTTGGAGGCACTTCAGCTCAGTCAGCAAAAACTGTGACAGCAGGACACACGCAGACCAAACGTAAAAATCAAAAGGCTTTTTTTGACGTACCTTTTGTAAAAGTTGTTGTGAGGGTGTAAACACAACACATGCCAGTAGTCCAGGCAAAAGGACTTAAACTTCCACATCCTCAATCAGACAGTCAGCAGGGAGAATTGGACATCTTGTTGAGCCAGCAATTCCCAGAAGGTTCTGTTTTTTTTTTTTTAGAGCTGCACCACTGGATCTCCGGCCGAGTGGCTCTACCCGCCCAGAACCACCACCACCACCACCTCACTCCTGGATGTGTCTCAGCGGTCAGCAGTCTGGAGGGCTAAGCTAAAGAGCAGCCTCTGTAGATCAACTTGCAGGAGTCTTATTAGGATCCACTTCCAAAAATAAACGAAATGTTCGCTTCTTCAGAGCCGTTTTAACTCTGATCCAGGTCAGTCAGTCTGCGCCGTCCCTTTGAGCTGTGCAGATCCAGTAAGAAAAAAAAAACAATCACTGCTAAAGCTTTGCATTTTTCCATCCAGAGCTTTTCTGTGGAGCGTGCAGGAACACATGCATGAGCAGGAATAAGAATCAAACCAGTCTGAACTGAATGAATGGGTTTTCTCGTCTCCTCTCCTCCAAACTTCAAACATGGGGGGAGGAGGGTTTCCTCTCACTTGTTCTCTTCTCAGCTTCACGCCATGCTCACCTTGAAACTGTCAACCTTTGCTCTCCTTCTTCTGTCTCCTGCTCTCTCTTGTGTCCTCTTCCGTATTACAGCTGCTGCCATCCGCACAGGACCTCCGACAAATGTGCCGATTCCGGTTGCCGGGCAACACCTACCGCACTACTGAAGCTTCAAATGGAAGCCTGGAAGCTCCCGATTGGTCGGCCGCTCAAGCGGGGAGGTTCTGCGGCTGCAGTGCATGACCACATGTGTTTATGCAAAACCTTTGTTAACGTGAAAAAAGGAAACCAGAGCGCCTTCATGTTTTGACATTTACTTGTGAATGGAGGTCTGGTGCTTCAGACGCGTAAAGGTCAGGGCGAAAGAACAGAAAAATGAACAGGAATCTTGGATTGTACTCAAGAAATGGGCATAAATGCAAAGATGAAAATCCGACTAAAAGCTATATTTGTCTTAAAGAGAAGCATGTTTTGAAGAACTTAAGGAGTTTTTCGGTGCTGCTAATTGTTCTGCTGCAGTGTCACTCACTCACTCCCACCCAGGCGTCAGGAGAAACCGGCCTCTCATCAATATTCACACACAGTCCACAAACACACAACATGTTGACACAAACACACAGACCCTCACGCCTAAGCCCACAATCAACAAATGTAATAACGTCTGCATATTTACACGTTAACACAGTAATTGAAGCCTTCGATCTGTTTGGTCTGACAAGTCAATCGCCACATGATTTTTGTTTTTTCTTCTTCATCAGCATGTGCTTTGTTTGTTTCTTTACAGGCTGCTGCAGCAGCATGAAGGCTTCAGAAGAGCCTGTGTGACCAGCAGGGACACACAATCGATCTAAACGCCTTTCATCAGGCTTTTGTCACAACTCGGACACCCTCATTTACACACATCTCACAGAAAATGAGCGAACAGGTCGACACGAGGCCACGCGCATCTTAATTTTGTGCCTTCTACAACCCCCCCATGCTGGTTTAAGTTGAGTTACATAACATTCCCAATAAATTAAAGACACATTTAGGATAAATAAAGCTGGAGATAAAGCTCTAAACTAAAGGAAAATACAGCTCAAAGATAAATAGCTGCATTTAAACTGTGCTAAATGTCCATTTTGCTCATCTTTATAAGTCATTCATGTGAGTCATGCCAGATGGAGAAGCCTTTTTATTTGTCCTATTTAATTCATGCAATACTTGTAGTGGTGGGTGTGTGTGTGGATAACCAAGTATCTATCAGTTTTAAATGTTAGAGGAAAGCCTTATTTATTTATTTTTTTCTTTTTTAATTTATTTTTTGCTTGGTTACTAAAGAGTGACAAAAATATTTATCAAAAAAACGCTATGAGAAGGTTTTATTGCCGTTAGGAGCCACTCTAATCATCTTCTGGTCTTTAGTAAAAGTGTTTCTACTGGTCTTTTAATCATGATTTAGCTATTTTTAGAGTAAGGCCTCCCCTCACTCCCCATCATCCATCTGTTTACAGTCTCTCCCACTAGCTTACAGTCCCTCACACCCACCTGCCTCGACAAAAATGAGCTTTCCAGCCGTACAGTTTGGGGCCAGATGCCAGCGTTGATGAGGAAAGCAAAGACAAACATGAATCTATTTGTCTGTAAATGGATGCACATGAATGGAGCAGAGCGGGGAGCTTGTGGCCCAACGATTGTAGCTTCTACGACACATTTACAAGCTTTTTCCAACATCATTTTATAGTTTGCCTTTGACTCACAATGATTTAAATAAAGAAATTATCACAAAAGCTCAATTTTATGTCATCCATCATCAGAAATATGTTCAAAGAGCATGTTAAAAACACATTTAAACTAGACAAGTCTTTATACTAGACTAGCTCTAAATATCGCGACTGGAAAGCAGCCCATTTATTGAATCTACATAGTTAACTATAAGATCAAGTCTTGTGGAAAAACTGGACAACCAATGCCTCTAATATTTGTTTTAACCTTGAAGCCACAGGTGATAATTAATTTTTGATTTAAATAGAATATCAAGATAAAACATTCAGAAAAAAGTTTGGGGAACAAAATGTAATTTTAAAGTTTTTTTTCAGTGGACAAAAATGATCCCAATCCAGTCTGGTGGGTTGTTAACACAAAGATTAGCTGAACAAGGAACTGATGGGACAGAAGGGATTACATTGTGAATTTTGGAAAATCCAAAATTTCTGAAAGAGAAAGATACAAACAACAGAGGCAAGTGAAGGTCAGACACAATCCTTGGTCTTTTTTTGTGTTTTTTTTTCTTTTAAATGGATAAATGTCAGTGAAAGGCAGGAAATGGTTTGACTTCAGAGAGCTACTCCATTTTTACTCTGTTAGGAAGAAAAACGCTCAAGTAATAGTTGCAGCCTTTCCTTCTTTCTGTCTGTCTCCCTGCACGCTTATCAGAAACCTACAAAGAAGATCAAGTGTGTGAAAATTGTTAAAAGACTGAAAATGGAAACTTGTTGGTTACTATTGTGTGAAACCTGCAATGCCTCAAAAGTAAAAGTTTTCTAGCGGGGAGTTTTGCTTTGTAACAATGAAAAGAGGTAGAGTAAAACTCGGTAAAAACATCTTAAAAATATGTGCTAACGCAGCAACAAAGAAGCACGGCGACACCTTATTGCAAAAACTGAATCTAAACCCCTTAACGCCTGCTGTCGCAAATATGCGACAAACAACTTCAGCTCCAAAATCACCAAAACATGTTGCTTCTACTAGAAAGCAATAACATAAGAGTTTTTCTTTTTTTATAGCTGGAAATAAATGTGTTAAGGTGTTAAGAAAGTAAAAAGACCCTTGTTTTTTAAAAAATTGTCTATTTTTCTGTCTTGCAAAAAAAACAAAACTGTAAAACAGTCCTATTAAGGTTTTTCCAAAAGCAAAATAATTTCAGCAAAATACGTCTTAGTGAGGAGTATATAAAAAAAAAGAATTCTTGGTAAGACCATTTGTCTTATCACATAATCAGTTTGTTTATTTACATTTTTTCAAAAATTAGTTTTTTTTTTTTTACCCATTTCTAATCCAGTCCCCAATCAAATCTAATCCCAATCCCAATCTTATCCAATCTAATCCCCAATCCAATTCAATCCATTTTTGCCCAACCCCAATACAATCTATTTCAATTCCCAATCAAATTAATCCAATCTAATCTAATCTAATCCAATCACCAATCAAATCAATCCAATCTAACCCAATACAATCCACAATCCAGTCTAATCTAATCCAATCCCTAATCCAATCCAATCCAATCTAATAGAAATAATCTAATCTAATCCAATCCAGTCTAATCTAATCCAATCCCTAATCCAATCCAATCCAATCTAATAGAAATAATCTAATCTAATCCAATCCAGTTATATCTAATCCAATCAAATCCCTAATCACAATAACCAAATACAAACCAATCCAATCCCAAATCTGATCTGATCTAATCTAATCTAATCTAATCTAATCTAATCTAATCTAATCTAATCTAATCTAATCTAATCTAATCTAATGCAATACAATCTAATCACACGTTGTAGAGTACTTTTCATACATACAGATATTTTCCAAAGACTTTCACAAAAACACAAACTATAAAATATAAAGCACACTATGCTCACACCCCCCCCCCCTCTCTCTCTCTCTCACACACACATAAACAACATAATAAAGCATAAAGTTATTTTATGCTCAAAAAGTCATCTGGATTCATCCATCAGCTGTTATCCTCTCTTCCCATTGACAGATAAAGAATGAATTTAAAAAGGTTGAGGCCAGACTTCGTCAAAGCTGCTCCATAGAGACATCCCATAAATACACAAGGGTCATCCAATAGCTAACATAAACAAATGTGTTACATTAAAAGTATAGCAGATACTTTACAATCTAATGACAATATATACATAAAACTACTCTAGTATTTAGATTCATACTTCAGTGTGGACACAACCCTGCTGTGATTTTACTGAATGTACCGTCTAGTTGTACGAAATGTAACCTCATATGAACTAATGCTATAAACACTCCAATACCCAGAAACAATGTGAAGATGGGTTTTAGCTGGAGATTTTATGACTATCTCCTGGGCAAGGCAGGTTCAGGTCAATAAACATCCACATAAAGAGGCCGGCAGCAGATGAGGAGGCGGATCGAGGAGGAAGCAGAGAATCCCATTGAAGACCCAAATATGAGGCAGTATTCTGAAGCAACCAGAGCCTGTACACACATTCAGGTTTAAAGAGGGCACAAGATATAGCTGTGAGTTAAAGTAAGTGTGAAGGACAACAATGTGTTAGAATAGTTCCCCCTCTGCTGGTGGATGGGAGAAGCTTCCATGCTCTAAAACATGGAGTCTTAAGATAAGATCTGGGATTTTCCACATCAGTGCTACAAGAAGTAGCTCATTCAAACACCATCGGACTATAAAACAAACAGGTTAAACCTTAAGTGACTAGAATATTGAGCTCTAAAGATAAAGATACTTTTTGCTTTAAAATCAACCGAAGAAACACCAGATCAGATGGTTTTTCCTCCCCTTAAGAAAATAAATTCCCAACTTTCACAGATGAGGGATATAATTGCTGTCTTGGAGGAGGGCTACAGGGTAGAAAATGTAATTTTCAGGAGCTCACTGAAGCAGATTTTAAAATAAAGTTAGAGGCAACCTTTACCCAAACGGACTTTAGACAGACACAGACATCTACATTCCAGTCAGAAAGTATGAAAAAACAAAATCTGTGACACATTTTTTTCCTTAATACTGCAGAATTACTTCAGAATCTACAACAAAAGGCTGAATGTGTTAAAGGCACGCATCCTAAATCCTCAGGGAGTCCCAGAAGACGGTTTGCTTTTTGTTAATAATTGCATAAATTCAGGCGAAATGTGTGCAGGCTTATAACTGAGCCAGCACTTCCACGTCACCGTGATTCACCATAAAAACCCTTGATGGGATTAGCGTGCTCCGTGTAAACACAGCACATGTGAGAGATGTGAGAGTCACCATGGAAGGGAAACACGGAGATGTGGGGAACAGGAGGCCTGAGTCACTCAGAAGGCTGCGCAACAAAATGACAGCTGGGACTTTTCCATGGAACGCCGTCAAGACAAACGATAAAAATCACAATGGAGGCTGGAGTTATTGGTGTTGATAAGGATTATTGTTGTTACCTTTGTGAGAGGGACAAAATGTTCTGGAAATTAAGCATTACAACACTGTCTGATGCTGCTGTTACCATAAAGAGAGAATTTTATACCACAGTTGGTACTGAGAGACACGTTTGGCTTGGCTTTGTTGACTTGGCAGACAAAAGGTCAGGAGGATGCAGGTTTTTTTGTTTTTTTTGTTTCTGACTTATCCAACCATTGACCAAACAGATACGAGCTGATACAAGAGACAGTGCAGACCCCAGCCCAGCCAGAAGAGTGTTTGATCTGTTCTGTAGAGTTTTCTGAATGGCTAGTTAATGTTAGAAACTAGATAAAACAGGGAATCCTTGTCTGCCAAAATTACAATTATATCCTGGATGAATCCATTCTTTTTAGATCAATGTGTTCATATTCTGTGTCAGAGTATAAAGGCCACAAAAAAAGAAAAAAACAAAAAAAAAAAACGTAAATTTACAACTTCATGGTTTCTCTGAATTTACGAGAAAAAAGTCATAAAATTAGCCAATGAGTTTTTAAGAAAAGATTTTTAAAAAATGACGGTTTTATTCAGAGTAATCTTTTTATTTATATTTTTTACCAATTGCAATAAGCATTAAAACTACTGAATAAAAGTATTCCTGTCTGGATTCTTCCCCAAACAGGAAAACTTTTATTTTGAAAATTAGTAGCAAGCTTGTAAACCTCATAGCTTCACTTATAAGATTTTTTTGTTTTCTTTTTCACTACAACTTGCAATATTATAGTACTTACATCACACAGTAAAATTTATGAATTACTGTGAATTTTTCAGGTTGGCATGAAAGTATTTTTCCCGCCAAATTATTTTATGTGGAAATATTTAATCCAGAATATTTGAAAAATGCAGTGAACGTAAACAAAATAATTGTTTTAGGATTATTAGGGAAAACAAAGAGAGACTTTTTATTATTATTATTATTTTATTAACAACATTCAATTTCAGTTTATGACATTGACAGATTGATTACTTTGTGTGACATTTACATTATTTTTTTAGGAAAATTGCTTTACAGTTAGTCTTTAACTGCACTCTATAAGTTTGATTTTTTTTATTTTAAAAATCAAGATTCAAGATTACTTAAAATAAATACTTAAAATAATACTTATATGGATTTTTTTTTTTTTTAAAGCAAACGTAGTAAAATGTTTCAGAGGTTTCATAGTGTTTTAGCTAAGTGTCAGTAACACTAAATCTGAGGAAATAACTCTATAACTGCCCTTACAATAAAAACAGAGATTTTCCAAATTTACAAGAAACAGACATTTCTTGAAATAAATTGAAAAGCGACCGCACAAATATTGTAAAGTGAAATGCCATTGAGCCGGACAAGCATGGCTACACATCCTCAGAGACTGCATCTAGTTTAACAAGTGACTCACGTCCTGCTCTGCAGCTCTATGCCCCGTCCACAGATCCCATGTGAACTGACAGTTTGCTCTCCGCCAGCCCATGTGCTCGCAGAGCACTACCTTCAATGCAGTCACTGCCTTATGCAACAACCCCGTGCATCCTTTGGTCTCCGTCTGCAGCAAAGACGTATTCAGAGCAACGCTGTCAGCAGTCTTTGTGCGCTCCCTCAGTCTGCAGCCCCAGCAGCACGCGCTGCTGCTAAAGCCTGCAGCCCACAGTGGAGGAATGTGCTGTCAGTGCCCTCCAGCTCTAGTGACGCTCGCTCTTCTTCATCAGGGCTGGCGTGACTCGAACAGGAGCGTGGCCTTAAGGATGTCTTAACAGTAATAGGCAATAGGTCTTCATGCTGAGATGGGTTCATGGCGTGAACGTCCTCTGAGGATTTTTTAGCAGAAATTGAACTACAAGCACAAAAGAAAAACAAGATACTTTTTCACTAATCTTGTTTTAACCGTTCACATCTGTGGCAGAATTGCCGTTTCCTCTTAATGCGAGCTGCAGAAGACGTGCCTGGTTAACCGTGCTGGGCAAAATAATGTTCTCGCTGGAGCATCCCCAAGATATCCTCTGCACCCCTTTAGGTCAGAGCAGTGAAGTGTAGTATCTTTAAAAGGCAGAGAAAAGCCCTCGGCAACACCTGCGACACTCGATCTCCCAGGCCTTTAGTGTTGTAAGAGGCGCGTTAGATCCTGGAGAGGCAGGGAGCTGCCAGCTCTGATGGAGTGGCATTTACAGCAGAACAACTCAGGGGCTGAGCAGGAGAGGAAAGCAACAAACACTACAGCGTCTCATTCTGGATTCTAACAGAGTTCCCATCTTCTCCTTTTTAATAGGCTGTATTTTGGTCAGGTCACATGATTTTGTTTGGTGGAAGATTTTCTTGGGTTAAAGCTGTGAGAGAGAGGAAAAAACTGGGCTAGATTTTAACCGCATAGATTTTCAGCATAAAAACCTGAGATGGAGAGGAATTCATCCATGATGGTCGTAGACAATAACGGAAAACAAGGTAGTGATTTAAACTCAGGAAGGGCAGCACATTGCCCGTCGAAGACTCAGCAGGGACCCATGAAGGTCTCATAATCATTAAGATGACTGATGCCCACGTACGGCCGTCCATCATGACAGGACAAGGTAATTGTTACGCTTCAGCTGATACGCACATGTGTGTAAGATGTTCTCATTGACGACCGGACGTGCCGTGACGCAGACAACCTTAGCCAAAACACAATCATAAGCACGAAAATCAGCCCAAACAGTCACCGTTTGCTTACGGCAACACATATTTAAGTGAGCTTTCCACACAAACAGCTGTGGAAGCAGCTGCAGCGCACACATCCATATGTACACGCAGAGGCTGTGAGGAACTTGGCACAGACTGTCACAGCACCATCCACGCATGATTCATGTTTCCCAGCCCTCACATGACAAAAACACCACTCAGGTAGAAGCACTTTACGCGCTCATTCAGGCTAAAGAGCGTCATTCACACGCCAGCGTTGTCGCTCGGTGCCGCCCCTCCCCTGGGGACCGATGTTGTTTACGCGGAACGCATGAAGAGGAACATGAGAGGACGCAGCAAGGTCCGGCTGTCAGAAGTGACTCAGCACGGACGGTGGAGGGGCAGACAATCCCTCCTCTTCTCCACCGACTCTCTCTGTGTGAATGGGAGCGTTTACACTCTCATGTTACTCACATGTCGTAGAGCCGGTAACCCATGGCGGAGCCCGGTCTGCTCGAATGTGGCCCGGGGTCCCGGGTCCGCCTGGGGTCGGTGCTGCTCACCACGGCGCGCCACACGCTGGGCTTGTCCATCCTGCGTTTGGATCAAGAGGGACTGGAAGATGGGACGGCGTGCGCACACAGGCTGGCTCTCTCCCTCCCAGTCACAAACATGGGCTGCCACAATGCGTGATGTAACAGGAGCATCCAAGAGGCTGGCAGCTGGTGGGAAGCAGGGGGGGAGTGGAGGACTGCTTATAGAGGAGGGGAAAAAAAGAGGTGGGGTGGAGTGAAGTTACACTAGCTGTCTGATAAGGAGCCTCTGCTCAGAGCCTCGCGTCAAGAGTGGAAGAGCGGCTGCCACAAATTGGAGAGGTCGCAGCACGCAGGGCAGCGGCTGCGACATGGAATGAGATTTTCCAGCCTCTCGCAGACGCTGATGCATCTGCAGACACCTCTCTCCACCCTCTTATCTGCTCTCGATAGTACAGTCCTCAGCGGGGCCGTTCCATTGGCTCCTTGGTCTCCATAGAAACAGGAGGATGTGTCAGAGGTAGGGCTCATTATCATGCCTTCTCATCCCCTCCCTCCTGTTTTTGTGTTTTCCATCCTTCCCTCCTCTCATCTCTTCCTCTTACTCTCGTCTTCTCACACTCAACCTCCTGCCCTCTCTCTCCACAACCGTCTTGGCTGAAATTGGTGCATGTTTCCTTTGAGGAAACGGAGCGAGGTTTAGTCACATCAGAAAAGGTGATAGTGACAAAAACTGCAATGAAGTCATACAACTTAAACGGATGTTGATCAGTGAGGAGGGAAAAGCAGGGACTGCTCTATTATGGCACATGATATACATTTTTTTTAGTTTTTATCAAAATTTTGTGGACAAAATTGAAAAAAAAATTCTACAAATTCTTAAAAATAGACAATAAACCATCTTTTGATATATTTTTAAAGTGCTGCCAGAGTTTTTTTTTAATATTCAAATTTTCTAGGACATAGCTTCTGCAGAAATTCATCTCCGAGTTGTGGACAGAGTAAGCCTGCATCCATTTCCCATCATCCATCTGTTAACTTGCTCTCCCACTATCTTACAGCCCCTCACAACGTGAAATTACATATGCAACAGAAACACATTTATTTATTTATTTATTTTCTTCATCTGGCTGATCAAGACCCAGATAGAACATGACTTTTTATTCCACCCTTCTGCAGTCTGAAATATATATATATATATATACACATATATATATGTGAATACACCAAATTGGAGGGAGTTTTTAAACTGTTTTTTTGAATCATTAGGCTTTACCGTCAAGCAGGATCATATTTAAGGCAAAAGCAGAAGAAGAAGCGGACTCGATTGGTGTCTGTGTTCAATGAGAAGCAGCCGATTGCAGTGCAGCTGATGACTGGAGAGCTAAAGTCAAAGAGACTAATCATGTCAGACCTTTGTCCTTTTGTTTATGAGCATGTGTAGTGCAGCAATCGCATAGGAACATCATCTAATCTGGAGTGCCCTGCATGTGTAATTGATCCAGCCTGTAATCATCTGCATAAGTGCTCGTCTTTCTGGCTCGCGCACGCCGATCCTGAAGTGGAGTGTGTTTGTCAGCAGCTACGAACCATCATTCCAAAAAGATTCCCATAAAATGCTTCAAAGAAAAAACAACAAACCCCCTTCTTTTCTCCACAAGTGAGTTGGTTGAATGATAAGCAACACACAAGAACTCAGCTTGAGGTCTTAGTTAAAGCTCTGAGGTTTTAAAACCCAACGATTCCCGTTTCAAAAATATTCCAAAAACCGAAGCCTCGGACTACACGGTTAACTCCTGCAATGGAGGCTTCGTCGTGCCACCTCGAGAGCATCAAGACTGCTAATTAGTGAGGAGTTCCTGCAAAGGTCAAGTACAATTACACCAAGAACTTCCTGCCTATTTGTGTTCAGTGCGTGTGCATGCAGGACAAAAGGGTTATGACAGCAGCAGCCGCCGCCGCGAGCTCCATTTTATTCAACATTTGGTGTGCATCCTCCAACCTAGAGCGGAGCGTTAGCAGTCAGAGCACACACAACCACACACGGAGGGATACGGAGGTGAGGAAAAGGTGTTCTTTCAAACTGACAAATAATGGGGAATTCAGGGTTTGGGGTTTTTCTTTTTTGGCTCACAGAAGCAGGTTTTTATGCATTCGCAGGCAAATGTGCAGAACCTAATGGAGGGAACGGTGTTTTCTGGTGTCGTTCAGAACATGTTGTGATGTTCTGCAGTTTACCTTTTTCTATATTAAAAAGCGTGCATATGCAGAATTGAGGCACAAAGCACGGACAGCCATCCTCTGTTTTTTCTGCCGTGTCTTCAGCTTAATGCATCTACTTAATGCAAGGGAAGCTGACTCAGTCACTCAGAGCTCACCAGGAAATTATTTTCTATGAAAAACCAATTGTGTGTTCAAAGAACCGGTCAGCTGTGATCCATAATCTTGCATCAGGTTTTGAAAAAAGAGGTAGCACTTTGGGTTGGTTGACTACATCTTTGCTCATAATTGCAAGAAGCAACGCCTCGCAGCTTCATTTAAACTTAAACATGTTTTTAATTGTTTACTTGACAGTCTCCCATGTTACTCATTAGCAATCCAGATTCCCCCAGAGCTTTCCTCTGGTTTCCTTTTCATCATAGTCTTCTTAAAATGTTTGTTTTCAGCAGAAGCTGTCAGTCAACAATGCTATAAATGTAATTTATAATGTAATCAACTATTCAAAGAATCAAACAATCAATCGGTTAACTGTATGTAGAATACGCAGTTTGTAATTTGTATGATTTTTATGCATTTGTTATTTTTTTTAACAATTTTATTAGATTTATTTTAATTAGTTTATTAATTAAATTTTTATGTGCTCTTTCTGTCCTGTTGAAAAACGTATAACACACTAAAGTTTATCCATCCATCCAATCACTTTAGTATACATTTAAAAGAAATTTAAAATAATTAAAAAAAAAGTCAAAGAACACAATAGATTAAAAGGAACAGCAATAAAAGACAAACTTAAAATGGAAAAAAAAATGCTTTGGCTAATACTTTGAAGAGGCTCTACATAAATTAAAATATAGAAAGGGTAAAAATACACAAATGATAAACAACCAAAGTACACAGCCCCAAAGGGGACATCAAAATAAATATATATATATATATGCTGGTTTCTCATGCACACCAGTCACCATCAGTTTTTTTTTTTTACTTTGATTTTCCTTCAATGGCTCTGTACAAAAGGCATAAAATGCTTAAAAGCTAAATAAATAAATGACTTGATTATGAGTTAATTAAATGCCAAGTGAAAACGATAAGTCTTTAATTTACACTTCTAAATCTCCACAGATGAAGACATTTTTTGTGTTTTTAAATCTTAACCCTGTCAAGGCAGATTTCCAACATGATAATTTTCCCCAAATATACTTTTTTTTTGTTACTAAAACCTAATTTGGCCCTGAGAGTGTTAAACAGGGAATTTAAAAGAACTTAAGTGATCATTGTGATATTTTTACCCAGCACTATCAAATAGTTAAATCTGATCATTGGACGCAGAACTTTAAAAAGCAACACACTGGTTTTTAATAGATGTTTGTGAGGCATTAATACCATCAAGCCCAATAAATATGGAGAAAACTACGTGCAATTACTTTTTAAAACTTGCTTAGACTTAAAAAAGTCAAATATACAAATATAATCAAACTTAAAAAAAAAACAATATTTAAGGGGGGAAAGAAGGGGATAAAGGTCTATTTTGCAAACTTACAATGACTAGCCACAAGGTGGCAATACATTACCTTCTTTTATGTACATGTCTACCATTACTGTAGAATGTAGAACCTCTGCAGCACTTTCAGGATCAGTCCATGTGTGATGAATCAATTCTCACAGCATGCAAATGAAAAGTTACACACAAAAAGCTCAAGTTTTTTCTTTTTACTTTTCATGTTCAGTTTTAGCTTTAGCAGTAAATGAAACTAAAAACACTAGAGACCTGGACAAGTTTTGTTTTTTTCAGCTTTCACTCTCAGGAACCCTTATGATTCAAAATACAGTTAATATGAACTTTTTGATCCAAAATAAGTAAAAAAAAAAAGAACTCTTGCCTATTCATGTAGTGACCTCCTCCCCCTACTATGGAATAGGTAGTTTTCCTTGTTACATGGTCACTCTCAGTCAGAGGGTGCGATGCAACGCAAAGCCTCCTTCCATCTCCACTTTGGATTCCAGCCAGTGAGGATCACAGGATGAAGACAGACAAGCTTTTCACAGCAGGCCGAACAAAGATCTGTCTCTCTGCGTCTGACTGACGAGGCCTGGACTTGACCTTTCAGGCCTTCTGCTGAAACTCTTCGCCCCCCCCTCACATGGACTAAGTCTCCTTTAATCGGATGTCAGTAATACGGATCCAAAGCTGTTCAAAAGGTGTTGAAATCCCACCGAGATGTGTGGATATAAACACTTCAGCACAGATACTGCAACTAAAAAGCCCACAACCCACACACACAAAAATGAGAAACACAATAGTTAATTGGACATTTTGCAGCCTTAGTGGGAAAACAACAATTGTGTGTGTGTTATCAGTTTAGAGTAGGAGCAGAAAGAATGCAGCATTACAAACAGTCTTTGGGAAATAAACAACCATGTGTTGTTGTTGTTATTGCTGCTGTATTTACAGGTTACATGACTGTCTGCTCAGCTTCTCGACTCACAGAAAAACTCCAGCCACAAAAACAACGTGGGAAAATATTTAATAGTCTAAGTCTGGGTTGGCGTAACTACCAGGGATGTCACCATTCTCAAAGCGTGTGTTACACCATTGATCCGAATTGTTGGGAAAGCGAATTGTTGCATCCCTACTGTGGATGTCTGGGTATGTTTATGTGAACAATTTAATATATATGGAGACATGCTGCAAGGCGGTTACTGAGAAAACACTGAAGAAGGAACACTGATAAATGTTTCTGACATATAGGTTGTTGGGAAAACAGTTGGCCCTGGAACTGAGGAAACTCAGGAAACCAAAGCTCAGTCCGATCGGAAACGAACAGAGACTAACTCAAAAGATTGGTCAGAGACCGGTTCCTGGTCCTGGACCAGGGTCCACTTGGGTGTATTCAGACTAAAAAAATTGAAATAGAAACAAACTCTGGTTCACTTTAAGGGAACAAAATGTGTCTAGTATGAATACACCCTGAAATCGTTTTATTACATTACACCAGGTTTAGTAAAAGTCAATTGAAAGGCGATTTTTTATTGTTTTTTGCAGATTAAAAAGAATATTTTCTATGAATTATTTGTTTTTTACTGGTGTTTTGTAACACATGAATCAAATATGAACCGAATTGTCCCGAAAGTGAACTACAGGAGCGACTGAAATGAGACATATGCAGTATTCTGATTAAAATACTCATATTGTAAACCACTATGTCCTGCCAGTCAGAGCCTTTAATGATGTAACCAGTGTAAACGCCAAAACAGCAGCTTTTAATCTAATTTGCAGCCGCTGTGGCACACCTTACCTCCACTAAAGTGCTATCAATCTGCCTAATAACACTGTGACTGTCAGTATCACATCACCACTAATACCCATTAGTGTGGAACAGAAACTGAGACAACAGTAATTATTATGCAGAAATAAAAAAAGTGCTGTGGGGATCAGAAGTCTGTAGTGAACTGCTTTAGGCATGTCCAAAGTCTGGCCTGTGACCAACAGGAGGCTCCTTTCACTACATTATTAGTATGCGGCCCCCTGCACTTTCTAAAAACTGTGTACAGTTTCTTGATTGTAGTTGAATAAATGATGTTTTAAGCTCTTGTAAGCCTTCTGTGATGCTTTCTAGCTATTTTTTAAAATGTCACCTGAAAATAAAAAAAGAAATGTTGACAGTGAGAGCTACTAACAGGCAGGGCCAGCCCTGGGCAAAGGCAACCTAGGCAGCTGCCTATTGTGCCATCTGCTCGAGGGGGCGCCCAATCGCAATGATTATATATTCATTTTTTTTTCTTTTTTTCTTTCTTTGTTTCTTTGTTTTGTTTAACAGTTTGATGCAACACTCATTTAATGTAAAAAAATAATAATTAAAAATGTAAATAACTCAAAAGTTTAATCAATTACTCTGTAGTGCAGCACCCCTCCCTTCCTGTTGCTTCTGCTGTCTAAGCTAGGTTGGGGTGAGGAGGGGGCGTGTGGTGTTGCCCCCGTTAGTAACTCTTTCAAAACTTTAAGGATGAAAAAAGGAAGATGAGGAAACAAGGGCTTAAAGCAGAGGTTTGTCTGTTTTATTTATATAAAAATTGCTTAGAAATTACTCCCCACTACATTCTGGTCAAAAAAGACGAATTTAACAGACACATTTAACACCTTCATCTTAAAGAGATGAAATCCCATATTTTCCATCTAAATAGCAGCTGATTGGTGGCGCAGTCAGTTCACGTATTTGCTTTTAAATGAAGATTTTCCTTGTTCGAGCCCTAGTTTGAATATCCAAATCTAAAACCCAGCAGGGGGCACCAAATTCGTTTGTCGCCCAGGGGGCCATGCAGCCCAGGGCCTGCTAACAAGACAAGTGGAAACAGGTTTTTTTTTTTTTTTTTTGGCTGATGTTATTATTATGATGTTAGCACAAAAACTGATGGAAAATGCACATTGCTGCATTGCTTGCACGTATATAAGTAGCCCTAACTACGCCCTGGTTACGTGCAAAAAGTAAATTCTTTTTTTTTTTTCATTTGTGAAACATGAAACAACTGTGTCCGCCTAATGTGCCAATAGCCTGTAGGTGTTTTCAAGAAGTTCAATATCAAGAGAGACTACCAGAGTTGGAACGAACAGTGTAAGAAAGTGACAAATTGAGAGCAATCTGGGTAAAAATGTACTTGTTTTTTATGTATAGAAATTAAAAGCATGAATTAAATAGTTCTAACAATGTTTCTCAACAAAAAGTTTGGACATCCCTGCTTTACGTAAAAGGTGAAAAGGTGAAAGTGGGGAGCGGGAATGCAGCTTTTGCAGCAAAGAAATACAACAAGTCTTCATATTTATCCCAAATATAAATAATTTCATACCATTTTTATAAAACTCGGGCATGTTGGGAGAAACGTATCATTCCGCTTCAATCCCATTCGCAGAGAGAAGTTCCAGGTAGATAGATTTCCATAACAATTATTATTGGAAAATTTGATGAAACAAAATTCACAAATAATCTCCGGTAATTAAATGCAACTTTTACCAAAACTTTGAGAAATAAAAGTATAAACTTTGAATCTCTTCTGTTCACTTTCAAACAGCGCTCTTTGTTGAGAAGAACACATAAATAAATCAAAGGCAAACCCCTCCATCGGAGGCTAAAAAAAACCCATCCCTGTTTCCTGGGCAGCAGCCCGTCATGCGTCGCTCCCACCTGATCCCTGCAAAGCGCTCACTTTGGGCCGTTTTTCCGTGCGTGACCCACGGTGGAGTGCTGCGGAACTGCAAATGCCTCCTATCAAAATGACAGCTCTGACATGCTCGGAGGCCCCGTTCTCTAATATCACCAAGGCGTCACACTGATGAGAGAATAAGCTGCCGAGGAGTCGCCGCACAAAAATCTCTAACTCAAAAACCTCTCACTACATCTAGTTTACCAGGCAGGTGTTTGGGGGGTTTAATTTGGTGATGGTGGAAGCAAGACGTTGGCTGAGAGAGGAGAGCATGACAATGTCTTCAGTGCTTCGTCAGTTGCACTTGCTTAACCTCAAGGTTTTCCAGATCACACGCATGTCACACATGATTGTGTCTTACACTGCTCGCCAGATCCGTGGGTGTCTTTTTATCACTGCTGAGCAGAAGGACTCATGCAAAACCCAAAACATGCATTCAGCTTCCACTGAGAGCACCTCTTACTGAGGAGAAGGACAGATACAATGTTTGTTTGAAATCGTTGGTTTGTTGATGCATTTTATCTGCAAAAAAAAAGGACTATTTTTCATATAAAGAGAAGCCTTGAAAATGTCAAAGCAATCTAGTGAGAGGACTCACTGGATGATATTTTATCATAAAAGAAAGGTTTAATGCTGCAAAAACGATTAGAGCTTATGCTCTTTGTAGTGATAACTTATTGTTGAAACAGCATTTTTTCAATAAAATCTCACATAATAACATATTACTGTTCTGACAGGTCTCACCTTTCAAACTGGAACTAAAACACCTGAAATAAATTTTGGTGCGTTGCTATGCCAACATGTCATTAACGCCACATGATCAGAACACGGTACTTAAATGTAACATTATGTAGAGGCCTGTGAGGTGAAACTGAAACGATTAATAATAATTTATAAAATATATATGATTTATATGGATATTTAAAATAAAATAAAAAAATCTTTGATAGTATTTATGTAAAGCACTTTGAATTGTCTCTGTACATGAAATGTGCTATACAAATAAACTTGCCTTGCCTTGCCTTGCCTTAATATTTGCAACTAAACCACTGACTGTATATAGAGAACTGGACTGAGTGACTCCTCCCTCCTGGTGTTCCAAACAGGAAGTACCTGCTGTCTTCAAGACGTCTATTGATAAACAAACAGCTATTACCCAGTCATTCTATTTGTCAGAATAACCATTCTTGCTCTGACACTTTTTTTTAAAATGATCTTGCTAAAGCTAATTTTTAAGATACTTTTATGTAGTGCAAGTTATTCCAGTTATAAATTGACCAGTCAGATGCCTCAATATAAAATGGTTGAACGTTTGAAACCTTTGACACATTTTCCCGTGCCCCCTTTCAGTGGAAGCGGTGCGGACCTTCAACAAGTTCACAGGAGTGGTTGCCATGGAAACGTTGATTCAGATCGACTCGGGCCAAACCATTGCTTCCTGATGTTGTTTGGCTCAAACATGGTGGCGTCCCAAAAGAATGGTGACTGAATTGACATAATTTTTTTTTGGAGCCAGAATTAAGTCATTTGTTATGGGTGGATTCACACTCACTCGGTCCAGTTTTCATATACAGTCAATGAACTAAGCATCTAGTAGTGATTGAAACATGACTCCTGCTCTATTGCATCAAATTTCACATTTATTTACAGAAATTTTCTCTTTAGTCTTTGAGGCAACAGGGAATTATACTTAAGCAATCTTAAAATAATTTGTAAAAAAATATAATAAACTGTATAGTTGGCTTAAATAAACTTTAAATTTAAATTTTCCGGCATCTTTTCTCCTTTTTTGCTACATGGCATCAGGAAAAACCAGGCTGAACTTGTAGTAAAAGGGGAGTTATCATAAAAAAAGAGACATATGCAAATGACCCAAGCTTTTCCCCTGACATCTACAAGTATAATCATCAGCTCTGAATGCAGCGAAAGTGCAGATGGCACAAGAGGGACGTCACATCCCCTACTCCAACTTTCAGTCAAAGACGCCTGCTGCACTTCAAATCAAAACTGTGCCTTTCCTCAGATCCTGCTTCAAGAGTGGAGAGTGGACTCTGCAATTAACTTTTTCAGTGATGAAATAGTGACGGGAACTTCAAAAGACAACCTTCCAGACGGTTTTTTTAAATAAACAATGCAAAAAGTAGGTAGACTCCCTATTTAATAGACTTAATACATAATTGTAGAATTCTTAATTGAATTTGCTTATGCATAAAGATTAAAAAACTATAACAACAGGTCAAGGCACTTTGCTGTGGTGCCCAAAAAAAAACATTTATTATTAAAGAACTTTTAGATTGCATTAAATAATAAACGTTTATTGCATGGCTAAGCATCTGATTGAAAGACCTGAGAGATTCTAGGAAACGGGGGGACTGCTGCAGCAAAAAAAAAAAAAAAAAATCCCTCAAAATATCAAATTCACCGCTGGGTTCATGAACTTCTGCATGGCAATATTTCCACACTTTCCACAGCATATGCCATTTTCCAGCACTTTCAGCCCAGTCACATGAGCCGCCTCCCTCCAGCAGACAGCAAATAAAGTGGCGGTTGTTTGCGGTAGGGGTGGCTGGGGGGGTCTGTGACTCCCTGGAATCAATAGGCTCTGCAGTGGTATAATTTAGAGGCCTGGAAAAATGCTCACAGGTTCTGTTATGAAATGCAAAAATTCCTGTAATGAAGATCATAAAGCATATCAATTATTTACATGCGGGATGTTCCATCAAGAAGCCGGCAAAGAGCCCACAATTCAAACAATTTTACAACCTATACGTTCAACCGTCCAAACCTCCTAACTTCTTAACCCATCGCCTGGTATCTATTGAGAAAGTCAGATGACA
>NC_050518.1:13648002-13652608 GCF_002922805.2 Oryzias melastigma | reverse complement strand
TATACGTTCAACCGTCCAAACCTCCGAACTTCTTAACCCATCGCCTGGTTTCTATTGAAAAAGTCAGATGACAGGTGGGAAAGAGTGAAAGATGAAAACCTGCAGATGTGTTTCTTTGACAGAGCAGAAGAAAGAGAATATCTGGAGGAAAGTGAACCAAAAGAGAAGCCTGAAGTGGAGAAAAAGGGGTTGGGGTCTTGGGTATTAATAAAAAAAAAGCATTCTTTCAGCTTTGAGCTGGTTTGATGGGCACAGAGAGGTCTTAACTCTACACGGGACGGCTCTAAGAGACAGCTGCAGGCAGTGAATATGGCAGCCAATGACCCAATCGGTTAAAACATGCCTTTTCTTCATGCTCTAGAATGAAAACCGTGAAGGTTTATTTTCACAACAGGGATGAAATGTTTGATTTGACCTTAATAAGCATGTCTGCTTGTGCCGCTCTCTCAGATAAATTTTTTTATTTTTATTTTATTCTTCTGTCTTAGTAGCCACTACAGAACAGAGCAATCACCCCTTCCCGCAATAAGCTACAACTCACCAAAGGAATGCATGACTGCTCTAGTTACACTGCATCAATCTGACAAACACGCTGCCTTCGTTCACCTCTCACTGCTGCAGATTGCTTTTTCACAACAGCGGGGCAACGCGAGCGGGCCGGCGTGAGGAGCTGCAACCGAGATCTACACACACCATTACTTTCAGAGAACACTGTCAGAGAAAGGCTAAATATGAACATTAAAAATGTATGTAGTGACTGGAAAATATATGGATAAAGCAGATGAGAAACTGGGCTAAGACAACATGTATTTGCTGTTTAATACACATAATCCGGTATGGCCAAATCCTACTGAGAGACATCATCTGAAAAAGAAATCCCGTAACTCAGAGAGGGAAGTAGCAAAGATACTCAGAAGTTCTCCTGTATTAACTTAAGTCCTAAAAATGGAATAAATATTTCCATATGTGATAAAGTCTTTAACACATTTTTTTCTCTCATATATTAGATAGAGATGCATAAATATGACAATCACTACTTACAAGTGTCTCTGGTGTCTGAGTTAACTAACAGCCAATCCTTATCGTCACACAGATGTTTCAGTATTTGCTTCTGTGTTTGTCCATCTGCTCTTACTGATGCAGCTTTAGTAACATTTTTGTTCATTTTACAACTTACGTTCCAGGGTTTTGCCCTTCTTGTTCACTTGGTATGGGATACACATCTAAAACTTTTTCAATATGATCTATCGGTAACTTATTTAGGCCAATGATATACATACATATATATATAACAAAAGGAAGCATGTGAGAGGAGGTGTCTGTTGTAACTACATTTGTATCTGATAAAACAGGAGTCAGTTTAACACATAAGTGAACACAAATGAGCTGATGAATGTGATGTGGCTGTTCTGATAGTCGGCAGGTACTGCACTGAACGCATGATGAAGCCTGTCAACTTCACCTGATGTGTGACCGTCCATGTGTGTTATTCTGAGGGGTGACACCAGCTGGAACACGTCGCTGTCCAAGGTCCTGAGATCTCACCAGAAAAAAAAAGTAAGAATCTAATCTAATGTTGAATTAAAAATGCTTGTTTTTCCTTTTTAAATTTGAAGTATGAAGCAGAACCTTTTCTCTACTGCAAAGCAGGACAAGTGCAGTCCATACCCAAAATGCTTTGCATATCAGAAAAACACAAACACATTTACAAATCATTTGCATTCACACAATGGCAGGAACCAAAAGTCACAATATGAATGCAGAGTGTGTCAGACTTCAGAGTACACTGAGGATTGTTTTTAAATCACTAAAAAACATTAAAACCATTAAGTAGTCCCTGCATTGACTCTATGCCACTTACAATATACTTTTTATGTGTTTTTATAGTTATAGTCAGTGTGGAGAAAGTTAGAATTTTGTGTAACACTAATGGTTCTCTTAAATCATTGCTACTGCTCTGTAGTGTTTTTATTTAGAAATTGATCAAAATGGCTTTGTAACAAGGTTTAGTTTAATGTTAGTTTAATTAGATTGATTTAGGTCACAGAGCATTAAATATAGGGATGTATATAGGAAAGAGCATGGCGAACTGATACATACCGCGATACCCGGCTCACGATACGCTAAGTATCGCGATGTATACCAAGACTGTAACAACATTTTTTTTCACAATTTAAAACAATCACAACTCTAAGCGCTGCAACTGTGTCTCATATTCAAGTTGCATGTACTTGAGCAAATTCCTGGTGTAATAAATAATTAATTGAATATTACCATGTCGGCATTTCAAATCGATAAAAGTATCATTAAATAACGTATCGTGATATGACGCCGAATCGATTTTTTTTTGCTACACCCTAATAAAATAGTCAGTAAAAACAGCTAAGATAAGTTTATCAAAATATTTGAGAGTACTTTAATGGAGAAAAGTTTTATTGGTCCTGAAGGTTTGATGTTATGCTCTGTTAAGTCATCAGTTTTCTGTGTTATTTTGAGTCTGTGGCTCTGATGGATGACTTTAAAGATTACACAATCCACAAAAGTGTTACCAATCATCCAGCTAAACCACATAAAGAGACCGAATTTTCCATAGGATTGCATTGGTTTTGCAGTATAAGCTGACCACCCAAACGTTTGTAGTTTATTATCTACTTTCCTGCACAGAAATAGCGTTTGGTCCAAGTTTCAGGGAGTGGAAAACAGCAATTGTGGGTTTTATTCAGCTTCGCTTACAGCACTGTAGGCTGAGTTGAACTAAAATCAACAATAAAAAGTAAGCCTGAAAGGGCTGCACTGTTTGTCCAGGTGACTGGGATTGTTTCCATTTATTTCCACGCTCAGGATGGAGCTCTAACCGAAAAACACTTTTGTTGCTAGATGGAGCTTGCAGGCCGACTCTTTATTCCTACACACCAAAAAAAATCCCCAGGTTTATTGGAGAAACCACTACAATCAGTGATGCACTGCAGTAAAAAGTTATAACATCCAAGCACTGGAACTCCTCATAGCCGTTGATCAAAAGCCCCTCGTACGTTTCTGAAGTGTCTTTGGTGCAAGGGAGGAATATGGAGGAGGTTGGTGGCAAAGAAGAACAGACGGAATAAGACAAGTGGTGCACGGATAACCCAAGACAGTTAAAGAGGAGAAATACATCACAAGCAACAATTCAAGCAGGTCCCAGGGGGTATCTTTCCACGATCACAGCAGCTCTCCTTGCTCGGAATTTGATCGGTTATCCCCTGATATCGCCTCAGACTCATTAAGCACGAGAAAGCCCGATTCTGTGAGTATGAGTCGCTTTAAAACAAGGAATCTTGTGTTCATTTTTAATTCCTTCATTAACTCTTTTGACAGAGCTCTCACTAATGACTGTATCTGCAACAGTGAGAGCAAGCATAACATCTGTGTTTGGTGCATTCTTCTCAGATGCTTAAAGCTTTACATAGATTTAGCCAGAAACACGGTTCCTTAGTATTCTATGAATACAAATTAAGAACTGTGTGCATGCATTTTTAAATCATCTTTACACTACTCCACACCACAAATGTTTCCTTTAATTCTTGCACATTGGTTCATTTTTTACCTGCTTCTATTCTGTTTATTTGTCTGTATTGACTCCCCACTTTAAAAAGACCTGCTCTATAATTCTTCTTTTGCAGTAATTAAGTGAACCGCCCACTCACAGGAATGTTAAACTGGCAAAAAATAAATTAAAACATCTTGAATGGACAAAAGAGCAACTTGTAAATGATCACAAATGCAAACTAGAAAAGTTCCATTACCTGTGATAATGCTGGTGTGAATGCTTTCAGCTGAAAGTATTCACATTAATTGCTGAAAGGATTTGCTGAAAACGCAAGTTATTTGCAAAATGTTAAATTTGCTAAAAGACTGGAAATTTTGCAAAAGAACTATGAAAGAGCGCTGAAGTTGACCTAAATTTCTGAAAAAATTTGTAGTAAAATTGCTTAAAAACCCCTAATATATGCCAATTTTGCAAAAATATTCAATGTGTTGCTTAAATATGAGCTAAACTCCAAATTAGCCTAAATACCTTAGTAGGAGCCAAATTAGCAAAAAAAGCTAGCTCGTTTTTTAAATACTAGCCAAACTCCAAAACAGCTTAAAATTCCTCAATAAACATAACATAACATAAAAATGTTAGCCTGTCGCTAAAACAGAAGTTAAACTCTAACTTAGCCGATAAAAACTTCTGTAGATAACAAATTAGCCAAAAACGTTAGCATGTTTCTCAATTAGCTAAACTCTAAATTAGCACAAAAAACTCTGTAGATGCCAAATTAGCCAAAAATATTAGCATGTTGCCAAAATATTAGATAAACTACAAATCTTTTGAAAAAAATACTATGAAAATTTCAAAACATAGCCCATGAATATATTTAAAGGCTTGTTGCTAATCTATTTTTTTTTCATTTTAAAACTTTCTTATTCATTTCTTATGGGGAATATTTTGCTCATTATTTCAAAAACTATAAAGTTTATGAATACCAAAAACACAAGCGCTGATATCCTGAACACGCTGAACGATTTGATACCAAGATTGCTGAATTTGCTGAAAGTGTGATTGAGTTTTTACGTGCTGAAA
>NC_050518.1:13637386-13647920 GCF_002922805.2 Oryzias melastigma | reverse complement strand
AAAAAAAAAACAAAACAAAAAAAAAAAACAAGAAGACGTTAATAAAAAGCGATCAGAAGATCAAGTGAAGCAGCTCCAGTTAGTTTCAACCGATCGGATCAACAAAATAAAAGTTTTTAGGCTCTTTAGATGAATAGTAATGAGAGAAAATGTCAAAATAACCACCTGTGTAGAAGATATAAAGCTGGCTACAAAGATGCGTTTTGTAAGACATAAAGGGAGAAAGTTACATCATTAATAATGCGTCCTCCGAAAAGTACAGGAGCAAGTCGAAATGCAAAGATTTGACTCCTTTTTCCAATTCTAATTGGAATCAGCCGCATACAAAATAAAAAAGTTCAGCATCGTCTCGACGTTCATCTTTTAAAACCAACAACTGTTTAAAAACAAACTTTTATTGAAAATACCGTCTAGAAATAAAAGGTGACGTGTGTTAGGACGTAATAGAGAAAAAAACAGCACGTGCACAGTTTCTGCAACGTTATCAGAGTCTGAGAAAGATTTAAAAAAATAACATGCACGCACAAGCACAAATGCTCTTACTCATCAAAAACTTCTGAGCAAGGCTTTTTAAAAATAGAACGAATTCCGGCTACACAGTGGGATTTATTTTTGGGCTACATGAGCCAAAAGTGGGGCTGTGGATTAGCCACACATGTCGTTTTAACGATGAGGCGCACACGCTGAGGTGTCTCCAGTCTTTTGAAGCCCTGAGTCGGTCCCACAGATGAGACCGAGTGCTCTCCTCGTTTGCAGGGAGGCTCTGAAGGTCCGAGCTAATGGTCGAGCAGCACTGATGCTTGAGGATCATATTTCATTAAAGCTGGCCCTAATGATCTCCTCAGATTGTAAATAATTTGAAGAATTTTTTGAAGAAAACATAAGAACAGCAGTCAAATGGCTTGAAACAGCTGCATTGAGTCTGACGTTAAGACACTAAAGTTTGCAGCTGTCATGACTGCTGCATCCAACAGAGGACGGCTAGTTAGCAGTGTTTGACATGAGCAGTGAGGACTGTCAAACAACAGCGTCACACCAACAAAAGGAAGATAGAAAAAAAAATGCTGTTTTTCATGTAAATCGTCATTAGTAAAAATAACATCCAGCTGTACCCAAAGGAAGCCGATTTCCACGGGCGACAGGGGGTGACTCTCCTGCAACCTTCAGACACCATCCTCAGGGGATTCTCGGTGGCTTCCAGCGGTAGAGATGCGTGTCTTCTGTGGAAGGACAAACAGTGTCAGAGCAAAATACAAACCTGCTAACGTAAAATGACAGATAGGGAGGGAAAAAGTCCTTCACATGAAACGTTTGAGCCCAACAGGGGTCACAGAACAGATGACTCCTTTTTTCTTTGTTAGGAACTGTTTTTAAACTTCAGAAAAGTGCAGAGTAATATTCCTGTAAGGCAGTTAAAGCAGCTTACTTCTCTATTGTGCTGCGTTATGCATTTTTAAATGGAAACATGTCAGTGTTTAGCAAATTAATCCTTTATGACAGTGTTAACAAAGACAAACTTCTATATCTATAAAGTTTAGATCGATTCAAATTGATTAATCAATCTTATCAACCCAGCCCTATTCTTAAATGTATGTATTTGACAATATTAACATTGTTCTTTTTTTTTTTAAATCAAGCTGTCAGTAGATTTCAAATACAGCACATTTGGGCCAAAGCTGTTTTACTCAGCATGCTTCACATGAACGTTGTTGTGTTTTTCATTTGTTTTAATCAGCTGCTGCTTTCTACAAGCTGCAATCAGATCGACATCACAACATCGTAAGGATTCTGGTTTTGTTTTGTTTTTTTAGGTGCAAATAATCTGTTAGGTGAAATGCTTGATATTCCTGCATGTGAAACTGAAAAGTCTGCTGATTTTGTGGGATGGGCAGCAAGGTAATGCAGCCCCCCCCGACTCCCTAACTAGCACTTGGTCGCCTCACAGGTATAGTCTGAATCCCTGCTGTGATGATACAGAATGTTCTTTCTGGCTGCATAATCTGTGTTGGATGCAGCATTTCCAAAGGGTGAGAAAGTGCAATAATTTACATGATTCTGGCCGAGACTCCAATCTGTTTTTTTTTGTACAAACACCAGTTTTGATCGGAAAACTGTTGATTTTGTCCAAAAGCTGTAATCAAATTCAAGTTTAGCTGAGTTTATTCTAATTTAAGATTTTATTTTTTGGTTATATGCAACTCTTACATGAACAAAAATGTTGTGCAAAGGTTTCTTGAGCCTATAAATGTTACTAGCACAAATAAAAATGGGGCTGCACAGTGGCGTAGAGTTTCGAACTCTCACTTCAAATCAAATTTTATTCTTACAGCCCTTTTCCAAATCATGTCACTCAAAGTGTTTTACATAGTAACCCCCTACTTAAGTACGCTACCACAGGACCCCCCAGATCCAATCAAAGAGCAAGAATCCGAGAGCGACTTCCTTCACTGAGAACACCAACATGGGGGTCCCTCTGAGTTAAAACTAAAATATAAATATAAAATAAAAGGAATACATGTCACATAAATAAAATCCATAAAATTGAAACAGATGGTAAATAAATAAACCTTACTACACAGATATAAATCAGTAAAAGTATATAAAAGTCAAAGGAGTAAAGAGAGAACATGAAATAATTCATATATGAAATACGTTTCTAAATTTCAACTAAAAGTCAAGTTAAAAAGGTAGGTCTTGAGGTTTCCTTTAAAAACATTAACACTATTATCGTTTTTGTAAAGCTGTCATTTCTGATGGATCTTACATTTTTGGTTCAATCTTTTTATTTTAAACGGTTAATAGTCCATCCAAAGAAATCTGTTTGTCTTTTAATCTCATAGAAATAGAAAATTCAAGGGGACTATTACTCAGCTGAATGCAAATGTATGATGACATCTATAAAGCGATTCAACTATTAAATTAAAAGTGCAAATACTCCTGCACTGCCAGGGCTGTGTGCTTTTAAGTGTGGAGCCTGCAGGGAAGCTGAGCTGAACAAACAGGTAAAAATCTCTGACTGTGAACAAGATCTGAAATTGGATTTTGTCAACAAACTATCTAATCTAAGGTTGGATACTTGGATGATTTGCGTCGTGTCATTTAAAAAAAAAACAAACCCATAAAACAGTTTAAATAGTAAAACGTCATCCTCCAACAAGACTGTGATTATATATTCACATAACTTATTCACTGCTATTTTCAGGAACTAGAACATTAAAGCTCTTATTTTGAAGGTGCTGATTCATTTCCTTGATTTAAAGGTTTATAGCAAAAAAAAAACAAAAAAAAAGCAACCAAGATGAAAATAATGAGTTAATATATTGTAAACAAAAGCTCAACTTTCTGCACAGTTGCAAGTTTAGCCTAAAAGGAATGAGCATGTGGGAGCAGATTTAATCGTATTATCTTACATGACACCGACTGATGAATCAGGTTTCTGTTGAGCATTTATAGCTCTTTCTTTTTGCAGCGGTGGTGCAGCACACACAGTGTTAGCTGCTGCTGCTCGGCCATTTCTCATATCCCTCCACAGAAGACGTGGTCCTGACAAAGATTTCTCGTAGCCCAGTTTCCACTGAGCCGTGGCACGTCTTGACTGGCTGTCTCGGATGGACCAAGCGCATTTCTCAAGCTGTCAGTTTGCAGTCAAACACCGGCAGCCGTCACCAACAACCGCATCTTTACAGAGATTGAGCGGTTTGTCAAAAATACAGTCACCCAAAAACTAAAGTGGGGCATTAATAGGACTATCGGCTTGAATAGTTTTTAAAGGCGACGTCTACAACACTCCAGACTGGAGATAATTGTGTCACAGCTGCTGTTTTGTGAAAGATATTCGTCAAGCTGAATTATTAATATAAGAAAAGTTAATGCCCTAATCCTGCTAAGAAGTGAGCAATAAATCCAGAATTTTATTTGCAGTTTTGAACTACTTACTTCATAGAATGAAATGCTTTAGTTTAGTTCCATAAAAAGTTTGTTTTATTTTTTTTAACTAGTGTCTTCATTCTGAGTTTCATTTAGGTCCTGCAGGGTGAAATATCTCAAACAACGACTCGCTATCCAGCTTGCCTGGTTGGTTTTGAAGAAGACGAACAGCTCAGCGTCGTTCTCATCAAAGCGGAGCGTGGCTCTCCTTAGCAACAAGAGATGGGGAAGGAGGCAGCAGAGGACGGCAGATTCAGGCCGCCCCTGAGGACGGCGCTGGCTGGCTGAAGGTGCAAGACTCCACTGGTGAGGATTTGACAAACAGCAAAGTCACCTTCATTCCCCGCAGACTAATACCAGTTTAAAGTCCCACTCGATTATCTTTTGATCCATTTTAAAAGTGTTTCCAGTGGTATTTTAATTATGATCGTGTCATTTTTAGGAAAAATATTGAAAAACCCACGAAAATTCACCAATATTTCATAAATAATGTGTTTTTTAGAGTGCCAAAGGTGATATATTATCATATATATGGATATAGTTTACTCTGAAAGGCTTAAGAAAGTCATAAATAAATAAGGAAGACTCCATTTTGCAACACCATGCCATATCCTATGGACAGCGCTTGGTTGGAGCCAATTTCATTCTCAAACAGGACGATGACTCAAAACATACCTACAAATTGTGCAAGAACTATTAAGAGAAGAGGCAGGCAGCTGGTGTTATATCTCTAATGGAGTAGCTAGTGCAGTCACCACATCTAAACCCCATTGAGCTGTTGTGGGTGGAGCTTGGTGGACAACTTGTGGGAGGGGCTTCTAGAAGAGTAAAATGGTAACAGCTAAAAGGCCAAAGATCTGCAAATGGAGGATTCCTTATTGAAAGCAAATTTTATAAGAAAAAAAAATGATAATTTCAAATAAATATCATTATTTCTAACCTAAAGTAAGTGTCTTGACTCTTTTTTTTGCTCATTGTACAACTCCTTTGGTAAATAAAAGTGCGACTTTTCATGAAAAACACAAAATTGCCTCAAACTTTAGAATAATAAAAGTCCTCCATCATGAGGAAAATACTACAAGATGATGTTAAAAACACCATTTAACACCAGAGGCGTCCAAGGTGACGCTTAAACGCAAAATCTTTATCATACTGTAACTTTCCAACCGTTAGCATGATCTACGTAATTCCAGCTGATTCTGAAGGAGAAAAGCGGCGTGAGCGCCGCTTTTCTCCTTCAGAATCAGCTGGAATTACGTGGATCGTGCTAACGCTAAAAAAGTTTTAGTAAATCAAAGAACATTAACAAACTAGTCATTTTTGGGTTAGAAATCCATGTGAATAAAGTGTAGCTCGGTCCACATGTGGTTGTAGAAAGCGGCATGAAACTGCAGCTTTTCAACAATTCCTGCTTCAACAAAAATAATCTGCCTCCATGATCCCCTTTTGTTACATGTCCAATGCCTTTGACAATAAACTATGCTTTATTATTAAGTCGGCGTTCTATTCTAACAGGGAGCGAGTCGGAGCTGATGTGTGAATGAATAGGAGAGTAACTGCGGCTGCTGCTTGGAGACGCACTTTGAGAGGGGTCGCGACCTCCACTGCAACAGCTTTCTACTCCTCACTGTCTCCTCTTTAATAACGGTCGAGCCGTATAATCCATGTTTCGCCGAGTCTCTGTGGAGAACTACGGGGAAATGAAAGCCACAGGTCTGGCTAAAGCTTTCCAGAATAAATCTCCAACCAGGAACGGGCTGGGCCGAAACCAAACATCTGAATAAACAAATAGATAACACTGCTAAGAGGGACCGCCGTCATGGACAGGGTGTCCCTGCGGATGGGGGATTTCAATTAGCTCTCTGCTGTTTAGACGAACCCACCATCCATCACAAAGCTCCCCATTCACAGGTAAACAGATCTGAAGAAGCATTTTCTGCAGCTGTGATTAAGTGACGGAGCGCTTTTGTGCGTTCGCTTTTGTCACTCGGGTTCCAGAGTGTGGGGGGAAAAATAAAAATTCATCAGGTGGAGATGGAGGCGGAGGTACATCTCATTAGACGTTCACCGAAGAACAATCCAATAAAAGCAGGTCACAGAGGCTGCCGAGAGATGCCTAAACACCTCAGCCGAGTTCCAATCACATCTGAATGAAGCCATCCATTCTGATTACACTAATTAAACACCATTGTGACGCTACTCCTCTCACATTAGGCACGGAGTGTGAGTGCCGGAATAATTTGGTATGATAGGAAAAGTCGATCTCTGTCTCCACACACACAAACTCCTCTCTCACGCTACTGCACTAGCAATCCTGCAGGAGCGCGGGCTTATTTATTTATAACACCTCTTGCAAGTTAAGTGGCTTCCACATCTGTAATGGCAATCAGAGTCACTGCACAATCATGCAGAACTGTGAACAGCGAGGCTCACTGGTAGCACGCTGGGGGACGGTAACGAGGAGGGGGGGAACACGTACGAGTCGGCCGTCAGCAGAATGCTGCTCTGGCACCAAGCCGTCCACTGCATGGATTGAAGCTACGTCAGGAACAAGCCAGGGGAGTGATAATATCTGCCACAGATGTTGCCTCGCGTCAGCTGCAAAATATTTACTCTAATATATTGATACTACACTCTTATAACGTGAGCCACTGGGAATAAAACGCACACAGAACGTGTTGAATGAAACTGTTATGGTATGAAAGCATACATTTTTCTAGATAGAATTAATAACTATTACACTTTATGATTAAATATATGTAATTTCATATATAATATATTATATATTTTTTTGTTTGTTTATTGCGTGAATGCCGTGGAGCATTCACACTACAGGGATCCAAGTTCTCCAGTCTTACAAAAGAAGTCCACAGTTCTTTTAAGTGTTTTAAAGGTTTTTTCCCACTGTGTGCTGTAAATATAAAGGTTATTTTAAACTATTTTGGGATTCATGTAATATTTTAGTTGCTAATATCATGGCTGTTTTGGCATCTACTGGTGTTTTTGAGCTATTTTGGAGATTCACCTTCATATTGGCATTATGGTAGCTTAGCTAGCTACATAGCTTTACTAAGGCTTTTTAGGCTATTTTGGATATTAACTAAAATTTCAGCTACATGCTAGCTGTTTTGGCTAGTTTGGAGTTTAGCTGATATTCTAACCAAAAGCTGCCTATTTTGGCTAAATTATACATTTTACCTGTTTTTTAGGGTAATTTGGAATTTAGCTAATAGTTTAGCAAACTATCAGCAACTATTAGCTTCAGTTATCAGCCTTAGCATTTTTAGCTATCAATTTCAGCATCTTCAGCTGTCTACACTAGCATCTTCAGAGCCCCCGCATTATCACAGGTAATGCTATATATCCAGTGCTTTCTGAAATTTTTATTGTTTTGGACTGAAACCAGTTCATCAAAATTCTTTCAGTTGTGGTTTTTAACGAGAAACACAATAAATACAAACTTTGTGCATTTCTGAATATGGTTCAAAGTTAGCTTTTTCTAATACAAATGCTCTAGTGTCATGTTAGATATTAATGATTTAAGGTGTAGAGGTCAGAATGAGATTTCACTAAATCTGTGTTTGACTTTACTTCAATTAACACCTTTCGTTTTAGAAACCCGCTCCAATTAAAAACCTGTTTTTGGTGTTTTTAACATATTCTTGTAGTATTTTTATGATGAACGACATAAAAATGAAAGATTAAAACTGCATTTCTGAGTTTTTCTTTATACAAATTGTGACCAATCAGAAGCGTATGAAAAAAAATCCCTGCTCCTCTCCATTCTGATACATCCACTTGCAGACAAAAAGATCAATCAACATAATTATTTTCTTTGTCCGAGCTGACATCTGGATCAAAACTGTACGTCTGATAGCCGTTTTTGTTGCACCGGTAATGTCAGCTTGGAGTTGTGAGGGGCTGTAAGCTAGCGGGAGACAGTAAGCAAAGGGATGATGGGAAATTAGCAGAGACTGACTTCCGCACCAACATTCCCACCCATAACTCTGAGATGAACTACTGCCGCTGTGCAGAAAATATGTCCTAGAAAACAACAGTTTTTTTAAATTTTACTTAAAAACAGCATAATCATAATTTTAAAACACCACTGAGAACACTTTTACAACAGACCGAAATATGATTAGCAATGCAATATAATGTCAGAAATAATTAGACATCCTGCACCACATGGGGCGATAAATGTTTGTTTTGTTTAGTCAAGGTAATCACACAAACCACATGGTGTAATCAAGTAAAAATGTGGGGTACTTTTATTGTACCCCACACAAATAGAAATATTAATGTTGGTGTTTTTTAAACTACATTTTTGCTGTAAGTTTTTTCTTATAAATAGGATTTCAGATGAATGGAAATTAGTTAGAAATGTTATAAAGATCCTTTTAAAGAAGTTCTGTTTACAAATTTCTCCTCACCAGTTTGAGCATCTGTGCACTTTCTAAACTGTAAAAGAATTTTACATTTTAAAATTATTTAAACTTTTTTTTTATTTTATTGTGGCAGCTTATGAAGTTTCTCCGTGATAGATGACTTTTGGTAATCTGGCCAGGTCATGACCTTTGTTTTAATAAAAGGGGAATAAAAAACTATTTTGAAATATTCAGCAATTAATGGTGGTGGGAAGGCATCCAAGATTCAAACTAGAAAACCCTTTAAAAGTTTAATGAAGATCGTGAAACATAAAACCCATTTCCATCCTTGATCAGAACCAGTTGGACTCACAGAGTCACAACCTTATAGAGTTTCTCTGCAGGATCAGTGAAGGGGCGTTTAAATCTGAGCAGGTCACAGCCGTTTTTCCCGTCAGACATTCTGTCACTTTGTTGCATTGCTGCACCTGTGTCTAATTTGACTATGCAAAAAGGTAAACAAAAAAAAATCTAACTAAAAATACTTGCAATAAAACATTCAAAAAGTTTTTGTTTTTTTAAATTCAAATTCAAACCTGTTTTTTATGAACCCAAGGATGTTTGCAAAGCATACTGATGGAGCAGAATTCACTTATGAAAGCCATGAGAGACAGGATGCACTTACCTGCTAATGCATCTCATTGAGCTGCATCTGTTTTTCATAGGGTGTTATACATGAATGGAGCTTTGTTGTAGCACCACTTTGGTGTCCTTTTCTGCGCTTTTAAGGGGCTTTAAGGAGATGAGTAGTTGCAAGGTCCCCAGTTTTTAGGCGGATGCATTGGAGAAAATGAATCATGATTTTAAATGAAGCTCTATTTTGAATGAATGGTGTATTTTTCCATTTTAAATATTTGTAAATTTATTCCTCTATTACTGGACAAATACAGAAAAATGTTTTTTTGTTTGTTTTATAAGTTTGGAGAAAAAAAATTGCTCGTCATCTTTTTTCATATTGTAAAAGCGTTTCAAGTGGTCTTTTAATTATGATTGTGTTGTTTTTAGTCAAAATGAAAGAAAAAAAAATTGTGGATTGACTGCTGGCACAGAATAAGCCCGCCCCACTTCCCATCATCCATCTGTTTACACTATCCCACTTGCTTACAACTCCAGCCTAACATTACTGATGCAACAAAAATGGTGAGCAATATCGAAGCTATCCAGTCATACAGTTTTGAGACAGATTCCAGTTTGGATGAGGAAAACAAAGATGTTCATGGATCTATTTGTCTGCAGGATGCATCAGAATGGGAGCTTGTCGCTTGCCGTTGGAGCTTCTACGTCAAACCTACAAAATGGCATTTTTTATGCCACAACAATCTGAATAAAGACATACTGAGAAATACAAAGTTCATCTTAATTATCTTAATATATGTTCCATGATGAGAAAAACCCTACAAGAACATGTTAAAAAGGGTTTGATTTGTTTTAGATTAAATCTGTATTTCTTTTTCAGACAAGGATGATGGTTCTACACATGGGAATGGGAACTGCATCCTTCTTTTAAATCACAATGACGATAAAAAATAATGGGGTGCCAGCTTTATAGTAACAAAGAAAACATCCTGAGATTAGGCCAAATGCACAACCAAGAACGCAGAAAGCTGCTGCCATTTGGGAGGTTTCCAACCACATCAAAACATCGATTTGGTGAGATGGGATTGTTTGCCTCTGAAGCCCTGTCCTCCATTTCCACTGCACTAACTACAGCTGGAAAATAAGGTCGAAACAAAAGTAAGGACGTACATCTGTTCCTACAAGAAAGATGAAAGGAGATGTTTGGATGCAGAAGTTAGAATATTGGAGGTTTTTTTTTTTTAAAAACAATTCCTTTAATTTTTGGGGGTAATTTTTAAGGAAAAAATGAATACTTTCTTGTCTCTGATCAGTAAATATTTTATAGCTGTTTTTCAATTATTGATACTGTGAGCTTCAGTGTGGAACGAAGATGTTGAAAACTGAAAATTTACAGTTTATTATACTAAAAACATTTTTCTTTTTTTGAGGGGGGGCTTGTTTTTGACTCAAATCTTCATCCTGTTCCCATATTATTTAAATATTTGTTAAGTTTACATCAAATTGAGCTTTGGATCCTCAAACATGGATAAGCTAATATTGAGTAACTTGTCAAACACTTGAAATCGATTGAATATCATCTCTTTACGTAATCTAATTTTGTT
>NC_050518.1:13599700-13637178 GCF_002922805.2 Oryzias melastigma | reverse complement strand
TATTGGATTCTTAATACTCAGCAGTTCACAGTTAGAAGCCTTTTGGACCTCAAAGTGAAGCCCCCTTAAAGAGAAACACTACAGATAAGCAGAGAGAAGTCCATCTACTCTGTGAACGTGGGGACACGATCCTGAGCAGCACTCACAATGCTCATGGATTCACATGAGGTTTTAAGACCAAACAGATCAGATCTTAAACAAGCATTTTATGATTTTATGAGGTCATATTTATATAGAACTTGCTGATAAAATAATAATAAATGTATACAGATTGTTGTCATGGAGCGGCTAAACGTACCTGACCATTCTGGACGGGTCACACTCGGATCTGAAAGGCAGAAAGAGAAAAAAGGGTCAGAATGTTTAAACAGGGATGCTGCAGGGTGTCAGTTAGCAGAGGACATATACGTTTACATAAAATGCCTCAGTAGCCACCGTTACTGGACTCTGCAGCTATAGCACCCTGCTGCACACAGGTTTACAACCCACCACCACTAGGAGCTACACTTTTGAACAGATTAGATCTCTAGGAAAAGCTCAACAGTTTCTCCTGTAGGTATTAATAGACACATTTACTGGTGAGTATTCCTCTGGGTTGGCCTAAATTACTTTTTTGTTCCATTTTTAAAGCATTATTAATAAATGAAGGTGAAAAATAGACACAATTGTGGGATAACATCTTCCAAATGAAATTAAATGCTTCAGAAATGATTTATTTTAAAATAATAAATATATGGTAATTATTGGGCCACACTTACAAGGATATTAAGGTTGTCGGTTTAATAGGTCGCACAAAAGTTGTTGTTAATAAGCATGTCCTTTGACAGCAAAACAACACAAAGATGTGTTTTAGATTGTATTTAAATTCAGACACTTTTAAACGTCAACAATAAAAAGTGGTCTTCGAAACAGATCTAAAGTAAAACTGATTCCACAGTAAAAAAAAATGATTTTTTTGTGAGCAGAAAGGCAGGGTGAAATGTGCACCCTCTCAAGTCATGAACCACCAGTATATGACTCTATTTTGGGTTTCAATTTTGACTTTTTAACATGGGAATCAATGGAATGTAGTGTCTCCTGCCTCTAGTGGTCATATAAGGAACTGCAATATTTGTCACTGCCTGGACTTTTTTTTTATTGACAAAATTCAAAATTACGAAACATTTTTTTTACATTTGGGTTGCATTACATTGAAAACTTCCTGGTCAGTTTACATTGTGGTAACAGATTACGTGTATTAGGTTCAAATCAGATTCACATACTGATGACTAAAAAAGTATTCCTGCTTGACAGGTAAGGGTTTGTATTTGGGGGTTGAATTTGAACCAGAAATCAAATGAACTTTAAAAGTGCTGTATGTTGGTCGTTGACAATTTTTTGACAAAATTACAATAAAATTGCTTAATTCTTGAAAATATAGTCAAAAACCGTCTGTGTGATTGCCCCCTACAGGTTGAATATAGGTATTACAGTTGCATTTCATGATTGGTCAAACCATGAAGTCCCGTGTCATGATCTGCAGCTCCAGTAATGATAACAGTCCTGTTCTCCAGCCTCACCTCTCTGACTGGATTTTGACATTTTGGCTGTGGGCGGAGTCAGCCTCCATTTTTCCTGTTTGGTTACCCTTTAAGCTACGTTCACACCACTCTCAGCAACGTGCGTTCAAGCGACCAATTCTAATGAAAAGTCTAAGTAAACGAGTGTATGTGCGGATTTCGGGCTTCGACACTGAAAACCTTCTATGAAAAAGTCACTATGCAAGTTTATACAACTGTTATCAGGCTCTACATAAAAAAACATGAGGCCACTGAACGTTTGTTGAAAGTTAAACCAGGTCGACCAATCAGGGATTCCGATTTGGTATGGCCGTATGGATGGCGTTCTGTTTTTATTCATGAAACTGCCAACTGTTTGAAAATTGATCATGGAAGAGAAATTAATGTTTGCAGTTTGTACCTGGCCCGAATTCTATCACACCAAATCTTACATGTATCGCTTTTTGACTTAAAAAAAAAAAAAAAAAAAATGGCTGGAGCAAGATTCACCAGATTTGCACTGCTTTAATATTTCACACCAAGCCTCTTCCAACTGTTGGTGGCGGACATGCGTAAACAGTAGCAAAAGAAAAAGAAGAAGAAGCCCCTCCCTGCTTGTCCAGTGTGAACAACACACACAGCATAAGACTCTCTCCCTGTAGATTTATTTCAAATTATTCAGTCAGGAAGGTACAGAAAGATTCCCATGCCAGCTGAAAATTGTAATTTCTCCGGCGTGTTCCAAAGTCTGCCTTAGGGTATTATTCAACTATTTGGACATACCCATAATGCCTAGCCAGAAATGGAGTACCATTCTTTCCAGATGTCCAGAACACCTCAAAAGGGTTTTCTGTGTGTAGGAGGAGCTGATCTATTTTTATCTCCTCCAGGATGACTGAGGTTTGTATCCTATCTTTAAGAGACCCCAGCCACCTTGCAAAGGAAGCTTGTTATTACCACATGTGCCCATGATCTTTACTGCTCATTTGCAGCCCCTGATTATAACTGAGAGCAGGAATATAGATTGACTGGCAAATTGAAAGCTTTGCCTTCTAAATTCTTTCTGCTTCTTCTCCTCCTTTTAACCAGAAAGGGCAGCTACCTACTTGAATTTCCTTTTTTTTTTTTAAAGAGGTGAGGTTTCAGTGCCTAAATGACTTCAGGACCTATGCTGTCGAGGGTTATTGCCCCTGGTGGGGTATCCCACTGTTTCAGTGGGAAGGGTCAGATTTAACATATTACCAGGAAACTTCCTTTAGATGTGAACAGATTTTTTTTTTTAGAAGTTTCAGTTTCGCCATTATCAGATTTGCAGCAATTGTTTTTTCATGTAATGCAAGAAACCGTGCTGCACATAGCAGGGACCATACCCCTCACAGAAATAATATGTAGCCCATTCTACGAACCGTAGCCCAGAGGAACAATAAAGCAGCTGCATGGCTGCATCAGGGCGAATTTATGAGACGCCTTGTTGGCCCTTTCCACTTTTCTCATGGAGAAAACAATGAGGTAAAGGTGATACAGTAACTGACTCGGCCATTAGGCCTTCTAGCTTCCCTCTAGAAACACAAACTGCAGGAATTATTGGTTCTTTTTTAAATGTAAAGCCGTGCTTACCTGTGCTTATTTCTTCTTGACTCTTAAGTTTGGTAGATTTTTTTTTAACTACTTGGCTTTATTTTCATTCTAAATTAATAGCACAAAATATATGGCTTTGTCACATCTGGCAACCTTAGAAAACATCAAGACTAACTCGGAAGAAGTGTTTTTATCATGGTATTGTGGCATTTTTCAGATTATGGAGAAAAGTTGTAAAGAAAATTAAGGACATTAGTGCATTTCTGATTATTTTTTTATTCAAATTGCTAGAAATCAGGAGCATTCAATTTAAAAAAAAGTTTGTTTGTGGCTTAAAAAATACAACAGGCAAGTTGCTCCTCACCAACTCAGGCAAATTTCTAATGACCTACTGCCACTGCAGAAACAATGTCCAAGGAAACAACTGTTTTTTTTTAATAAAAAATGTCTAAAAATGACATAATCATAATTAGGGCTGCCATAATTACCCACAACAATGCCAACCAATAAAATAGTCAATGACTGATTTAATAGTCGATTAGTTTTTTTTTTTGTTTTAATCCAAAAACTACTGTGCGTCCTTTCTACTGCAGCATTTGCTGTCTTTGACATACATGCGCAGTAGTGCTAATCCAGGTCAGTAGTGATGTCACAGCAAGTTATAGAAAGACTTGGATACTATAACAACACACTAACAGAGCTTGACAGTGTAGGAAATATAAAAACATAAAAAATAAAGGACAAAAGTTTCCATTGCATAAGGTAGAATGATAACCCTGAAGAGGGATCATTGTCTAGCTAAGCTAAGCTAACAGTAGCACAAACAGACACTTATTAGATAAATGTTTTCTGTGCTTCCCTGCAACTTCTACCCCATCGGAGCAAAATTTCTCTGCTGAAAGGAACACTTGCTCTCAACAGAGATCAAGTCTTTCTACAAGACATGTAGAAATGCTAACTTTGCATGAGAAAGAGCATCGTACAATCTGGAGTTATAGAGTCAAAGTGTAGTGAAGTTGAATACAGTTGTGAGCGCTCAGCACCACAAAATGCACTTTTGTTGTATTTGAGTCAGTGAGACCAAAACTTAAAAACTTTATCTTTAATGAAAAATAAGCCTTATCATCCTAGTTGTATTTATTTTTGGTTAGCATATAGCTTAAACACTTCAAGTTAAATGATGGTTAAGATGTGCGTTCTACATCCCGCTTACGTTTGATCCAATTAGTCGACTAATCAGAACAATAATCGTGATTAATCGACTATTAAAATAATCGTTTGTGGCAGCCTTCATCACAATTTAAAGACAACTAGGTCGTCTTTTACAATAGATCAAAAAGATAATGAGACCTTAAATCAAAATTTGCTTTTTTAACTCCTACAGCGTCACATGCAGCCATGTACCCACTACAAACAAACATCCATTTCAATACCAAGTCTTCTTACGTCATGATAAGTTGTTTTACTGCGAGACTGCAGTGCTTTCAAACCTCTGCAAAAGACAGATGGCCTGTCTACTACATCTCCCACACTGTGATGTACCATTAGTCATTGATATTCATGTGGAACCTCACTTTGAGCCCTCTGAGATCCTGCCTGATATGTTGAAGTTTTCTTTTTAATTTTCACTGTTTAACAGCTGCAGTAAAGACAGAAAATGCTTAAAAAAATAAAATAAAAAAGAGAAAATTAAAGGAATTATTAATCTTCTTGCAAGATATGGATATACGTATTTTATAGTTGAGCAGAGACGCAGTTTAAAACAAATAAAAACTGTAGGCCATAAAAAGGAAAGAAAGGTCTAGTTATGATTTAGAAGGACTTCCAGCTCAAGGTTCCGACTTTTAAACTCAACTGTTATATTGTACTTAATTAAACTCAATAAAAAGATAGTTGGAAAAATAAAAATGAAAAATCAAGTACATTTGTGGTTTGTTTAGAGCACTAATTAACCCCCATTTCAGCCAACAAAAGAGATTTTCTTCCCTCATCACAACAGACTCTGCAATCCTTATGATGATGGACATTTGAATAGAAGTTAGAATCCAAGTTAAAACTGTTTTCCTCCCGCAGTGCATAGAAACACGGTCTACAGAGGCTCATTGAGGTGCATTCCCAAAGCCTTTTAAATAATGCATGAAAGGCCCAAATCCCATTGGAAGCATTATTTCCCATCTAGAATTCCACAAAAATGTGTGATTATTTTCTCCCACATAGACCCAAAAAGAAGCTAAATCTGCAGCTGCTGGTTTAAGACTTATTCTGCCTTTAAGCTTCAATCTCTCCTGCCATGTCAGAGACTTTGCCCTGTCCTTTATCTCCATGTTTTGTGTGCAGGTTAAAATCACGCTGCGCTTCAGATACCGAATCTGTTGCAACGAGGACAGTCTGTTTCCTGTTGTGAGGGTGGAGGAGAGGAGAGGGCACAGGCAGGGCAGAAAGCGCTGACTCAGGGTTTATCAATCTGCCTTTCTGCAGGAGTAAGTGCAACTGGACACGACTGCAGAAAATGCACCAGTTCGCTCGTTTAATCATAGCCTCCTGCACGCCTTCAAATGGAGCAGAACATCCTCTACTGTGCAGCTCTAAACCTCTCTTTTAATATGGATGCAGCATTTTTTTTTTTTTTTTTTAACTCTATGGTTTTGTTTTGCCTTCACATGCAGCGCTGTGCATCATAAAGGCTTGGACACATTCCTCTTAAAGCTGCTTTACTTTCTTCCTCGCCTCCTCCAGGAAACGCCTGGCCCAATGTAATTAGAAACTCATTATTTGTTTTTTTCCCTGCCAAAGACAAGAGTATGGATACACCCCAAAGAAATGACTTATAGCACTTCATCACTCCTACCTTCAATAAAGAAAAAAACTGGGCGACCGGAAAATTAAGGAAATGATTTGTGGGTTTATGCTTCCTTTTATTTCCATTCAATTGACCTTTTGAAGCCGATGACACACTAGCACGCACACGCTCCATTTCTATACGTTCTATATGTTGCTATGCTTTCTGATTACAGGGAAGTAACTTGATCCCCCCATCATCAGGGAGTGATTACTGCCCTCAAGACGAAAAGGGATCATTTTATATCATACCGTCTCTAACAAATCACCTTCAAATGACCACAGAGGAAAAGGGTTGCACACCATAAATAGAACAAGAAGTTCAAATATCAAAAGAAAGATCAAGAATTTTTCCCTAAAAATTGTAAATTTGTAAATTGTAATTTTTTTCTGCCTTTAAAAAAATGAGTCAACATTGAAAAATCAGCTCTAACCTCAGAAGGACCCCCCATCTGAAGTGCACTACACTCTTCTCCATAAAACAATCTAAAAAAAGCAAAAACTTTTATTTTTAAAAGCCTTTAAATAAAAACTGAACGACCATTTTCTATCCTCACAAGCAAATGAAATTTAATCAATAATGAAATCTCATCAACATTGTTTGTTGTTGACTTTACAAAGTCCTACACCAACTAGAATATTAAAAACTTCGGGTAATTTAAGCCACACCACTGTTTTAACTGACTAAAAGTTCATAGAAAAATAAAATAACAGAATAAAATCATACCACAAACCGAGTGGACCACAGAACACATCCTGATGTTTTTTTTTCTTTTACATTAATGTCACTATGAGTCCTTAGACTTAAAGGGGCCATAGCACGAAAATTCTACTTTTTGAGGTTTTAAGTGCATTTTACTGTTCATTCCTCACTATAAGGAACCCCAAATTGTATTTTGATTCGTTCATGCATTTAAAAGTAATCCTCTAAAAATCTGTGCTCAGCAGCCTTAACCTTTTAACAGCTCTAGTGTTTAGGCCTGCATTCTTTTTTACTACTGTAACTCTTGAACTGTTGATGCTCTTTATATAATTCCAATAAATTCTGAAACAGAGAAAAGCAGCATTGAACTGAAATGTATCTCTACAGTTATGAAGTATGAATGTAATCAACATGAATCAGCTGGTTCTGTCGCAGAGAAAAGCGGGTTTGGCCATTATGTAACACTTTACATCACATTTCAGTGTAAAGCGGATACAAAAAGCCACTTTACTCCTCATCCGAATCAGCGGATTCACGGCGATCGTATAAACGTACAAAGATTCACGGTATGTCAAAGAGCGTGTGTTATTTATGTGTCGCCAACGACATTGTTGGTGCTAAAAGGGTTAAAAACATTGTAAATTTAACATCTTAAAGTCAATTCCTAACAGTAAGTCAGTGCAAAGACAAAATCATGAGAGTTTCGTCTTCATGTCATTTGATTCTTGTTAAAAAACGTACCGCTGGACCTCCTGCAGGCATGAAAATCCACTGTGGCATTAAGTACCGACATAAAGGGCATCGCATTAGTCCAGACGGGTCAACATAAAAGCATTCATGACTCCCCTAGAACGTCTAAAAGATTAAGTCTAACGGCATGTGTGGGCTGAGGTTTTCATCTCACTTTTAAAAGATTTGAGGTACTTATCGTGCATTTCTTTGTCCACTTACACTCCTAACACCCTTTTATTCATGCCCAAGAGTTCAGGATAAATCAGCAATGAATTACGAGTATAAATGTGTCGGGGAATGCAGATCTAATGACTCAGCCCGGTTCTCTCCAGAGGTTTGCCTCTCGTGACTCTAACAAATTATTTATCTCGGTGGAGTTAGCGGTGCATGACTGTGTAAGTTCTACAAAATGAGGGTGTCAGTCTGTCGCAGACACACTTTCACAAACATGATGTTGGAAGTCGTGCAAAGCAGTCCAAAGGCTTTTCTTCACCCACTTTGATCTGGAATCATCTTCTCTGACACCGTGTGGACAGTCAATACATTATTTAGATAAATGCCGAGCAGAATGACAAGCACCAGTAAGGGGGACGGGACCTCAGAATGGATATCCTGACCCGGTGACTCATCATTATTGTTGTCAAGCTGGAGTTTGGCCAAGTTCATATTTCAATTCTGCTTGGAAAGCTGAATGCTGTGCCAAGTATTATTCTGTGTACAAAGTCAATAATAACTCATAAACAGATTTTTTTTTTTTTTAAATGGAGGGTTGGGTCTAGATTTGAATTATTTTTAAGAACTTGTGTGTGTCGCAATGTCTTGCTTCACCAGATCATTCAGAAACACAGTTCAGTGTATTTCACCATCTACTGCAGAGCTGTACCTAGATGACGCCCGCTTTTAACTTTACCTTCATCTGTTTGTGGCCCAGTTTGAAGGATATGAGTCCCGTATTATCCGGAGAGGGGAAAATAGAACTAAAACTTGAGGATCTGTATATTATTGTCTCAAATGAAAATAAGATAAGCATCACTCGCCCATGGACCTGCAGCAGTCGCGCCAACTACAACGGCGGGATCCTGAGTGGCAGTTTGCTACGCTGTCCACCGGGCGGGTAGCTAGCATAGCGTGTGCGATCGCTCCAGCGACCTGTCCAGGGTAAATCCTGCCTTTATACAACAGTAAGAGGACAGTCTCTGGTAACCCCGCCACCCCGCAGGTTAGGAAAATAGATGAAAGATTAAAGCTCAGGATGAAAATCCTCATTTCAAGCGGTCATAGTGGATATTTTTTCGCCCTTTGATCGAGTCAGTGAAAAATTCACGTGCCCAAAGTTAAGCCCCTGATTTGCGCCTGACGGCCAACTTCCGCCGCAGGACTTTAGATCACATCTGTACATTGACTATGCATTGACTTAATATTGAAACTGGATGAGTCGCGTCCAGAGTGAATGAACCATTACATGGACCTCAAACTTGAAAAAAAAATCAAATTTAAATAACAAAGGAGATGCAACTAAGGAGGAAGGAGCCAGAAAACCTGCTGGAAAACATACTTCTAAATTAACTGTTAATAAAAAGTCTAACTTGTTTTTTTTTTAAACTCTGCGTAATTTACACATATATTAATATATCTCCAAGTCATGTTATTTTTAATATTAATATTGGATATGAACAACCTAATTTAGCAACATCATCCTAAGCATTCTTTATGGAGGAACTAGAGGGGTCTTTAGAAATCCTTTTGGCTCTTGTTGATGATCAGAAATAAATTTTGATTGAAAAATAAAGGGAAAAATGTTACTATTTCAAAGTTAAGCATTTATTTAAAAAAAAAAAAAACATTTTAAAAGATGAATTGTTTAATCCCTGAATAAGAAAACTTGTGAATTAAAAAAAAGCATTCACACTAGTGAAACACTGCATGCCAAAAAAATAAATTTTTTGTTTGCAAAATCAAATCTTTTGTTGTTTTTTGGTTGCAAAAATGTTGAGCTTTTACAGCCTTTATGCTTGATACTCCGATTTAACACCATTGTTTTCAATGACATACGGTCATCTTTTGAATCTCATGTTTTCTTCTCAACTCAGAGCTTAGCTTTAGAAACGAGCCAAAAACCAGCCAATCAGTAACAAGTGCCATCATGCTGATTGGCTTGGGTTTCCTTTGATCAGATTGCCTTGTATTAGAGACGCTTCTCCACCTCCAACTTAAAAAAAAGAAAAAAAAAAAAAGACACATTTTGTATCCAAGACATGTTTTTTTTTTTGTATTTGGAGGTTAAGAAAAAATTTAAGGGGAAAATCAATTTATCCTGAAACTACGGTGGCCCTGAAGTGCAAATCACATCAACAAATCACAAAAGCATTTTAAAGACCACAACGACAATTAAAAAAGCTAAAATAACATTAAAGCTAATGATGGTTAAGAAGTGTGTTTTACATCTACTTAGCGCATGACCCGATTAGTCGACTAATCGAAAAAAATAATCGGTGATTAGTCGACTATTAAAATAATCGTTTGTGGTAGTAATACTGTCGATATGATTTGCATTTCAGGGCCGCTGTATGAAACAATTCCTAAAAATCAACCCTAATATAATGATTTGAATCTATGTAAAATATTTTGAGGGGGTTCCAGATTAAATAAGATACTTTGTAAATAATAATAATGATAAAAATAACTTTCACTGTTTCTTTTATGTGGCGTTTCATGTAATAAATATACAGTAGATTGTAAAAAAGAGGGAATCAGATAAGGATTATTGTAGAAGACAAATAAACAAAAAGTTAAAAATAAGCAAAACACAAAAGTGCAACAAAAACACAAAATTTTACAAATAGTTACTAGTTTGTCAAAATCATTCGCCATTTATTAAAATGTATTAAAGGCACAAAAAAGTCATGCTTAGTATTAAATATACTGTACTCCGATGAAACAGGTTATAGGATCTCATACATACATTTATTTCTACTCAAATCTCCATATTGGTCCATTTAAAGTTTAGATAGTATTTATAATGTTGAATAATTATTATCCAGAAAAAGGGATATTCATAAATATAAACAGGTTGATGCACACATTCTCTTCATAGTTTTTTTTCTTTTTTTGTTGTTGTTATTATTATTATCTAGTCAGAATTTAATAATAAAAAAAGACAACCAAACTTAAAATGAATGTTTTTCTGTATCCAGGTTGGGAAGTTTCATACTCAGAACTCTGCATTTTGTTATATTAATGGCACAAAAACGGCTCCACACTCGCGTTCCTCGATGGCACATCCAATTAGAACTCACAAACTCGTTCTTTCTGACCTAGAAGACCAGCTTCTCTCTTCCTGTCTCGCCTGTAGTTTTTCTGATACCATCCCAGAAAAACTTTAGGGGATTATTTTCCTGGCAACACTTCATTCATCCATGGACTCTGAAGCCTTCTCATTTCTGACGTCTGCATTTTCAGGCTTCTTTTTGCCTCAGCACAAAAAAGAATAAAACTGCTTCATTTTTATCCCACTTCCAAATCTCTTGTTCGTCCTGCAACGATACGCTACATTTGTGTTGTCTAAATTTAGCTTTAAATAACAAAAATGAGTCCGGGAGTTAAATACCAGAAGATCATGCCTTCATTTTGGCCGCGTAAACCTTGGATTTAGAAAAATTGGGGTCTGGAAAGAACAGATGGGATTCAGACATTAAAAGCAGGAGTGCAAGCGCACACATTTACAGTCCAACACCTCCATTAGTGGAAACAATCCCGACTGTTGACCTAAAAAGAAGTCACCGACTTCAGAGGAACTGCAGAGGTTATGTACAGAGCCACTGGACTGAACTGACTGAAAGACAACTGGTTCCCATTAAAGGTTCGGCTCAAATATTTGCTGTGAAAGACTCGGCCGGCTACGAGGAAATCCGTGCTGATGTCAATCTACGGTGACAGAACATTTGCAGCGAGCAGCAGCTCCTCATCTCTGTTTAGCTGTTGACTCAGCCCACACCGTGTCAGCTGTCTCCACACACAAACACGCATCCCGCACTCCCAACTTGGCAGAAAACGAGTGGCAACCTTTCAAGCGGCTCTCCACAGGTACTACGCTTCAAAGGGCCTTCGATTCTTTTGCTGCGTCAGCGGCTTCTGACAGCTGCGACGAGGATAATTGGTTGAACTGCAAAAACAACAAAAAAAGAAAAAACACACACACACCAGCCAGGCTGCCGTTGTACTTATGTTCTTCTTTAGGTGGAATTTTTTATGTTGATTAGTCCCTAATTATTTTAAGGACAGTGAAAAATAATAATAATAAAAATATATATATATATATATATATATATATATATATATATTTTAACATTACAGATGATTATATATTTATTTACAGCTGTACGAACAAAATCATCTAATATTGCTTTTGACAGATTATTAATGAAAGCTATTTTTATGTATCTGTTAGTACAAAAAGGAACAAAAAACAATTATCTACTAGCTTTTTTGTGATCTACAGATTTTTGTTGTCTGCCCACAGACAGCAACACACCAAAATTGTCTTTATTACTCCAAATAATCAACATTACTCTTCACTTATTCATATTTTTAAAAATAAATGACAAATATTACACCTCAACTGAACCTGGTCTCTTCTAAACTTTTAGGGAAAGTAAAGCTACGTTCACACTGGACTCGGCAACGCATGATCAAGCGACCATTTCTAATGAAAATTCTATGTAAACTCACGTATACACACATTTTCGGCTTCAAAACTCTCACCATTACCTGTAGCTAAGCAAGTTTTTAAGACCGTTTTCGGGCTATACAAACTAAACGCGTGGCTTTAGAATGCGGGCTGAAAGTTGACTGAGGTTGAACCATTGACGGTATAATTAATAGACATCTCAACCCCTCCCCTCTCGTACAATTACCTACTGTTTCCAAGAAGGTCAACATTCCATAGACTTCTGTTGAGAAATAGATTGTTATTTATCAGTCATTTTGTTTGTCAGAATAATCATTCTTGCTGATAAAATCATCCTAACATCTTCTTTCTAATTCTAAAGATATTTTTTCTTTATCTCAAGTTATTTAAGCTATAAACTGTCCAATCAGATGCCTCAGTAAAAGAGTGTGGCTCCCGCTGGCCCCACCTCCATCGTTTGATTGACAGATTCTCCCGAGTCGCATCAGTGGAAGGGGTGTGGACTTCAAACAAGCTCACTCATGATTAGCGACTGTAGTTCCTCTAAAAATGTGACTCAGACCGATTCGAATTCATCACTAAGGGTTTCAAAATGGCGGCAGCGCATCAGGAAGCTACGGTGTCTCTGGCCTGATTTTGCGAGGGCAGAAAGTAAGGTATTGACCAGCAGCATTAGCCCCAAACAGTTCCCCTGCTGTGTTGTTACAGCAGGACCTGTTAGTTTTCTTTGACTGTTATTTGTTCTTCTTCATTTGACATCTATGGGTGACATCAACACCTAACTTTGTCCAGTGATAATATATATGTCTATGAGCGACAATCGGTTTTCGGGCTATATACGTACAAAACGTGTGGCCTTGGAGCACATGCTGGAAGTCAATTGAGTTTGAACCTTAAATAATCACTGACTCAAAACTGGTAGTGACATTTGGGTGGCGCCCTTTTCCATTTATAGAAGTTCCAGCCACTAGAAAATTGATTATGAAGGAGAAATTCATCATTTTGGTTTGTGGCCGGACGGAATTTTATGACACCAAGTCTGTCATATATCAGAGTAGAGCGGGGAAAGAAAAATTTCACAAGATTTGCGCCACTCCAACAATTCACACCTACTGTAAGTACGCTTAGAAGTATTAGTTAGTGACAGTCCAGTGTGAACATCATATGCTAAGCCTGCGTTCAAGAATGCCAGATCACATCCCCATGCATGAAAGTCTCATAATAAACTTATGAAGGCCAAGTCTGTAAGATTTCCTCTCTTATAAAAACAAATCTTCGCTTATAGTTTTTTACACAAACAAGAACACAAAAGTCTCTGAATTAATTGAAGACATATTTCAAAGATTGCTCAACCTTAAAATAATGTTGCTCAAACATGCAAGTGTCCGACAAATACCATTAAGCATATAGAGTATATATGCTTTTTAATGCCATTTTACAATATTCAAAAATATATATTTATAGTTTCAGAGACGAATTTTCTAATATTTACTCAAAAAAATACTTTTCTTAAGTATGGCATAGATATCTTTTAAGGATATATACATTTACAGCTTTTAAAAATGTTCACAACCAAATTTTACTCAATAGACTACAGTGTTTTACCAGCTAATTACAAAAATAGGAATTAAATAAAGAAAGGCAAATATTGCACAGTTTGCACTTGAAATATGAGTCAGTTTAAGTGATAAAATAACTGAGCAGAAATCTCAGCAGAAAAATGATAAAAGTCAGAAATCTTTTGAAGCGGTTGACCCTAAAGGTCAACAGCCAGATGTTGTCTAAAACAGGTTTCCCACATGACCTGGACATAAAACGGATTGTAGGGAGCAGTGGATAACTCCTTTTCATTTTTAGTTTTTGTGTTATTATGTCAGGGTTTTCTTTAAACATATCAGCGAGTGCCACGTCTCGGCTGCACAGAAATCTGCCCTCGCCGGTTTTGCCAAAGGTGTACAGAAGATAAACAAAAGGCTTTCTGCAAACATTAAAGATCTGAAGCGTTTTCAAAAAGTGAAGTGAAGTGGATCCTTCTTTCCTTTAAAACAAAGTTTTTCCTTTCTAGTTTAGTCTGTAAGAATATTCATTCCACCTTCAATAGATTATGGTTCATTTATCTAATTATAAAGACAAATTTAGAGGCATTTTATAACCTCACAATTAAAATTCAAGTTACACTTTGGTGTAAGAATGTTAACATTTGACTTATACGCTGGTGAGCTGGCTCACTGACGGATATTGATGACTCCACCTCTAGGTTGGTAAATAAACCTGGTTGGTTCCTCTAAGGTGCTTGCTTGCTTTCATGGATGGAAACATGAGTAGCTCTCATTCTAGAATATCCCCGCCGGACTTTGTTTAACACTTTCTTCTGCTTTCGTAAAGGACTCACAGAAGGAAACCAAAGACTGAAGCGGACCAAACTGCCCAGGATTAGCACACAATGATAGAAAAAAATAATAATAATAAAGTTACTGTACTTCCTCCCTTCACCATGTTTATTCTTTTGGCAAGATACATTCACACCAACCAAGCAACCACTTTTAATCCAAAGTCTATGTAAACGTGTGTACATTTTCTGCAATCGTTTTTGGGCTCAATGTACAAAAAAAGTCATAGAAACTTTTAGGCTTCTGTGTTCAAAACTCTTGGGCCGAATACGAATTCTCCCCCTACGGCTTCACCCTACCCTTGCAATTGTAGGGACATTTGAAGGGATAGGAGCGTCTGATATAGTTTTTTTAAGGGGGCTAATCCTCGTGGCAGAGGGATGCAGAACCCTCCGTCACAAGAGTGAATTGCGATGCCGCGGGGGTGAAGCGTTTTTCTTCACGTGGGTGCGCTCTGAAGCACAGAAGTTTACATTTAAATGTAAGTAAGAGCTTTTTGGTCTGGCATGACTTTTCCAAGGTATAAAACTGATGTTATGTATTTCTGAGAGCTAGCAGTTCCAGGATAAAGTGATGATTGGCAACTATTGATGACATCATCGAGTTGGAGCAGCATCCGAATTTAAAAACACTATTTTTCTGTAACTCCCCTTTTGGAGGACTAAATATAGGGGTAGGGGAAGAATTCAGATTCGGCCTTGAATTGTTACGAAAATTTCTATGACAAAACACGTGCCTGATAAGTTAAAATCAGGTTAAACTTTGACCAATCAGGGACTCTGATTTGGTAGTGGCGTCAAGGGTTATAAGAAAATATCAATTCAGTGGAATATCGCGATACTTTGTTTGCCGTTACTTGTATCGATTTAAAATACTGCGAAGGCGATATTTAATCATTATTTAAAAGCAAACATGTAGTTCAGGGTTACTTTTGTTTTCTTTAAATGTTTCTTACATTATAAAAAAAAGCACCATGAACTTGCTTGAATAAAAGCAACTTGTATATGAGATAAAGTTCCAGTGCTTATTGTAAAATGTATTTTAAAATTTTACTTTTTGAAAATTATATTTATATTAAGATTATTATTAGGTCATAATTTAAACAAAATTGTAAAATATTGTCTTGGGATATATCGGGATATCATGGTATGTGTATCGCGATACGCATCATATCACCAGACTCTTGCCGATACACACCCCTAATGGTTTCTCTTTAATGTGCCAACTGGTTGTTGAAAAGTAAAAATGTATAATTAAAGAGAAATGAATAATTGTGTTTTGTGCCGGCCATAATTATATGACACCTCTACTTTCATATATCACAATAGAACTGATTGGAGCAACATTTGCAATATTTGCCCCGCTTTGACATTTTGCACCAAACCTCTTCCAACTATAGGTGGTGGATATGCGCTAGTAAAACAGAAAAATAAATTAATCCCCTCCGGGAAGTTCAAGAAACAAGCATTCTTGAACATCCGTCAAATGCCTGATTTGAATGTACATTTAGACAGACATGTTGCTTCTTTTTCAAGAGTTTTACTTCATCATTTTATGCTGTGTAGGCAGTTTATTTCACTCTCCATAAACTCGTATGTGTTCAACTCCTTTTGCCGACCCTGAAGTTACCCTAAAGTTAACAGAGACCCCACTGTTAACGGGACAAGGAACCTTTACACACCTTCAAACATAAACTTCTTATACAAAAAGCAAAGTTGCACAATTTCATCCCCTAAAGGCAAAACCTTTACAACCAGAGACACAAGTAATAATGGTCATTAAAGGCATGATCATTCCTTATCTTGCATCATTAACAGACAAAGGCCAACTGTAAATCTCTTCTGGAACGTCTGACTGGAAGAAAACAGGGTCAGCCAGTGGCTGGCTCTCCTCCAGCAGGACTGCCGCCACACTAAGACGTGGGCAGAAAAAAGTTTATTACAGATGAATGCAGCCTGCAGCTGATTCTGAGAGCAAGTTGCAAATTGTCTTTCGACATTGCTTAAGATTTATAGGTGAGTATGAATGCAAATCATCCCTGCGCAGACACTAATCTAGCAGGAGTATTTCATTAGAAAGCCTTTGCTGAAGAGAGGGAGCCTGTGCGCTCATAAATCTGGTTTGGCACACTGATTGTTCAGCAGATCTCTGGCTAAAAGAGCGGACTTGCACCAGCCTCCACAACCAGCTTACTCTGACTGTGCTGTTGAGGGGTCCCAAACACACGCTGAAGCACTTACACTGGCTGATGAACTATTCACAGATTTGCCAATCTCCAACCCACAGGCTTCATTTAGGGGCAGACACGGTCACAACGACAAATTAGAAAAACGAGGCAGAAACGCCAAGAAATAATAATTACAACGAGGAAACTGAAAATAAAACTACAAAACATATTAGGGAGATGGAAGCAGGAGCCAAAAACCAGCAACCGCAAACAAGCCTCATAAAAGACTTCTGCAGAATTACTCATCTAACTGTCAACTCTAATAACTGCTTTCAGAGTCAAGCTGTGTTCATTTGTGTTATTACAAAATAAAGTAAACTCGACAAGAACAGAACACCTACAAGAATGTATGACAATCAAAAAAAAATTACACTTCTTTGCTTCTCAAAAAAATGTCAAAAATCCTTCTGTAAGTTTTTATCTAAAAATACAAACTATAAAAAAAAAGCTTTTTAAACATTTAGTAAGTCAAAGATTTTTTAAAGAACTACTCCAAAGTGTGTTGTGATGTTTTTAACATGTTCTTGTGGTATTTTTTTTTATTAATGGAAGACATACATTAAAAGGGGCTTTCAGAGTAAACTATATAAATATATATGATCATATATTTCCTTTGGAACACTAAAAAAAATATTTATGATTACAAATCATTTTGTGGACTTTTTTCAAATAAAATGACTCGATCTCTGAGGCACCCCCTTTCGCTCCTTGTCGGTCCTGCCCATTTCATCGATGTCATCGTAGAGCTGGTGTTCCTCCGCATGCCTGCGCATGCAAAAAAACAACCTCCGAACTTTGGATATGGGTATTTTGGAGCTTTACACTCTTGACCCACAGTCCGATCCGGAATTTGAAGTGCACAAGGAACCACAGCGACCCCAAAAACGTCAGCAGGCCGCTTTGCTGATGATCTTCGTAAGCTCCCCAGAGAAAGTGGGTGTGGGTTTATGTAAGACTGGGGGCGGTGCTGGCAGCACAGACTCTCCCTGAAAGGGACTGTCTCATTCTTGTGAATCGGGGGAGCAGATGAGTGCATTTGTTACGAAGAAAAAACGGTCCCAGCGTCGCTGCATTTCAATGCATCCACTTTTAGACAAATAGATCCATGGACGTCTTCGTTTTCCTCGTCTGAGCTGCCATCTGGCTCAAAACTGTACACTTGGGTATCTCCATTTTTGCTGCACTGGTAATGCTGTTTGCTAGCGGGAGTGAGTGTAAACAAAGGGATGATGGGAAATAAGCAGAGGATTACTTTTGCACCAACAGTCCCACCCACAACTCAGAGGTACATTTTTAGTAAACTCCTGTAGAATATATGTCCCAACAACACAAGTGTTTTGAGGCTAAAAACAGTATAATCATAATTAAAAGTCAACTGGGAACACTTTTACAATATTTATAGATGATTGGAGTAAGACAAAATTCAACATTACACAACAGTATTACGGTTTACCTCCAACAGCTTCTCTGTAAAGCAGTGACAGCGCCTGCAATTCCACTGACTCACGACATAACCCAACTCTACCTCTGGGTTTGTCAACAAGGTAAGGCTACAGGCTGTTGTGCTTCTCATGAGGCATCACAAGCTGAAAGATATTTCACCATCAAAGTGCTGCTGCATTCATCCTTGTATATCTATATAAACGAATGGACAAGTGAAGTTACAACTGTAGATCTAATCACAGAACTGTTGCTCGCTGCTGTACTGCTCCCCTGTGGTCTGCTTGGCTTTCACAATCCGAGGTTTCACTGTCATAGTCGCACTAAAAAACATCGCAAATGTAGATTTTGACCTTTAGAGCATGTTTATTGCAAAAATATACAATTTTATCAGTATATTTAGCATAAAACCCCCCAAAACCATGACATTTCTTCTGTAACTTGACAGGCTTGAATGAATTGGCTTCATGGGATTGATTAATGACTGATTAGTTTCTCTACGTTGACCGTAAGAGACACATTTGGAGCATGCCTATAAACATGGACGAAAAATCTCCAATGTCACCCATAGAAGCCTGAACAGAAAAAAAAGTGAAGACTGAAGTGGTATGAGGGCTCCGCCCAATCAAACAATGTGCCAAAATTGCAAACTGGTGGTGGGGGACAAAGAAAAGTCAGAGATGTGTCGACTCCACCCACCTGACCCAGACAAATCTATCTTTTCCAAACCCGCTTTATCTCTTTCAGGGGATTGTAGAGTCAATTCCAGCAACTGTCAGATGAAGGCGTGGCACATTCGGGATGGCGGAGCCACACAAAATGGGCAACAACTGCCGTTTTTGTGAGGAATTAGCATTATAATGCACGCATGAGCTCAAAAAAAGTTGATTTTGCCATGTGTTAAAGTCAAGGCCCATGGATTCGGCCCTCCAGGTAATCATATGTGACCCGAATTATTAATGACCCGATGTCATCTTGTGCTTTTTTCTAACTTGTATCATTTTGACAAACATATTTTTATGGAGAGTAAAATATTGAAAGGTATTTATGGTGTAAGTTGATTTATTCTGGAATAATAGTCCTGCCCTTTTATTATTCATAGTTATGTTAAAAAGTTACATTTAATTTTTTTTTTTAATTTAATTTTAGTGTGTTTAATAAATGTTTATACTATTCAGCCTGTGTTCTAAGATGCGTTTTGGAGCTTGGTTTTGAGTTTGACACCCTTGATATAGACCCTTCATTAACATGGGGCTCACAGGGAAATTGCTCTCTTTTAAAAACTGCCCCCAGTGGTCTTTTGAGGAACTGCAAAATGAATACCTCCTGATTCCCGTCAAACTTAGAACATAAAGTGGGGTTTAAGGTCGACCTGCTCCAGTAGCTCACAGTGAAAGCAGCAACAGGCCACACTCCTTGTCCATCTGTCTCTAATTGTTGAAGCAGCATCTGCATCGCTCCAGGTATGAGAGGTGAAAGCACGCATGCTGCAGAACTTCATAACGGGTTAAGCTGCACAAAATGAAGCAGCCGTTTGAGTTTAGCAGCAATTAAATATGCATGAAGGACTAAAAGCCACTCCACAGAAACACCAGCGTAAATGTGTGCATTGCCTGCATCACAAGTTTATATAAATGCATTAACTTGGCACATTTTATGGAAGAGGGTTACCACAGATGCAACAACTTAAGACCTTTGCTGCTCATTTATGAACCCAGTGGTGCTCATTAGGGTATTTAACAGCACAAGAACTGGAGTTTACTGAGATTTTCTTTCATTTCTTAATAGGTATTTTATCACTCAAAATGACTTTACTTACTCTAAATTATTACACAATTCTGTAAAAAATAAAATCAAATAACCGTGTGATTCATCACACTCATTAGGGAAAAAAAAAACATTTTCTACAACATAACATCCATCCATTAGGGTGACGAATACAAACGTTCCAGTTCACATCAGCCCTGTCGTACATGTAGGAGAACACAAGATGACACATCAGCTGTGTGGCAGCCACAAATGAAGAAATTATCTCTCGAGCAATCACTACAGCATACCAAAAACTGTTTACATGCGGGACTGGGACAAAGTTTGAATTATACATGTGGGCGCGCGTATCTATAAGCTCCAAAAAGAGAAATGAAAGCGCTTGTGGGTGCATTTCCACCTCAAACCTCAGGGAGAAGTTCATATCATAAGTGATGCACACTGATTAAACCCCCCCAGCCTCTCTTGCATCACGAGAGAAGACCTTGACTCAAAGCTGCAGATAGTAAACCGGACTTTATCCAGGATTGTGTTTGTTATTTACAAGACCAAACAAATAGGGATGCTCTGTGAGGGACACGTGGAACATCGGAGGGGTGTTGAAATGAAAAGCAACAAAAAATACTGACACATTGAGTTACAAAAATACTGACCCAAAAAAACACCAAAAATATATAATAAAACGTTCAGCCAAAACTATTTTCTTGTCAGACAGTGACAGTTTTTTGTTAGTTTGACTTTACGACTATGAATTTTCTTTGTAAAGCTGCTCTCAACCAGGGACAAGTTTTGTGTCTGTACAATAATTGAAAAGTCAACTTTCAAATTCACATTCCAGTCATCTATTGATCCATTTTGAAAGCCTTCCAGTGGTCTTCTAATTATGGTTATGTCATTTTCAATCATAAAAAAGTAGTTTTCTAGGACATAGTTTCTGCAGAGCAGCAGCAGTTCATTAAAAATTTGTCTGCTACAGTGTAAGCCTCCTTCATTTCCCATCATCCATCTGTTACACTCTTTCATGCTAGCTTACAGTACCCCAACTTAACATCAGCGATGCAACAACAATGGTGAGTGGTATTGCAGCTATCCAGACATACAGATGTCAGATCAGACGAGGAAAACAAAGATGTACATGAATCTAGTACTTTTGGATTTTCTGTCACAAATATAATCTTTTTTTAAACTGCTTTTTTACTCAGAAATGCAATTTTGAGCTTAATTTTCTTTATATATGCCCTCCATCATAGGAAGAATACCACAAGAACATCTTCAAAATACTATTTTCATCAGAGTGGGTCTTTATTGAATTAATATTTTCTCCAAACCTGCACAGATTTCTGACTGTCACAAACAAGGAAGTGATATTTGTACTCGGAAATATCTATATTTGTTGCCAAAAAAAAAAAAAAAAAAAGGAACATGGCATTTTTCTCCCCCCCAAAAAAGGTCATCATTTTTTAAAATATTGTATCTTAAAATAAGTATCCAACCATGATGACATGCAAGCCTCTTTTTCCACAGATGTCAAGCTTTAAAAAAGGTTCATATATCCACACTGTAAGCAATAAACTGCTGCAAAGGCAGCAAATGTTGGCCTGTCAAGTGTTTCACAGAAACCAGTGTGAGATTAGAGCATTCATTTAGTTTTTTAACAGGTTTCTGTTCTACAACTGCCAACCTGCAGGTTGCAAAAACAAAATTCCAGTAAAACTAATTTGTTTTACCGGCTGAAAATTGTGCATCTTGACTTCAGATAATGCCTTGTGTTTAAAAGGTTATAACCATAGCAGGGTCGGCTTTATGCTCCCTGTAACTGCATGAATCGGCCTCAGGGCAAATGGCACAGGCTCAACCAGTTGGGCTACCTAGTTCTAACAGCATTCCCGCCTACTTAGCCCCATGTTGATATTTACGACGTTTGAATTATTACAACATGATACGATTATTAAAAAGTGAACCAAAAGTGGATGGATTGTGGTTATAATGAGGATTTAAAGTAATAAAAGAAATAAATGAAGGCGTTCATCTGGATGCTGTTACTGGATTGGCGTGCATCTCCTTTGCTCTCAGTCCTGAGGACCAGACTGACACTGGAGCTTGTTGTGGTAAACACTCCGAATGATCTGTTGACTCAACGACCAGAGATGCATCACATTACATTTCCCACAACTTTGTGTTTTATAGAGGGGACCAGTCCAAGAGCACAAACAAGGAAGAACTGCCCACCAACATCTTTTTCTCAGTGAGATTATTGACTGTTTAGTTATGTAAAAAAGGAAAAACATCCAAAGAAAAACAGAACAAACATTATTTCGTGGTAATAAATGAGCCGTGTGGTTCAGGTGCGCCGGCACCTGCTTCAACAGCAGTTTAAACGGCAGGATTAAACGATGACAGATTCAAATTTAAACTGAAAATGAGATGTATTGAAGCAGAACATGAAAAAGAGAGTAAAAACATTCTAAATTCACAATAGTTATGAAGAGTTTTGCTGGCAGCTGAGATCTAGAGAAATCAGTGGAGCCTCCACAGCAACATGGCCTGCAGTTCAAACTGGACTCTTTTCATCTTTGATCCACAAGATGTTACATTATTTCACATTTTTAAATGTCTCACAGTACAGTTTGGAAGATTTACCTAATTTAGCTCTGAGAGGTGAACAGCGTTAGAGAAACAAAAAGAATATTTCTAAAAAATATACTTATTTTTGGCTTTTCTTTGACAGCTTTAAAAATATTCTCCAATCATCTTATGATCTATTTTAAATTATGATTATGCTGTTTTTACCCAAGAAAAATGAAAAGGGGGCATAGTTTCTGCAGGGTGGCAGAAGTTCATTAAAATGTTTCCTCTATCTTGTGGATGGGGCTGTTACCACAGAGTAAGCCCACCCCCATTTCCCATCAACCATCTGTTTACATTCTCTCCCGTTAGCTTACAGCCCCTCATAACCCCAAGATAATATAAGTGGTGCCACAAAAATGGCGAGCAGTTTTGGAGCAATCCAGCCAGATACTAACTTAGACGAGGAAAACAAAGACATAAGAGGAATACTCAGAAAAATATTAATTTGAGCTTAATTTTCTTTATATATACCCACCATCACGAGGAGAATGCAGCAAGAACATGTTAAAACACAATTTTTATCAGAGTCTTTCATTTGTAATTTTTCCCACATTTTTCTGTAGTTTTCAGTTTCTTGTGCAACCATTATTGACAAATATCGTAGCAGAAACTTGTCTCTTCAACGTAAACAAATCAGCAGGAAAACTTATACATATATTTATAGTCGGTTTGAAAGAGCCAAGGAGATTAGGACTGTGAAGGTGGGTGAAATCTCAAATTTATGCTACTAAGGAAAGAAAAAAAAATCAGGTGCAAATATTACAAATCCCCCCTTGCTGCTTCTGTAAACACAGTTTTCCACATTGTGTGTGTATGATTGACAACCATCCGAATCCTGTCAGATACACTAAACCCGAGGCAGCTTCAAATGCCCTCTGAAGAGCCTTCTGGGCTACCGTAGTACCACTTTCACAAAAACTACTTTCTTTGCTGCTATCTCAAGGTCTGTCTGTTTCTCGAGAGGAGAATTCACCACTTCATACACTGAGCGTGTCCTGTTTAAAGCTGCTGGATTTTCACCTGAAACTCACTCTCTGGGAAGTCAGTTAGTTGACACATAACAGGAATGACAAGTAAAAGAAGAAGAAGGAGCAAAAACATGCTTTACGACACAAACAGAGCCGACGGTATTAAAGCACATCAGCTCGTCATGCCACTGAAAGCTGGATAAAAAGGAGAAGCCGAGGTCTGATGAGCGTCTGTTCTAACATCAGCATCAGCTCTTGGTCGATAATGATGAGTTCCTGCAGGCATCTAATCTATCGCTTTAACAGAAAACAAAGATGTAGTTTTCCACTGAAAAAAACGAGTTCTTCAGATTTCAAATTCAAATGTTAGCTTTGGAGATAGATGTCATAAAAGTGTCTGGGAGATATGAAGCCTGCCAGAAACTCAGACGCGTTTTCTGAAATATTAATAAGCATCAGATGTCAAGAAAAAAGGCAGGTGGGATCAAGCGTCTTCTGGACCTCCTGCAGATCTTCGTGCTCTGCTTAAAACAAGAGAATGGGGGAGCAATTTCCTGGGAAACCCTCAGAAAAATTAGAAACCAAAGAAAGGGTAGTCTGGATTCTTTTGGTTGACCACCTACACTGACCCTGAATGTCTAGACGGTTTAATTCCAAGAACAAACCACTGTAATTAGGAGCCATTTTCTCCATGCTAAAATGACCTTTCCAGATCTTAGAATTACACTTTGTTCAGGCCTTTGCATCCTTTAAAGTACTCACCAAATGCTATTACAAAATATATTTTTTCTAAACAAGCAAGGTTTGATAAAGCCATCACAGTCTCTGCCAAAATGATAAATAAATAAAAACGGCCCTCAGATAGTGCTAAAAGATAGTGTTCAGACACAGCGACGCACTATTTCTAAAAAGAAAAATCACTCCAAAACACCCAAGTGAGACTTACAGATAGAATACGCAAAAGGTCAGCGTTCTAATCTCATGAGTCTGGTTTTATCAACCAGCAAAGACACAAAGCCCCTGAGTCAACAATATTGATTTGCTGCCACTGAAATTCACGACACCAGCATGCCCCTAGAGACAAAGGTCAGGCACCATCACATGATCCCGCTGCTGTCAGAAGCCGAGTTAAATGTCTGCACGCTGAGACATGCTGGGGAGAAGAGCTCACAGAAGGTGAACTTTGGCACAGCAGAGGGGCAGACGCCTGACCGTCGAGGTCTTCAGCAGAACCGTTCTGGCTCATCCCACCGCGGAGCCTAAATAGACACTAAAGGGGTTCCACTTAAAGTTTAAAAGTAGGAATCTCCATGGAGGATTTTCTAAGGCCGGATATATGCATGGGCAAGAGGGGGGCCCCTAAAAACGAGGTGCCCCAAAAATACCCACAATTAACTAAAGCAATAAAATAAACAAACAAAAAGAGAAAAAATTATAATAATAAAGGCTGATGTTATTCACACATATTTGCGTACGACCAACCACTAAAACTGATGGAAATAATACTGCCAAGATGCACATTGTATGTAATGTAAGTGCGTCCAAGGCTAAACGTTGTTGGACTGTACCAGAACAAGTTTTCACTTTTTTTTAAAAAAGAGTTTAACTCTACCTAAATATTAATAGGTTTTTCACTGTCCGATCAGTTGTCCTGAACCTCTGTGTGTGAAATATGTTCTCTGCATTTGACCCATCCCCTGGGGGAGAGGTGAGCCGCAGACACAGTCACACTCGGGAACCATTTAGTGGTTTAACTCCCCAAATCCAACCCCTTAATGTCAAACAGAGAGGCACTGGGTCCCATTTTTAGAGTCTTTGGTATGACTCGGCCTGGATTTGAACTCATGACCGTCCAGTCTCAGGGTGGACCTTCTACCACAGGGCCACTGAGCTGGTAAGCACTGCAACTGTTTCTCATATACAAGGTGCTTTTACCCACAAATTCATGGTGCTTTTCTTTTGGTAAATTAAGAAATATTGTTTGTAACCCTTGTGCTATCATGGGCATGTTTACATTAAAGTGGGGTCATCTGGACCTCACAAGAGAGCGCGCTGAACCTTTTTTTCCAAGGATTTTTTTTTTATTTTTACTGGTGTCTATGGCAGAAAAAATCCTGTCCACCTTTTTCCACCTTTGTCATGGGAGGGAATCACACATTAACTTGAGGGTGGGGTCATCTGGACCCCATTAGAGAGCATGAGGGAAAGAAAACAATCAATATTATCTGACTGACCATTTAACCCTTGTGCTATCCTAGGTATGTTGACGTTGGGAACCGGGTCATCTGGACCCACGAGGCAGTGAGCTGAACTTTTTTTCTCCAATGGTTTTTGATTTTCACTGGTGTCCATGGCAAACAGGAAATCCTGTACACCTTCGTCATCTACGTTTGTCATGGGATGGATCACACGTCTATGTAAGGCTTGGGTCATCTGGACCCCATAAGATAGCTGCTCAAAGAGACTCAGTGTGCTGTGCTGCTAACTAGTGGTTGGAAGTTCAAGTGGAAAAACAAAAGTAAGACGTTGAAGGACTCTCATAAATAAATAACTAAATATCGCTATGTCAAGATTTTAAATTGATATAGACAAAAAAAAAGATAAATGCAGACTCTGGCTTTTGCCTGTCCCAACCCTGGCACAATTTAGCTTAAAATCTATAAGACATAGATATATGGATAGGTGAACTGATACGATGGTATGGTTTTTCTACCTATATCCGGGCCTGAGTCTTTCCACAAAAGGATTTGAGAACAAAGTGATATCATCTGCATAACATGACACCAGTGCAGAAGATTGTGGCGTTTACAAAACATGCTCAGCCTCCTTAACCACAGCAGGTATGTGTGGATGAAGACAAAATGAAGCTCAGTGTTCAAACTGCTGGTTTTGTCCATCAAACCCCACAGTGGGGATGGTTGCTATGGTGAGGTTTTCCTATTCACACGTGTGTTTACAAGGATTTCTATCCCCCAGCAAGAGAAAAAAAAGCACTTTGGATGCTTTTATTTTATTTTAAATCCATCTCAATGGCATGGAAGCAAACTTCCTTCAGGATGAATGAAGATTTAAGTTGAATAAATATAAATGAAGGGATCTTACTTCTCCTGGGTGACATGCTCCCTGATGGCCCCCAGCGTGGCCAGGCTGTTGCTGCCCTGGAGCAGCCTGCAGGTGAGCAGGTGCCGCTGGTACTGCTCCTTGAGGCAGGCGTTCTCCGAGCACAGGTCGGACACTTGCTGCTCCAGCTCCTCTATCCTCCCCTTCTGCCTCTCCAGCAACTCCTGCTGGGTCTCAATGATTTTGTTCAGCTCCTTCAGATATTCCGCAGCCTTGGTGGGATTCTCGGTTGGGCTTTCCATTTTTTTTTCTTTAATTTTTTTTTTTTTTTTTCAAGCTGTAGAATCGACGAAAATTCCAGGCTCATAAATTCCCAGTGTTGCGTCTTTTACGCTTCGTCATAGTTTTTTTTAACTGAATGGAGGCGATAATTCCACAATAGTCAGATATATCTCCACGGCCGAACCCTGGAAGCGTCGCGAGCTGCCACGCGGCTGCTGGCGGGAACGTCAGGCGGCGCGAGGCGGCCAGCTGACGGACTTCCCGGTAACGTTCCCGGTCACCCCTCCGCCGGCTGCGCGCTGCTGTGCCATGTCTCCTCTGTTCCCTCCAGCTTCATGCCATTCCCGTGACTTTTCGTAAACAGACGCTGGCTGCCGAGTGGGCGGGGCTTCGAAGTTTTATGAACCTGCGGATCCCGGCGATCAGCTGACGCCGCGTGCGGTTTCCACGCGCCTGAGAAATGGACGGTTTTTTTAAATATATATTTTTTTAATCAGAGTAACTTTGCTGCGTGCGTCCTCCTCCAGCTCTCCCCCCGCAGGATTGTTTACTATGCTGTCTGTGTATCTCCATCCCCACGCAGCAGGCTGTGTCCCCCCTGGTGGAATGATTGCAGTGAATGGGAGAAGCTTTCCTCATTAATTAAAAAAAAAAACAGACACTCAGCTGTTCAGCTTCATGCTGAAGTTCCATCAGCCACTGCAGGCGAAGATAACCACTTGTGCACAAACCCCCCCTTCAGGATGTGGTCTCACACTATCATGAGACCTGAGAGCAAATTAAAGGCAAAGGCTGTGTGGTTGCAGTCTGAACTAAACAAGGATAGTAGAAATGTCCACAGATTTGCAGCAGATCATTGACTTCCGGATTGAGCTGCATTTGAAAACGAAAACTTCACTATATCTTAAAGACCTGTTCCGATGAAAATTGTGTTTTTAACATGTTCTTGTAGTGTTTACCTCATGATGGAAAACTGAGCTTAAAATTACATTAGTATATTCTAAGTCTGTTGTTTTGATTAAGTTTGAGCTCAAACTGGCATATTTAGGTGCACACTTTTTTTATGAGTGGATCCTTGTTAGACCCAGACAAGCTTCTAACTAACTCCTACTTTAGGGTGACATCACATTTTGTCAATAAATGCACATCTACATTTATTACCTAAGCAACTTTTGTGTCTGTTCCCTCCAATAAATGTGTTTTAAATCTATTTTATATAAATGCAAACAGTATTAGAGGTAGATGTTTCTTTTTTTTTCATAAATTGATTTTACAAAAATGAAAAGTAATGAAGTGTAGAGTTTTGTGGGCTGATCTTTTGTTCTATTAATGCTGCTTGGCAATAAATCTCATGACCTACTTTTAGAAAGCCTGTTTACGTTTTTAAATGCTGCCTGTTTTGTAAAATAAATGCATTTGAACCAACACTTCCAATGATTTTTGTTGGGTGGACTGTTTAAGAAAGAAAACATAAATTTACATTTTAGCTGTTTATGAAATAAAAAAGGACTTTAGAAGAGTGGTTCACATGACCACACTCAATGTTTGGACCATTTATAAAAGAACTAAATTTCTACACTTGCATTTGGATATATTTGCCCTAACTGTCACAAAAGGGCCTGATTTGCTTTACTACCCATAAAAATGTTTTAATGCACCAAATTCTGCATGAACTGAATCCTAAGAAAGTAAAGAAAAGTTCTTTTTTTGTGAGAAAAAATATCTTACCAAGAAAGTTTTTCAATTGTAATTCAATAACCATTACTTAGTGACTAGATTTTTCATCTCAAAATAAGAATTCTCGGTAAGATCGTTTTTCTTACTCCATTTGCAGATTTTTACACAAGAATTTTTGACTCATTTCTAAGAGTTCTGCTCTTGAACTGTACAAGTATGTTTGTGAAGATGGCACTGCTCTGCCCGTCCTTGCACTTTCTCCGAGTGTATATTTTATTTTGAAAGTCAGTTAAAGATGCCGCACTTTTAAATAATGTCATTTGAAGTGTTTTGTCCGTGAAACCGAGAGCTGCCTCTGCATGGTGTTCCAGCCGAAGGCTGCTCTTGGATGATCTAAGAAAATTGAATTTTAATGTGGAGAAAGAACAGAATCAAACCATGGGCTCCGTGCAGCTGTGTAAACACGGAGTGCAGATTGTGAGCTCAGGATGGACAGAACATGCCAACCAGTAGGAAATGCAGTCATTAACAGCCAGACATATGGTGACCCTGAGGTGCAAAACACAATAACAAAATCAAGGGCACCAAAGGAAAAGACACTCACTTGATAAAATAAAAAAAACACAAAGCAATCGACCTTATCTAAACCAGTAACTGCATAGAGGCGGACAAGGCGTGTAGTGGCATCACTTATAGGACCCCCTAACAAGCTGTGTTTTAGCTCTCCAGTCATTACTCTTAATGAAAACCACACATTTCTGATAATACAAATAAAAAAAAACAGGAAAAAACAGTTGTTAGAACGTTACAAATAAATCATTTGCATAATAACAATTGGGTTATAATCAAAAATCTAAATCTAGTACAATGGAAATATATAAATAACCTGATCACATGAGTGAAAAAAACACTTTTGGAATTAGACTTTACTTATATTAATTTCTGTTAAAAATTTATTCAATTTTACATTAAATTTAAATGGGACTGACCAGTTTGTTTAAAAAGCCACCTAGTGGTCAGATGATGAACTGACAGATTAAAAAAACAGTTTAAAATTTGCTTTTAAGAGAAAAAGTTGCCCCAAAAAACAGTTAAGCAAATCAGTAAAAGATTATGATAAAAAAAAAGGGTTGAATAATTTTGAAAGAGGACACATACAAACCTGTTTTAAAGAACATAAAAACCAGACGAAAGACACAAACGTCCTACTTTGCATTTTTTGCACATTTTATTATGATAAAAACACCATTTTCTAATCTACTTTTCTTTGCTTTTTCAGTTTTCTTTTAATAATGATATCTACTGTCTTGTTAACACGTTTTGGGCGTTGTTTGATACCAACATCAGCACAATCTCTGCCTGAGTTAGACCACCATTCAAGTAATCAATTATAAATTGATCCGTTCTTCTTGTTGCACATTTGCTGCAGACTGTAGAAATGTGAAAAAAGTATATTTTTCATTGTCTGGTTATCATGACAATGCAATTTTAATCTCTTTTGATAATGACATCTACTGGTACTATATCGCTATCATTAGAAAAACCTTGTTTGCTCTAGTAGATGTTGTATCACGAGAAAACGTGCAAAAAGAAAAGCAGAAGCCAAGCGGCTTCTGTACAGCTAAACTCCCAACACTAAATGTTTTGTAAGAGCTTTTATTGTGGTCAAACCTTACAAGTTTCTCAAACTACCACCAATGTCACAAATATGGATTGGAAATGTGCAAATACATTTTGTAAGAAAATTTTATAAGAAATATCAAACAAGTCGTTGTTTAAATATTGTCCTATCAAAAGTTATATTCCATATGCAAAAACACTGTTATCTTATCTAATAAAAGGTTGGCTTCAAAAACGTGTTGTCTGAACCACTGCTGCACTTCTTTGGTTTCTTGCGTCTTGCAGCATTTTTCTCTTTGATGTGGAATCTTGTATGAAAGCATAACGTTTTACTCCTCAGAGCAAAACTTGTGTCATCTGTCAGAGTTGTCATTTTCCCTGAAATCTTCCTCTTTTCCACTCTTTACAAAAACATCGCTTTCCTCTATCAGTTAGACATTCTCTTTAATCTTCTGATTGTTTTTTCATTAGCTGGACGATGCAAATTGATATAAGTCAAACCATAGTAACCTTAAGTCGTACTTTTTTTTGCTCAGCAGAACCAAAACAAGGAATAATAATACATGTAATTGTATAAATAAAACATTCTGTAGTCATACATGTACTATAGTCAGATCACATTAATTATGAAAAATCTCTAGACTCAGAAAAAGAACCAAGCCATTTAAAAGATACTTGTCATTTTTACACTGTTGGGGTCCTTGACTTTCTTTATTTGGCTGACCACTAACATGCCTGTGAGATTTAGGTGTTGCTATTCTTAAATTATTCAATAAGAAACATCTTTTTATACTGGAGCTTTTTTAATGGCTGTTATTAAAGAAGGGTAGACTGCGGATTCCACTTCTCTATGCTAATACAGAAGTTTAAAGTTCTTTTCTAAAACCACCGTGCTGCTATAGCTCATGCTAAAGCAAATTTTAAGGTTTGGATTTATTGAATTATTTTCAAGCATCTCTCCTTACTTATGCTTGAAGAAGTCTTCCCCTAAAGACCCACTCCAATGACATTTGTGGGTTTTTTTAACATGTTCTTGTGGCATTTTTCTCATGATGGCGGACACACGTTAAGAAAATTAAGCTTAAAATTGCATTTCTGCATAAATCTTGATTTAAATTGTTGAGAGCCTGCAAAAAGATTGTATTTGTGACATAGAAAATAAGCTGTGTGGACCTCCACAATTATAGTAAATCCATGTCATTTTTCTCACCTGAGCTGGCATCTCATAATATAGTTTCATACAATCATAATTAAATGCTTTAAAAACAGATCAAAAGATCTTTAAAAATATCTTTGTTTTAACATAAAGCTGTTGCGATAATCCTTCAGAAGATGATTAACCATTTTTGTGCCATTTTATTTACGACAGAGGATTACTTGACTTTTTTAGTTGATACATTTTGTAATTATCATTTAAAGTTTGGTAGTTGCTTCCATCAGCAGAAGATGGACGGTTAGATCACGTTTTAGACCATGTGAGGAGTACATCTGTTAAAAGGAGCCAATTTTAGTTTTTGCATGTCAACAGAAAAGGTAATAAAGAGTCAGTATGTGACCTGTGTCACAAAACCAACCAAAATCTAAAGGATACTTATGAGAAAAACAGCCTTCTGGAGCTTTCCCAAAACCAGAAATCACTCACTACTGCAAGTTGTGTCTGTCTGAAGCCCCTCTGAGAAGTAAAGTATAGTAGAGGGAATAAAACATACTTTTCCATGCTTTTTATTCTATTTAAATGCCATATCTAAACACTTTATCCATTTTCTTAACTTCTTCAGGTCACTTCCTCTTGAGGGACAGTTTAGAGTCTTGCGTCGACTTGCAGGACCTGTTTTTGGTTTGTGGGAGAAGGTCTACCACACAGAAATGACTCAGCCGGGATTCGAAACAGGATCTCCAACCACTACACCACTGCAAATAAACAGTGTTCTAATGCAGGAAAAATACTGCTATATTTTGTATATTTAATACAAAAATTGCATTTTTGCTTTACTATTTAGTTCAAAAAAGTAAAAATGCTCTTAAAAAGTTTTAGTTTTACTCTTTAAGGTAGTTAATGTGAGATTCCTGACTCTATTAAATTGACTCGTATGCTTAAAAGATGAATAAATATTTTTCAAATTCCAGTTTTCTAAGGGGTGACGAGAGGAAAACTGCTTCACGAATGGCTTTGTGGCGTCCATTTTTGACTGATCACCTCCGTGGACTGTGTAGCCGCTGGCATGCAGACTGCTGCATTCAAGAGCATACAAATGAGCCAGGTAACTGGGACTCGACAAAGGAGTGTCACAGACAAACGGGAGCTTCAGGCTGATCAGTGGTGAAAGGCCTTTACAAATCCTCCGGGAGCCCAGCATGACGAGACACCCTCACTCATCTGCGTTACACAGGTGGGAGGGGCCAAAGACCAAGCAGAATAGATGACAATAAAGCAAAAATGAAGGCTGCCAAATGATAAAATTAGAACAGGTGGCTTAAAGATAAAGATTTGGCATAATTTAAAACTAAAAGATGTGTTCTTTATTATCCTATTTTTTTTCTTTATTTACAAGTTGTTCAAGTTCTAGACTACCAAATGAGATGCTTCAATGATGCTTCACGAAAACCATCAAAGCTCAAAAAATGATTTTGAAATGACTCTTACAAAAAGGTAAACATAAGTAAAAACTTTATTTAATAAAGGCTAACAAATTCACACAGGCAACAGTATTTATGTGCAGAAAGCTGCTTTGATGAAACGGCAACAAAAACATGAATCTGATTAAAAATCAAGAACAAAAAAATAATAATACAAGAGCGTGTCTATCATGTTCTTCACATATTAAAAGAATCACACTTTGATATCCGTTTTTTTTTTTGAAACCACAGGAAGAAAACTTCACATTGTGAGAAATGAGAGCAGGGTACAGTCGAGAGGTTTCCCATTGAAGAAACCAAAACCAAAGTGAAGGTTCACATTCTTTAGCCATGTCACATTAACGAATCACAAGGAGCTGCACCGTTTGTGGCTCAAAAATCAAGGTTTTTGTCACTATAAGGTTAGATGCCTCAACAGAAATGCCCAGAGGAAAAACACTTTCCTCCGTTTCAAGATTTACCGGGACGGATTCAGTGGACAGATTTTCAAAATGTACCAACGCTACAACATAAGTCTTGTTTTTTTTTTCTCATAAAAATAAATACAATATTTTCCTGCTTACTGACAAAATGAATTGTTGATTTTCCTGAGTTTCATTGAAAATGACAAAGCAACAACGATCACAAACAAAACTCTGTTTTTTTAAATCACAAGCAAGTACTTTTGTTTTGACACTTCAACATGTGTCATCAGTGACGGACGGCGTGGCCTGCATAAAAACACACTTTGTATGAATAGCTGCGTACATTAATATGTTCAATAAACTCACATAAATTTACACACACACAAAGAAAAAAAAACAGAAAATAAATGCAGCCCTTAAATCAACTTTCACCATCCTTTGACTGACGGAGAAGAAACGTCGGTAGCAACATTCAAACCAGGACTTCCTCTCACATACTGCTGCAGTAATGGAAGAAGAAAAAAAAAGGCACGGTCCGTGTGCAAGTTTTGGCAGATGGTGTTCTCGTTTTAAAGAAAGATGGAGTAGGGGGGCTTCGTTAAGACTTGTAGCGGGAGGAGTAGAGGCGTGACCTGGGGCTGCCGCTCAGGTCATCTCTGGAGATGATGGGGGTGAAGGAGTTCGCTACCGGGGAGTCTAAAAGTGGAACGGGAAAGGAAGAAATACATTAAAAAGATCATCTCAAATAACTAAGTTCCACTACTATCTATGATTTTCCAAACCTGCCTCTCTCCCTCTAACTTATAGCCCCTCACACCCCCAACCTAACAATACCGGTGAAATGAAGATGGTGAGCAATATTGGAGCTTTAAAGCAAAACAAGTTTAAGTCTAAATGCTTGTGGCTCGCCCGGTGTATTTTCTGTCACAAAAAATCTCTTTTTCCAAATGATTTTTTCTTGTCTGCTCCCGATTCATAATGATTCAAAAAAAGAAATACTCAAAAATTCAATTTTGAACTAAATTTTCTTTTATTATGTTGTCAATCATTGCACAAAAATGCCACAAAAACATTTAAAAAACACAATTTTCATGTGAGTAAAACCAGTTAGACCCAGAATTGGAAGATATGTATCACCACTAGCTCCGCGGAGAAAGCGGGTGTTTGTGTTTGCCTGGGGGCGGAGCTGGCAGCGTAGACTCTTCCTGGAAGGGGCTGTTCTCAATTTATAACATTAGCTTCAACTTGTTTTTGTGGGTTAGGAGGGGCTGGTGCTCAGAATGCAGATTTTTAGAGGAATACTCAGGAATGCATGAATGGATCAAAATACCGCTTTGGGGTTGTTTGAACATTATATTACAGTTAAAAGCTCAAGAAGTTGATTTTGCATGGTATGAACTCTTTAAAAGGATGATGAATTTCTAAATTGATAGTTTCCAAAACTAGATTAAAGGGTAACCAAACACTAAATCGACTTTTTTCGGCTGTTGACTTGTATAAATGAGGCTTTAAAATCGCTCTCTGTTGGTCTTTGCCACATTTTTGATCATTAAAAATAAACTTGTTTAGTTCTTGAAAACATTATCAAAAACTGTCTGTGTGCTGCCCCCTACAGGTTGAAACGAACGCATCACAGTTGATTTTTGTGATTGGTCAACTGCTGCAAGTCATTTGTTCGTCAGATGTTTCATGTCATTTTGCTCTGCAGCTCCCGTATAAAATGAAATCTTTTGTAAGATCTTTATAAAATTTTGTAATGGTCGGTCATTAACATGTTAGCTTTAGCACGACTCGTAGATGTTTTGCCTTTGGTTGTCCAAAATCTACTTGCTCGCACGTCTTTCCGCTGGACTTGAAAGTTAGACAACAGAGGTTGAATTGGCATTGAATCCAGCGAACTCGGTCCTGGTGATGGAATTTGCAACAAACGTTTCACTCTGGACACGTTAGCTCTTATTAGCTTATGATGCTAGCATCATTTTACCACTCAGACGCAGGTCTCCTTTGGTGTGGATCATGAGCCTGCCGCGGGAGAAAAATCCTCAACCTGCCATCACTTCGATCTGTACCATCTATCTCCATATTGAAGATGCAGATTGACTACACTACCTCAAGCTAACAGCACTGTCACTGTCAATCACAGATCCAACCCCCCCACCAAACCTGAGCTGAAAGTGGAGTCAGCCTCTAACTGTCGTGTTGTGTTACCCTTTAAAAACAGTCTGTAAACTCATAAAGAATCACTCAAATCTATCACCCGACTGATATTTAGATGACCAACTATTCTGCAAACATCATAAAATACATCATAGTGGGGGTTTGTTACAGAGTAAAACTTATCCCACGTAACATAAATCAAGACGGTAATGAGACGAGCTGAACTACGATGCATCTGCACCAACAGAACAGGAAGTCCCCTCAAAAAGATGTAAACAACGTCACAGTGTCTAAACAGCGACAGCTTTACAAGAAAGCTAATCAGAAAGTGCTGATCGTTGCAAAAACTGCCTGACACTTCAGAACGTCATCTTCTGTTAGATTGGTTTGGTGGAGCTCTCTGAGAGCTGTTGGCCATCTAAACCTTCCTCATGTCTATTTTTTTATGTCTTAAAGTTGATGATATTCACTTAGCAACCGTTCCGTTTGTGGAAGTTGTGTTATTTATAAACTTTGTGGTCTGTCAAGTTTTTTTTTTTAATAACAGCTCGACTCAGACTTCAACTTTTGAGAGTTGAAGGAGAATTATGGCAATGTTTCTAATCAACACACTTTTTGTTTCACAATAAATAGTCTTAATCTGTGGAATGAGTCTTTCTTTTATAAGCTTTTGTCCATGTTTACATGACCGAAGAGCCGCTGACCTACCTCTGACCGGAGGTGGAGTTCTCTGGATAAAAGCTGGGTGATAGGTCTGTTCTCTCGGAGAGAAAAATGAGTGGAGCACTGCAGTGGAAAAAAAAGAAAAACTTATAAGTTATTTAAAGATCTCCAGAAAAAGAGAAAAACATGAGTCAAATGAAATCCTTATAACAAGCAAACTGTTGCAAAATCCAGTTAGAGGAAGAATTTATGAGTTCTGATGCAGCGACGGTTTGGGTTATTAACAGCAGCCACTGCCAAAGAACATAAAACAAACACAATTTGCTTAAGTGACTCCAACAATATCTAAAAATAACACAGATCGCATAGGATTGAAGTATTTGGTGGCTTTGTGTTCTCTAGCTTTGTCCTTTCGCACAAAACAACAAGTACAACAATAAAAGCTGCCAAGTTGCTGATTTAATTCGATTTATTCACGTTACCATGGCACAGGACATAAACTGTAGGCGTGTGTCTCACTATATGTCAGGGCTGAGGGGTGGAAACCTCAAAAGACAGCCTTCTGCAATCAGTTAGCTAAAAGACAATATCTGCAGATTATCATCCAGCTGAGGCGGAAACAGGACAAAGAGAGGAAATACTTCAGCCGGATTGGATTCAATCTTGCTGATGAAGATTTCGCCGGATAGAAAACGGGTGGAGGAACGCCGAGTTCTGGAGAACTTTTGGGCTGACATTCCCTCACTGTCACCAAACTTACCAGACATTTCATCATTCAGCAGCACTGTGATCATATACATACTCACAAAGCAGTGAAGGTGCTTTTCAAGATGAACATGGATAACTGGCTGAAGGAACGATCTGATAGAAACCCAGCATAGACACCTTCACACTTCAAACACCTTCAGGATGACCCGATTTTCAACAGACATCCAGACGCATCAGTATATCTGAGGACCAGAGTCTTCATTTGAAGGTTTTTACAAGGATTTGATTGTGTTTTGCATCTGCAGATATTGTTTTAATATATTTATTAAAAAAAAAACTAGCTATCTAGCTGCTGTAAACATTTTGTAGGTACCCACATTTTCTGCAATACCGGTCGCACTTTTGGGAGAAATGTATTTAACATAGTATGAATGGTTGTCAAATTATCGCAATAATCACCAAATAATTCATTAAAAACATTTTAGTGCATTATTTTTTTTAATCACGTTAATCTCCTTTTTCAGATGATTACTTCCATGTCATGCACACTGGAGGAGCATTTTTTTCCCCGATCATTTAAGAAAAATATAAAAATTGAATAAATTATATAAACTTCAGTCCTGTTATATTTTTAAGTTTAAATTGTTTCTTTTAATGTGGAATGTTTAATGCATGGTGCGTTGCGTTGTCATGGTAACAGCTACGATGGTCGCGATTGCTCAGAAAAGTTTTGTTCCCGTTTTTTTTTTGTGTTAATATGGTAAATTATAGCAC
>NC_050518.1:13582981-13599661 GCF_002922805.2 Oryzias melastigma | reverse complement strand
TACACCTCAAAAGTGTGAAAGTAAAGGTTGGATTTTTTTTTTATCTTTTACTATGACACAATGTCACAAAGTTAAATAAAATACTTTGAAACAAGTCTTATTGTAGCACTCATCAGGTTAAAAAATTATGATTAAAATTGACTAATTAATTACAGGTTACAATTAATTAATCGAACAAAAAATAATAATTGCGTGACAGCACTAAAAATATGGAACCAACCATAGATATTTCATTTCAAAAGGAAATTCATAAAAGCGGAATAGATAACAGATTGAATATATGCAGCCTCATTACCGTAACACGCTCATTTAGTCTCATGAAACATAATATATTAGTGCAACATATGAATAAAGAAAATGCTTAAACTCTTTACATCACGTTAAATTACTAAATCTGTCGAATTCTTCATCCTTTAGGTCGCTTCTGAACGATTCCAGCGTAAAACTGAGCGACACTTCTTCTTCTGTGCTGCTGTCAGTACCAAACACTGATACACACCTACAGCGCCCTCTAGAGGACGTTGCTATTTACCTTTTAAAAACCACATTTAAGTCACAGCCCCAGTCAAATTATGCAAAAAAAGTTACTTACACTCTAGAAAATACACTAATTACTTGCTTGCTAAATGGAATGACGTGACTCACCAATGATGATGATGGCGGCTCCAGCAAGCAGTGCGAAAAAGATGCAGAACATCATCTGGTAGCTGTTGATGAAGCTGTGCAGGGAGGTCGACTCCTCCGTCAGACCAACCCGAGGAGCGACTGCTGAAAGGAGGAGGGCGGGGGAGAACAAGCCGTCAAAACTTCTGAACACACAACACTAATTCACTTCAATTCTAACAAGAATGAATAATTAAGCTGATTAATATATTACATATTAATATTTGTTTTTACCTGGAGAGAACGCACTATGAATATAATTTTATAACAGACCGTTTTGAATCAGATCGGATTAAATCCTCACAATAATGCAGCAAAAGAATTTACAACGCGCTTCCATCACAGAGATCAATGATGCTCTTGAACGCTGCATGAGCGGCTGATTTGTGGCTCCAGGAGGTCACACTGGCGCTAAAAATGTCTCACCTTTTTTGGCTGCGGCGGGATCAGACACATGCATCAAAGCAATGGGCAGGATGAGACTCTGGCCAGAAGAAGAGCTGCTTATGGTGAGAGAGGCAGAGCCAGCTGCCTGAGTATCCACAGCGCTGACGGTGTACTTGGTAAAACTGGGGAACCCCTGGTGGACCTCCTTCTCCTGGACAACGATGCTGGGAGACGTTGAAAACACCTAAAGACATTTAAAATATATATATTTGTATAAAAAAAAAGAGCTTTAAATTTCAAAATCATCTAATGCAAAGATGTCAGTGTCGTGCCTCACCTGCAGATTGGATAGTGCAGCTACAGGACCAAAAACTGTAACCTCAGCGGATGGGTGCAGGGTTGAGAGCAGCAGCTCCGTCTGGTCCAAGTACAGGCCCGGTTCTAAGGGCAGCCTGGCGCTGATTTGATCCACAGCAAACCCAGCACCCACCAAACCTGCTTTGACCAGCAAATTGGTCATGGAGATGCTGAGCACACGGCTCTGTTGGTCCGTCAACGGCTGCAAGGTCAGGGAACACGTGTAGAGGCCTGCAGGCAGACGTAAAAGGGATGGATGCTGCTTTTTTACTATCAAAAATCATTTTTAAACCCCTTTTCTTGTCTTATAAATAAACTGAAAGATTAACTAGATTAGATTGCTGATGTGACAAATTGAATTTTTTAAAAAGCGCTAAATTCTGGACTCTGAGGTATTAGAGTTTAACAGAGAAACATTTCATAATCACAACATACAATTAGAGAAACAGCAGGAATCAGTCAAAGTGTTGCACAGACTCAGTAAATTTGTCAGAGATAATCTAACAACTCCTGGGTCCCCAAATCCCAAACACAATTACACCCCTGCTTTTAATCAATAGTGGCCGTCTTCAATTCAATAAATGGCTGCAACAACCTTTAATTGTCCCCGCAAAACTAATCCGAGCCTTGTAAAACATGCGCTTCTTTTCAAATGCAGAGAATACACCTGAGACGGAGCTGCCACCTGTACGGCTCGCAGACACATTAACCCACTTTCCTTCTGAACTCTACTCATAAATCCATACGCCAATGACAGGAACAAATTGAAGGGAGCTCAGTCCACACCTGGACTGACTAACAATAACAAAAGACACTGCAATCATTGATTCATCCCAGCAGTTTTTCTGATTTTGATCTTCAGAGTTCGTCATAATCCATCACATTTAGCTAAGAACAGTATAATAAAGTCTGATCTTTTTTAACTTCTCTGATGTGTTCTTATCCTTTAATGTGAACACACTGGCCAAACGAGCTACTAGTGGTGGGGAAAAAAAAACTTCTTTTTTTAGATCCATCAATTATGATTCTGAATTGTTTTAGGAATTTGAAATAATCGATAATCGAAAAACGTATATGATTTAAATTAAAGCAACTGTTTGGAAGCATTTTGGCTTTCAGTGCCGAGGGTCAGTCAGATAAAAGTCACGCAGTGTGAAAGTTATGTCACACCAAAATTAAATATGTGGGATATACAACAAGTTTGTGAAGTCACAATGTGCAACAAGCTAGACAGTATTTACTTTTTTTATGTGAATTAAAGAGTGTTTCATTAAAGCTGGTCTAAAAATAAAAGGTAACATTTAAGGTTGTTGATATAGGTGTGTATCATTCCCTCTCACATGATTCGATACGCATCTCAATACATGCTCCACGGATCCACAGATAAAAAAGGACAGTATGTGTTTTCTGACTTGCCAATGAAAATGACTGGCGACTATTAATAATGTCATCGAGCGGTGGTAACATTCAAATCTGAAGACACTATTGGAGGAATAAATGTAGGGACAGGGAAGCAATTTGGATTCGGCCATTCTGTTCCACGAGGTTGATCGACAGCGTCTGGCCTGAATCCAGATCAGTTCTCACCAATGCTGGAGTCAAAGCTGGTGTGTGTTTTGAAGACGTCATTAGCTGAGAAGTCGATCGTGTCACTGGAAAAGCTGGGATGGCAGCTTACAGATGTTTCTGGCTGCAACTGTGAAATCGCCTCAGTCTGGGTGGAGGAGCAAGTTCCTGCAGCGTGAAGAACAATGGAGGAATTAGAAAGTGTTTTATTAGAGGAGTTAAATCAGCAGGAATAAAATCAAATCTTCAATTTACCAATTGAGGGAATCAAGACGGACTCATTTTATTGTCCCGACTTGTTACATTTACAGTTTTTTTTTGTCAAAATAGTGTTAAACTCTGTGTTCCCAAATCAAAATCTGTCTGAAAAGCTATTTTAACAGCCTGTCCACCTCAGTCATTGCTCTAAAGCTCATTAATTATTTGGTGAACATGCACAAAAACAAAATGTAAGAAAAAAAAATCCTTTGGTCTGCAACTATTTATCTGTTCTGAGCAGTTGCCAAGCAACTCGGAGACATTCCTGGGAAGAACTGATCTCACACAGCCTATATTAAATGAATCTGTGCACAGACCTCTTTAAAATGCTGCTCTGTTAAATTTATGTTTTATTTTTGCAGAAATATAAGCGACACAAAGGAAAGCAATGACCTTTACAGTTGAAGTGGAGATTCTGACAGAGCCGTTTCCCCCCCGTTTGTTTTGGAAGGCAGAAAATGCTGCTGAGGTGGGATGCAGCCTTTAGACATGCCTTAAAGGTAATACGCTTTTAAAATATAAATTAAAAAATAAAATTAGGCTAAAATGAAGTGAATGGAAGAGTTGCTGTAACCAGGAAATAGGAAGCTGCAGACAGGTGGAGCATCCTCGTGTCTGTTAGTGTCCTTGAGCTGAACACTTCATCTCGTGTTGTAACGCTTTGTGTGGACGGATGCTCTGTCAGTCTCTTTACATAGAAGTGACACCAAAACAAACCACAGTTTGCTACGTAACAAAGTATAAACACTTCACTGTGAACTCAATTTCATGACAATGAGACTCACTGTCGAGTGCTTTAAATTGGTGCTTTAAAATTTAAGATAATTCTTACCAAAATCCTCTCTTTGAAATAAAATTCACTTTAGGTGGGAAGGAAAAACACAGTTACATCCTGAACATGTCTGGAAATGCAAAATTGTTTTATTTTCCTTTAAAGTCCCCCTATGACATTTTTTTGTAAATAAAAAATAAAACCTTCCTAGTAGTGTTTTTATTGTGATTATGAAGTTTTTAACCAAAATCCTACAACCTAAATGTCTTAAAAAGCCATTTTTCATGTTGATCTGAATCCTGTTTCCAAAATCTCCTCTGAGGGGGCGTGGCTTTTGGAGCGGAGGTGAGCAGCCCCGCCCCGATCCCTCCTGTCTGATTATGATAGCTCTGTGTCCACTAAATCTTCACTACATAAAAATGTCAAGTATTATCAGTAAAGTCCAGCCGTATCGTTTTGAGGCGGATGTCAGCTCGGACGAGGAAGTAAAGAGCTTCATGGACCGAATTTACTACAAAAGACTGCAGTCAAATGAGCCGCTGTTCGCATTTCCGTGGTCACATAAAGAAGGTTTGTGGAGTCTCACTGAGATTTACCAGCATTCTCAGACCTGCTATTGTAAGTATTGTATGAAACTCACACAAAAAAATCCAGTGACGGCTGATTTGACCACAGAAATGTGAACGGCGGCTCATTTGACTGCAGTCAGTCGGAAGGGACCATCTAGCCGGGCCTGATGAGAGGTTTAGCGCATGTGCAGCAGAGCTGTTGTGACATTAAGAAGGCTCATGAATTCAAACAGAGCTTTTCTGCAACAGCTTGATTGACAGCAATTTAAAAGCAGAATTACTCGGAAATGCAAAAAAACAAAATGATTTCTAATTACATTTGTTGTCTTACATAAAAAAATGCCACACAGACATGTTAAAAACTAAAAAAAAAACATGATTTTCATTGGAGGGGACTTTAAAGCCCCCTCTGATCATCTTTTGATCAATTTTGAAAGTGGTCTTTAGATGATGATGATGATGGTGTTTTTAACCAAAATCAAAAACTCAATTTTTATCGTAGTCGCTCTTTAGCTGACTTTTACAATACATTATAAGCAATCGTTGATTGATCAATACATGCTGTTCTTAGTTGAAGTTTTTAAAAGCCGCATGGAGCTAATAATTAGAACACTTCTCCATTGATCTGCAGGAATCTGGTCACCTATCAGGTTGGTTCCTTTTTCTGCCGTTGTCAGTAGAACCTTTGTTTCTTGGCCAATCCTGACGGGCGTGGCCTGAGCCATCGCGGCTGTCCTGCTGGGGGCTTTCACGAATACCTGCGCTCACAGAAAAAATAAGATTTTAACATATAAATCAATCACATCACCTTATCAGTAAAAACATATTCAACACTTCTTGTTATTTATCCCCACGTCTGTGTCAACAATAAAACACTTTCACTTCATTTAGAAAGAAAAAACAATAATGTGAGTCGCTCGACAAAAACTCATCAATTCTCACTTTGCTAAGAGGAAATATTCATTTGACACAATCGACTTCATGATGAGGGAGCATGACGGAGTAAAGGATGGCAGCGCTCTCAGCAAATTGATCATATGTGCAAGTCTGGAGTACAGCATGTCTCGAACACGTATTAGGTTGGAGACTATGTGTTCCCCTGAGGCCATGCTCAAAAATCTTCTATATCACCCCTTTACTCTTGTAATTTTACACTGAGAAAAAAAAAAAAAAACAATTGCAGAACAACAGACATGTCAAGAGATAAAATGGAAAAAACACAAAGAAATGCTTTCTGGATCATTACACCAAAGTCAATTTTTTGTTACTTATTTATAGTTATTATTACAGAATGTAATGTCTGCTGTAATCACTCCACCAAAATATGAAGCCCTTTAGCTGTAAATCAGGCAGCCTACCTCTCTGTATGTTCTCAGAACTCCTGGAATCTCATAATACACCGTGACCGTCCCAGAGTCTCTGGAAACAGCTGCACCACTTTTAGGGTCCACCTGGAGAATGCCATTTGCAGAGGAGCTCCACACACCGTGAGCACCTGCAAAGGTGGCGAGACGACGCGTTACCTTTCAAGAACATGCACATACAAGCAAAACTGCTAGCAACAGAAACGAAAATGAGATGGAACTGCTCATGATCACAAATGCAGCTAAGACAGAGGATACGTTCTGAGTGGAAAAAAAATATGAATTCTTTTCTAAATGCAATCATAAAGTGAGTTGTATGGAGCACAGATGGAAACCCCACCCCCAACCAAGCTTCAATGGCTGGCCCCTCCCCCGTTCTACACCTGCCACCCTGGTTAGAGCTGCATGTGACAAACTATTAAAAAATACTTTCTTTCAAAATGACCACTTTCTTTTGGTTTTATGTCTATAGCAACCACTGAATTTTTTGGTCGCCTGGTGCTGACGAATAGATCTATGTGATTTTTAAAAGAATCTGTTAAAGTATACTGTTGCATATCCTTGACAACTGGGGTTTTTGTTAACCACGCTCACATTTCCATTACACTCACATAATAAATCATATAGTTTTGTTCAGCTTGAGCCAAGGATTCATGCATTACATTTTCAAAATATTCAAGTAAAAACTGAATGAAAAGAAACGTGCAACGCTTTTATAATCTACAACTTTTGGTTCCAACATTCAAGTAGCCTCCCTACGATGCTTGAGGACTTAGGAGGGATAGATCGAAATAACTAGGAGGAGTTTAAAATTGAAGCCAGTATGACAATGATTCTTCTTAAATTCAAGATGGCAGCCTCTTCCAACAAAATCCATATATATAACCAATTTTACATCACACAAGGACTTCTGCATACATTCAAGCTGTGAGAACATCACTCACCATCCGAGCTCATGAGCTGGACATCAAAACAGACCACATCTCCAACCACAAGATGGCGGGCGTCGTCTATGCGAATGGCGTGATCAACGGGAAGCGGAACGTAGTCCGCCACCCCCGTGTTTTCACTGTCCCACACTGCCAGCAGAGTGAGGCCGACATTCACTGTTTTCACCGTTATCGAGTGGTTGTTGGGTCCAATCCCGACCTGCACCAGGTCATCCCTGTAGAACAAGAACATCATGATTATGTTTGGAGGCGTTACAAAGTTTGATTCTAGAAATTGTATGGAAAGTGTTTTCTATTTGGACAATAATGTACAACATTTCTGTCAGATCTTTTACAGAGTTACAGAATCTGAGCTGCATTTAGGCTAATCTCATTTATTCCAACCCTTTAAGCAACAAAACAATTCTATTATCCATTTAAGCTTTTCCAGTAAGCGTTCAATAGAAATATAATGACAGATTTTTGCCAGTATTTCCTGAATAGCTCAGATTAAATACTGGTGAGAACTTTAGAAGTATTGTAAGTCAAATACAGACTTTCTAAAATGATTTGGAGATAAGACTTGTCATTTTGATAAAGTTCCCAGCTTCCCTCCTCCTGGCGCTTCCTCTTAAACACCCTCTTTGCCCACAACCCCACATATTCCACGCCTTACTTCTCCCGCTAGATCAAATAAAGTCTCTGCATGAATAAAACTCTGCCAGAGCGAGGTTTGGAAAAATGGGCCCAGCGCTGGCAAACATTTTAAAATGCATGTCATACTTGAATCTCTTTTATTGGCTTGAGAAAAAGTTTTACGCCCCATTTCATTCATTTATTCTTTGTTAAAGACATTAAAACAACTGCTTTATGCTTTCTCTCTTGATCGGAAGAATAGATTCTGGAGTTCGAGTTCAGATTCGAGTAAGACCAAATTGGTCCCTGAGAGAGCAGCGGGGTTTAAGCACAGGCCAGTGAGCGGAGCTGCCACAATATCAGCAACAGATTTGGGTAATTTTCTCTTAAAATTTTATCAGGACCCAGAGAACAAGATAATAGGTCCAATTTCTCCTACAGATAGAAGGAGACCCTCATCGAAGGTGCAGCAACTGTTGTCTCCGAGCAACACTCCTATTAATTTATCTCCCTCACTCAGGTGAAAACGGCTCCATCTGAATTACGGTTGCAGGGTCAGCCCTGTAAATTAAAGTTGTGAACTCCTCATAGACCTCACCACTGCACACCACCGTGACCCGAATGGCTCTGGTCAGACGTTAATGGACTCGGCGAGGATCGAAGAATGGCGCGGTGCGTCGCAGCGACGGCCAAGAGAAGGGGCTGTGCTACTGTCTGCCTTGAACTGAACCAATCAAAAAGCTTCCCAGTGGACAAGTGCAACAATGATTAATATGCTTCATCTGGCAACAAGCTTGGCCAGTTGAAAACTTAATCTTCCCTGATGGCACTATCATATTCCTAAATGACAAAGTCAGGGTTTGTTAAGCTTGCAGTGTGACATTATGCTTCAGGGACCATGAGACGTCATTTATAACACACAGCTAATCTTGGCTTGTGCTAAAGGAGTCAGCAATCTAAAGGTGAATGCAAATACTAACCCTCAACTCTGTACCCGAAATGGAAGGTTAAGGGATAAAAAGACTAGAAAGATACAAAAAAAAAAGGAATTACTCTTCATTTTCAGCTATGTTATCACTGTGAGACCAGTCAACAAAAAAAAGGAACTTTTTAATAAAACATTATGAAAACACTTAGAATTTTAAGCATTCTGTGAAATCTAACAGTGATGTTAAAGATTTTGATCTGAAAAGTGGACAAAGTGCCTGAAAAAGAAACGATCAGACCAGAGGTATGTAGTTTGACCCTTTATTTGAAGGACTGTGTTCCTTTTACCCCTAACCTTGCTTCAATAAAAGAACAAAATGAGACATTTGAAATTTGGAAGTAGGGCTGATGGGTAAAAATATTAATTTCAACTCTCCTTCCTTCAATAACAAAATACTTGGCCTTGCAGCTCTGATGCATTTTGAATGTAGGAACACGGATTTTAAAATAAACAGCATCCTGATCAAAGCAAAGATTTGTCTCAAAGCATTTTTGATCTGCTCTTGGAACTCTCTGCTGGGACATTCAGATTTTATATGGTTTGTTTAGGTGCACTTCTTAAAGGAAAAATATTTGTCATTTGATTGGGTTTTTAAGAGTTCCTTATTGAATAATTCAAACATTAAGACATAAGTTGTTCTAGCAAAGATTGTTCTTACAGTTTTAGGTTCTAGATAGGTTCTTGTTGCTATGGCTGCACGTTGAAGAGGTTTTTCGTGTTTAATTACGAGTAAACCTCTTCAGGCAGGTGTGCTTCAGTAACTGGGTCAAAAGGCTGCTTTGCTGCACTTGCTTTTTAAGAATTTGTTTCGTGCAGACAAAAACAATCGTCAAGAACAAAGTTATGACTACTAAAACTACAACACCCAACTGCTGTGTGTCATAGTGACTTTTATGAGTCTGCAGTTCAGGCTTTTAAGGACTCAATGATAAAAGCACAATTTCAAGGACTTGCTTACTTTTTTCAAGAGCAGGGTATCCCCAATAATTTCCTGAATTCAATTTTTGATTCTTTCCACCTGTTCAACTTTGAGCTTATACAGTTTACACATTTAGACCCATTTGTTTAGAAATACATTAATAATCTATATATATATATATGTTTTGAAGATATTCATTTTAATCAAATACAGTTCATATACTGTAAAATGTAGTAGTGGAATTATAAAGATATTGTTGATACCATACAGTGTTACATGGATTCTCAATCAGAGAAGCTCCAACAATTGTTCTGCCTCTCCTGGAGGACGTTTCCGTTTGGCCACTAGGTGGCGATCGTACTATAGCATTACACATTATTCCAGAAGAAGAAGAAGAAAGTTTGAGCAAAAAAACAATGCTTTAGACCACAAATGAAAAAATATTTCCTTAAAAAAGATTGGAAAATTCATGCCTGTGAATATATAGATGTTCATTTAGTCAGCGATGTATGTTTAGGTCGACCGAGCGTTAGCATTAACTGTCCTATGGGAAACTCCACTATACGATAGCATCAAGCTAGCAGACTTTAGCATTATGCGTTAGATTGATCTCTACTTTTATGGATCAATTATTGATCTATTAAACTACGATTGATTCAGATCAATTAATCTATTTTATCAATCCGGCTCTACTTTTTCTAGAACAGAAAAGGAGCATTTTAAAATGTCTAATTAGCACAGAATGTTTTCATTCTTTGTAGAAACTTAGCAGCAAATTTAAATTTAAAGTCAAAGGCTGACTGTGACTGCTGCTACTGTGAAAAAACAAGAGAAAGTGAAAAGGCTGCCACACAGAATTAGACCTCCCGGTCTTTTTGCCACAGTAATTCCTGCTGTCACTCCATCAGACACTAGAGGAGCAAACCTGATGTTTGCAAAACCCCTCAACTCCACCGGCTTTTTTCCCAAACATAACGACAGGGCTTGAGCAATGACTAACCGGTTTGTAGAAAATGTGAGGTGAGAGCTGGAGCTGTGAAGAGCCTCTCCAGTGTGAGCATGAAAATGAACAGTAAAGGTAAGCAGCACTCCCAGAGGAAAGGCAGTCAGGTGATCTCTGCTGAGAGTGTAGCGCGCCGGACTGGTGCTGAAGCGGAAATAGGACACGGGAACCACCTGATGAATTCAAAGAGACCCTTTAGTGGATGAAAGGCAAAAGTGGAGCAAATGTGCAACATTTACCATATCTATAAATTAAAATATATACATTTTCAAACTTTTCAACCAACAAATGTAAAAAAATTCACTTTTTATGAAACGCGTGATGAAATGATTTCTCTGGTCAAGAATGGAGCTTTCATTTAACAACTTTTTTGCAGCATTCTGAAGCAGAACCTGTACTTTCTCCAAGCCGTGGCCTTTAAACTGACCTTCACTGACAGGATGAGAGTCTGATTGACACCAAACGTTTCTTGAGAAGTAACCAGCAGTGAGGAGACGCCGGTCAGAGAACCGGACGAGAGCAAGCCCTTATGATCAACCTGAGCAACGACCACCTGATCAGGGCAATCCAGCATTTGATAGGAAAGAGCGCCCACGCCATCTCTGTTAAAAACACAAACAATACCGCATTATTTGAACTGTAATTATCACATTTTTTACTCAAACAAACACTATTAATGTCCTACCTGTTAGTTTGAAGTCTAATAGCCGAGTTTGGAGCCATCAAGATCTCCTCAGCCTCTACTTGAGGATTAAGCATGTGCAGCTTGTCGTAGACCTTGATCAAAGCAGAATGTTGAAGCTCCAATTATTACAGTGCTTTGTTCATTCTTTGATGTTTCTGTACAAATGACATGTCATAGTCTAACGCAGTCTGAAGCATCCAGCTCCAGCTAATCTGTACTGTTATCACTCAGCGAAGTAATAACTTCAGATAATTCAAAGCTTTGTGCTATTTTGCATTAGATGCAAAGTTTTAACCCAATAATAGAATACAGCTCTAGGATAAATCGTTTATAGGAGGGTTTTAAACATGTGTAAAGTCATACTAAAAAAATGCTTAATATATAAAAATAGATGGGTTAAATTGCTTTTTATTGAGAGAAAATGGTATCACCCCAACTTGTGTATGCGTAATTCTTGATTTGCAACTCATTCAATACATTATGTGCATTCGTACAAAAATTATGAAATATAAAAAAAAAAAAAACACACAAAATACAATGTACACATGCACAACTTACCTCTTAAAAAATGACACTAATTGCTTGCCACGCACACACAAAACCACATTTACGCACAAATCTGATACCAGACTTTTCATGTCTAAAAATTTCATCCTTAGGTAAAGTGTGTAAATGCTGCTAGAATGCTGGGTCAACAGACTTTTCTTTTCTGCCTCTTTGAACTTAGATTGTGAATAAAATCTGCTGAAAACTTAACATTTTCCCATTTTCTTAAAAAAATATGCCCCATAATTAATATAAAAAGTCTAAATAAGCATTTTTAAAACATTTATCCCTTTGAAACTAAAAATATTTTCCAGAACTGATCGCTTCCTCTCTGCAGCCCCTCCAGCACAGGGCTCTTTCATAAGCCAGGGTCATAGTCACAGGGATAGCAGTAGTGGAGCAGCTAACTCAAAAAATCTTTCATTTTATGATACAAGCATGACATTTGGCTGAAGTACTTATAAGACACCAAATTCTAAGAAAAAAGAGCTAGCCACTTTAAATTCTAAAATGGCGGCCATTTTCCAAGATGGCTACCAAAGGTTGTTGGTGTAATGAGTTACATTGAAAAAATATGAGTACTTCATCAGGTAAAATTAGGTTTTTATTGCTAAACATTACAGTGCCATTATAGGGCATTTTTAGGCAGAAAGAGCTCATCCTCACTCCCACCCTGGCATTAGCAGTCCATTTTCAGGGCAAAAAACTATTGAAAACATCATCAAGTAAACTATTTTTATGATATTCTGCCAACTTTACTGCCATGGCGGCCATCTTGAAAAAAATGGCAGCCATATTGGATTTTTGTGTGGCTAGCACTTTTTTCCTGTAACTAGACCCAGAGACTATAACTGTACCAAATTTCATGCTTGTATCATCAACTGAACGATTCTGGCTAAAAATGACACTAAGCTGCTCCACTACAGGACGTACCTTTCTTAACAGCCACAGATCGGAGTGGGCCAGTGGGCTGATCAACCCTCTCCCATCTGTGGGTGTTTAGAAGAGCCTCATGCTGCTGCCTACAATCACCACGTTTGCAGACCAGAACTCTGTGCTCTGGTCTTTCTGCTGAGCTTCTCTGCGGCAGCAAAACTCAGCGACACCCACAGAGCAGACTGGGTTGATCAGCCCGTGGGCCCGCTCCAGTATGAGGGTGTTTAGAAGTTTCGCTTCCCCACACCCAGAAGGGTGGACTCTTCGCCTGCCTGCATGCCCTTGAGAGCCGGGCGTAGAGCTGATCGACTCATCGCTCCCTCCCGGCAGAACCTCTCTCCCCTTATACAGCGGGAGCAGACTCCTTCTCCAGACACAAAGAGAGGGATGTAAGGTTGATCAACCCTGTCCACTCTCTGGGTGTCGAGGAGTCGTCTGAACGCACCATCCGCTTGTGGGGAAGTGCAGTGGCGAAGGCGCTGCAGGGGAAGCTCAGCAATGAGAATACAGAAACTTGAGTATTGCACGTTTTAAAAACACATATTTAGACTTTTTTTTGAATAATAATTATTGGGCATATCTGTTTAAAAAAAGTGGGAAAATGTCAAGTTCTCATCAGGTTTTATTTGCAATCTAAGTTCAAAGGGGCTATAAAGTCATTTTTTAACCAGTCACTTCATTTTATGCCTTATCACGATTATTTTATTGTATAAAAAGCCCATCAGGGGACAAATGCTGCAAATTAGCTCCTGCTACAAGCATGATGATATGGGCATGGGACTGCTGCTTTGCTGTATGTCTATGTTTTTATATCCGTCCCTACTAAATAAATAAATACAAACTTTGATGACCCAGCAATCTAGCAGCATTTAAACGCATCACTTACACACAAAAAACGTGAAAGGAGTCTCATATCAGATTTGTGCATAAATGTGGTTTTGTGTTCATAACAAGAGATTTGTGTGTGTAGTTAGGTTCAAGCTGTTGTAATTTAAAGTTGTGCATGCATAAATTGTAATTTTTGTACCTATGCACAAAATGTATTGAATGAGTTACAAATCGAGAATTGCGCATGCACAAATTGGGGTGATGCTATTTTCTCTCCGTAGTTTTTTCCTGACAGGCATCAGCACGAACAGAGTAACAAACACACTTCAGTACCTGGATCTGGATCTCATCTGTAAGCTCTTGCAGGTTCCCCTCCAGCTGCTTTGCTGTTGGGTCAGTAACTCGCAGAACCACCTTAAGGCCGGTCCGCCCTCGAGTTCTTCCCGTCACAGTCATGCCAAAGTTGTGTTCTGCCTGGAGGTCAATGTTAGCCTAGATAAGACAGGAACCATTATACGACTGACAACAGCAGCGGCGGCTAATCAAATAAAAAAACCCCAACAAGGATGAGAAATGAGAAACAGGCTGTCGAGGAAGCAGAGAGGAGGCAGACGTTGGGTTTCTAAACCACACTGTAATCCAGAGCCAATATATCTTAAGTCAATCAGATAAAAGGAACACAAGGAAGGCAGAGCTAAAAATAGCATGAAGCAGTGACAGAAAGTGTCTAACATTAAGAGGCTACCGCTGTCACAGTGTCCCAGTGACTAGAAGAAAGATACCAGAAACATCTGCAAAAACTTTCTTTGACAAATAGGGAATTATTTCAAAGATTAGTAGACAAATTAAAATTTCAAGATGATTCAGATTAGATAATGCGTGTAACCCAAGGTTATGAATGGGAGATAAACTCAAAACGTAAGTTCACCTCGACTTGTCGAGGCTGAATATCCAGAACATCTCTCTTAGTGGTGGACCAGTGGAAGGTGAGAGCAGGGAAGACGCTACCGAAAGAAAGCGGCGTCTGACTATTGGTCATCCCCATCACATATACGGGCATCTGGAAAACAAATCCATCCAACAAGTGAGAAAAATAACCCACAGAGAGCAGAATTAATTATTTATTGAACAGCTTTCTATCTTGTTTTTTTATTAAATAAACAGTAAAACAGACACGGCCTTCAAACCTGAGTTCCTGTTTTCATTCTTGTAATAGGAGCTCTGATGCGAATGCCAGTCAAAACCACCACCTCAACGTCCACTTGATCCTGAAATCACAGCATGGAATCACTCTTATTAGCAAAAGCTAACAAAAAATATGTGTTTTTAGGATTTTCTATAATAATTATAAGGCATATCTGTTTAACCCTTTGGAATCTAGAGCCTAAAACTCAGTTTGTGTCTACTTTTTGAATTTACTTCTGTATTTTCAGTTTAAAAGACAACCTGCCTGCTTATAATCAGCACAACCTCACCTACTTGACACTACCTTTATTTTGTCATGTTTTCCCATGTTGTATTCACACACTAAACATAAAATCATGCAAAAACAGAAAATTCCTTCTGGAACAAAGCGTTTTAGTTTGCTGTGGAAACTTCAAAAATGTTTGACGAGCCGTTTTTAACAACAAAAAAATGAAAGTTTTAGGAGTAATTTCATAAAAATTTTAATAAGTATTCCTTTTTGAGTTTTTTTAGAGAAGTTTGATCCAGCTGGATTTCAGGTGTTCTGCTTGGCTTGAATCCCAGGTGGAGGCGTGTCTGACTACTCTGCTCAATTCTCGCAACATCAGTGGGTGGGAATTTAGAGATGAACCACGGAGTTTCTACATTTTTAGACAATGTTTGTTAATCCTGTCAGTCCTCATCCCAAAATAAAACACTGATCAGTTTCCTCATTGTTGGATTTCTAATAGCAATCCGCTCCATTCTGCTCCATTCTCCTCCCCCTACGGCGGACCTTCTGCTCTGCGTTGCAGCTGTGTGATCAACTGTCATCTTCTGCCTTTTTTATTAAAATAAAAGATTGTGCTCCACCCACAGTTTTATATTGGATTAAAGATGTATTCAATAAGGTGTACATTAAGAGGCTCTGAACAAAAATGTAACATGGTCTGGAAACCCTTTTTTATTTTTTTTTTTAAATCATTCATCTACGAAAGTGACACAAAATGTATTGTATGAGTTACAAATCAAGAACTACGTACACACAAATCGGATGGAACTATTTTCCAAGGATCAACATTTCCTTTGAGCATTTACCTGAGAAATGATGACCAGCTTCCCAGTCTCTGCATCGACCACCTGGACCATTCCCGTCACCGTTACGTTACCGACAGCAACGCCCCTGACGTGACCCAGTGCATTGACAGTAGCTATGTCCTCATCAGAGATCGAGAAGAGGATATTGGACTGAGGTTGAGGGCCACCCTCAGATGTAATCTAGAAGGACATGAACAAAAGAAAAAAATCAGTTAAGAGTTATTACCAGTAAAAAGTTTTATAATAATTGGTTGAAAAACATCCTCTTTTGCAGTGTCCAACACTGCAGATGCGAATGAAGTTAAGGTGGAATTAGTATGTACCACAGCTATTACTGGGTTTCTAGAATGCATTCTAATAAGAGAAAGAGACGAAGCAAAAGCTCCATGTTTTACCCAGGAACCAATTAAGATAATGCCATCTCCCAGAATAATTCATTTTAGGAATAAATGAAGAGCTGAGGCCAATCGTGGGCAGGCGACATGGGAACTAATCGAACACATACCTGCATCATTGCACCAATTAGCAGAGTCATTTTCCTGGGGATGAGTTTGAAGGGTGGAAATACCTAAAAACAAAATATAATTAATATATTAAAAGATGCTTCAAGTTTTTAAGATGTCAAATTTGGATTCAAACCTCAATTGGCTGGGGTCCAGAAGCTATTTTTCTGCCGTCTTTATCCATGACGACAGCTGACAGAGTGGTCTGACCGATAGAGAGTCCTTTCACCAAAAACACTGCAGTGTCATTTTCTGTGGACTCTGCTAATGGCCTGCAGAACAGAGGCTTGAACATTAAAGAGTTTTTGTTTGCAAACACCAACAGCCACTTTTTTTTTTTTACTTACTTGAGAGAGACGATTTCAGAAGCTGTATTGAGTTTAAGATTCATAAACTGGAAATAGCTGGCAGAGAAGGGCTTTTTCTTATCATCCAAAACTCTGACATAAGCTCTCACAGATGTGCCAATCTCCACCTGTAATCAGGAGGAAGAACGTCCATAAATACAG
>NC_050518.1:13556837-13582941 GCF_002922805.2 Oryzias melastigma | reverse complement strand
AAATCACAAAAATGACAGACTTATGCAGAAATTAGGCTGTTACAGGGTTATTTCAGGCATGTGCAACACTGATAGATTATCTACGCAAGCAGAGCCATGACCCTAAGAAAAAATGAAGATTTGTGTAAACAGACCTTGTCTACCACTCTCACATAAACCTCCAAGATATCAGAAACATGAACCGTGGCTTTGGCAGGTGCTGGAAAAGCCAAGCACAAGTCATGCACCATGACATTCACAGTGCCAGGATGAACCGGAGAAACCTGGAACAACGATAGAAGTGTTTATTTCACACATAAACTCTTAAGGTTGTTGGTGTAACAGTCTCACAGAGAAACATGTGAGAGTAAAGGGTTGAATAATTATTCACAGTGTCAGAGGTGTTTCTCACCTGAGCTGTGCCTTGAGCCTTCTGGAATTTGACATTTGCAATCCCTCTGGCGCTGGTATTGAGATAAAAGTGCCCCGAACCTTCTTGCAGGGCCAGATTGGCCTATAAAACAAAATACTGTGTTTAGTGTTTTGTGGCAAAGTTAACAAATACATCTCTTTACCAAACCCTGAGAAGGATGTGTAGACATTTCAACTATATGCAGTTAAAGGATAAATCTGTGTCATAATAATGGTAATAACTAGGGCTGTCAGATGTGCTTGACGCCGACAATTTTTTTGACGCATTAATCGCGGATTTTCTCATACGTGGCTTTCCACACCCCGCGCTGGCGTCCCGCCCATTAACTCACCGGCTGCTCTCACTAGATCACGGGCGGGTCTCCAACCACCGAGCTGCGAGCTAAAACCGGCCGGCGCTAGGACCTGGAGAGCTCCTGCACCCTAACCCGGGTCCGGTTCGCGTCCAGTACCACGTCTAGTGGTACTGGCTCGCGTCCGGCGCCGCGTCCCGAGAGCTGCGGCCCCCCGACGTTCCGAACAGCAAGCGCACCGGGGGACGTTTTAAATGTTCTGGAGGTTTAAGCGTGATCCAGCCCCAGCATAGCGGTCTGTCTGCCGGCATATTCATGGCGTGAGCTCCGCTGGACACGTCGCTGCATCGAGCTGCAGTCAGAGAACGCGGCGGCAGTAACAGACTGTCAAACTATCCACAGTGTATCCCGCTTTTCTCAGTCTTTAATGTTTTAAAAAAAAAAAGTTAATTGGAAATGATAAATCTCTATTTCATTTATTACTGTAGTTCAGCAGAGGAGGAAAAGATTTGGTCCTGACAAAAAATGAACATGAAAGTGTTATGGAAATTTTATTTTTGATGTTTTTTATTTTATTTTACTGAACGTTGATTGAAGTTTTGAATTTAAAATGCCCTTCACTTGCACTTGGGCTTTTGTTAGGCATTTTATGTTACAGCCTTTTATTGTTAAGAAAGTTTATCTCAATACAATGTTACAAAATAAAGTATTTCTGATGAAAACTATAAATTTTACCATTCTTGTTTTCATAATTAATGTAGAACTACTAAATTCCACGTAGCACACATTTTTTTCCTAAAAAAAATGGCCACAACTTAATTTGCGATTAATCGCGAGTTAACTCGGGACAAAATGCGATTAATCGCGATTAAAAATTTTAATCGCCTGACAGCTCTAGTAATAACTAATAAATATATTTATATATGTTTACTTTTTTTGTTTTTTAGAATTTTCAGAGACACTTTTAATCTATTTATTATATTTACTCTGCTAAAAATTGTGTTTTTAACATGTTCTAGTGGCATATTTCTCATGATGAAGGACACACATCCTTTTTGTTGCGTCTAATGTGTGATAGAACAGTTGTTTTTCAGTGGATAGTTTCTCTTATTTTAAGAAAATACCTTTTCATTGTGTTTTATCCATTGATTAATACCATTTGAATTAAGTAATTAATTCCTCCCCCCCAAAAAAGCAAGACGAATAACAGTCTAGTTTTGCAGTAACACATAAAACAGTAAGTGCCAAACAATGAAAAGTAAGGGATGACAATGACAAAAGATATGAGAGTCTCTTACATGCACGTTTGGATGGTTGTATATGGTCACTGAGTCAGGAGAAACTTTTACATCTTCCACCAGCAGCAGCTCCAGCATGGCTGAGACAGGTACTAAGGGCTCATACTGTCAGAAACAGGAAGTCCAGCATGTCAAACATCAACAGAGACAAACGAGCGAGGAAGGTTACCCTGGAAACCTGATAAACCTAGACACTTACAGGAGTGGGGACTTTAGCTGCAGTCAGATGTGAAACTTGGTATCCAAGCGCTGTCACGGTAATGGCAGCATGACCCGTTTGGTGATGTACAAGAACTGTCTGACGTCCTGACACAAAGAAGAAGAGGCGAAATACCAGTGAGCTTCCATCAATACCTCCTTAAACTTGAAAAAATAATATATCGTTCTCAGTTTTGTTGTTTTTATATTTAAACTTAGATATTTCACAACTTTATATCTAACAAAATCAAGTAAAAGGTAAACAGGTTTTTACCGTGAAGCTTCATCTGCTTTTGGCCCTCCTCCAGCAGCTGAAACTCCATGGGCATCGTGGGTTCAATGCTGGCCAGTGAGGTCTTCGTGGATTCCCACAGAAGACTCAGTGAGCTGAAGTTGTCGAACTTTCTGCCTTGCCGATCAAAGGCCGCCAAGTTCAGAATGGGGTTACGATAGTTTGAAACCGGCACCTGCAAAAATAAGTGACTGATTTCAAAATTTGTGTTTCAATTTCATCTTTCAGGACATCAGGGGTCACAACAGCAACTCAGCTTTCACTGATCTTCACATTTGGTTTGGTAGAGAGTTTTACGCCAGATGCCCATCCTGACACTTCCTTGTATTTGATCCGGGCTGGGGACATGCCCAGGAAGACCCAGACCCGGGACCCCTGTGGCTACATAGTTAGACAGTAAGGTGAAGGGTCTTGCCTAAGGAGCCACATGTACTAGTTCTACATAAGCACTAAACCTTTATACTCAATGCCCACTTTTATGGACAGGACAGAAATACATCTTTTAGAAATTGTATTTTTTTCTACAACAAACTATGTATAAAATAAATCTTTTCTGAACTTGCACCTTTTCTTTTAATTCTGAAATTGCTTTTGATTTAAAAAACAACTATAATTGCAATAAACGTGGTTGAGCGGCTGCACTTTACCAGGAAAATTGATTAAAAAAAAGTGAAGAAGCATACAAACTTCTGTTTTAACAGTCATCGCTGGATTTAAATAAAAGGTTTACATTCACTTAAATTTCACTGAACCAAAATAAACAGATTATTCAGGAAAAATGTGAACAAAACAGAATTTATTATTTCAAACTCAGACACCAAAGCAGGTTTTTGTTCAGTTTTATCTCTTTTTTATCTTCAATTTATAATACACTGTAGAAGTGTATTATTATAACACACTTTACAGGATCAAATTTATAAGCTTTGACAAAAAGCAAATGCAAGAACAAAAACTATAAATGTGAATTGATCTAGAAAAAGAATAAAAATGCAATAAAAAGTGAATATGGCAGCATATTATTCTATCAAAGGCAAACTAATAAAAACTAATTATTTCTTGAAATATCCCCTTTAGAAGTAGTTTTATTGTTAGAATCAGCTGTTTTTCTGTTCATTTTCACAGCAAAGTGCTGCAAAGCCAACCTGTGTGAAAGCCTTGAGAAGAATGCATACGTACCACTTGCTTATTCTGCTGCAGGAGTGGGCAGCTCAGGTCCACCTGTGGACTCCTGTAAACTGGCAGCAGCGTGAGGCGTGATGGAGGGGCGCAAACAAACTTAACCACCGCGTGCTCAACAGCAGGAAAGGGATTCGTCACACTGGCCTTGTTTCCCACAGTCACCTCCAGCACCTGAAGAAAACGATGAAACAATCTGAGTAGAGAACACAAACAGTTATTCATACTTTAAAAGCATATTAGCACACAAACCTGCTCTCCCAGGGCCTTGCAGGTCGCTCTAACCAAGTGCTGATTAAAGCTGTGAGACGATGGACTGATGAGAGCAAGACTCAGGCTGGTTTCATCCTCAGCTCTTAAGTTGCAGAAGAATTTTGAGGGCTCTAAAACCCAAGGCTGCGGTCCGTCCTCAAACAGCATGTCCTTAGATGATCCCAACGTGACCACTGCCACAGAAACTGGATCCACCGCCTGATGAAAAACAACATTTACATCAAAGTTCAAAAAAATATCCAGTTTGATTAAAACAAATATAAAATGTAAAGAAAGATTTCCAGCATATTCAAGTGTATCCTTATTTTTGCTTTACTTTCAAACACAGCACAGCTGAGGAAGTGTTAAGCTGCACTACAAGGCTCTACACATCAAAGAGACAAAACTGGGTCAACCTTTGGCTGCCAGGGCAAAACAAGCAAAGAGACATCTGAAACATTCTGAAGAATACCATCAAATCCCATAATAAAAAATGCATAAAGTGTGTTTTCAAGCAACACACTATTGGTCAAATAATCTGAGAGTAAAGAGTAAAAAACTGAAGCTAGTGTGTTATGGCGTCGTGTTGATATGTTTCAGAGTGGAAAATTTAGCCACTTCATTATAATACTTGTTATTTGGGAGCCTTTTTCAAACACAAATCACTGCACCGAACAGACTTTTCCTCCACAGTTAACAATAGACTGTGTTTCCAATAAAACTCACATAGTAAAAGAAGGTGAGTTACCTCTGACACATTGCAAAAACATAAAAATTAAGTTCTAAAAAGAGAGAAAGACGTTGATTCCTGACAGAATAAGAGCCTCACTTTGAGAGGAAGATATGCCGCTATGGTGATCTTGGCACTGAGGTGAATGTTGCCGTGAGTGTAGCTGACGGTGAGCACGGTGTACCCAGGAGTCAGGGCCTTGGCTCTCACTCCGCTGCAGTGGTCCTGGCCTGGAGCCAGCCTCCCTGGAGACGGCCAGAATGGTCAATGCCAAACAATGAGGATTAATCAAACCTCACATTATGCAACAACAAAAAAAAGCATCTCGAGTTGTGAGGAACTCTCATGTATCCTTTAATCTTTAACTCAATGGGGTGTCGACAGGTCCCATTAATTTTCTCACTGCACTTTCTAACTGATAATTGGAAAATCCAATATGAAATCCACAACATCCTGCAAAAAGATATATTCTGATAAATTAGATTATTAGATCTAAAACCCACAAAGAATTATTTTGCTTTAATGGAAGAACTCTGACAATATTTTATAAAACTTGTTTTTTCTTTCCTTTACCTCAACTCTCCCTTTACACACGTACAGATAAAAGGGTTTCTACTGTATTATTAAGAAACTATAAAGATTAGTATTTTAGTATTTTCTTTTCTTCTGATATATAAAAATATGTACATTCAACAGTCTGGTATCCCAATTCATATTTGATGAGTACATTTAAAATAAATAAAAAGTAAATGGTCAGTTACATTTGGAACAAAAACTTTTTACTCGTTTTATTTCATACTTTACTGAATAAGAAATTACTGTGTTTTTTTCAGGGCACCAAATGCTAAAACATATCTCCCAGCAAAAATCTTTTTTAGGCTAATATGGTAAATAGTTACTCTTTTATACAGATTTACACCATATTTCTCCATTTCCCACACATATTCACATAAATATTCTGCATATGCTTGCTTTGGGGTTTTACCGTCCAGCAGTTCAAAGATGTCCCGCGTCTCCTCTGCAACCAGCAGTTCAAAGTGGGAGCAGTCACTCAGCATCACTCGCTCGTTCTCAAACTCCTCCAGCAGTCCAAAGATCCTGAGGGGCAGATCCAGAACTTGGCCCAACCTGGCCTCTACTGTGCAAGGAGCGAAGTCCATGGCAACAGGCTCCACAACGTACACCTAGAAGCAGAAACAGATGGGAGAGGGGGTGAAAACGGAGATACGTGTGTATAACTTGCTAGTTTTTAACATTTTTTTTATTACATATTTTTTTATGACATACTTATTCATTTGAAGGTGAAATGTCTTCAGTTTAAAAAAAACAAAGGTCAGAGGACCCTTTTAAACACCTTTTTGTGCTATAGAACCATCCTAAATAAGTGAAAGTCTTCACAGAAATGCTTTACAATGTTTTTGATCCCATAGCGACAGATGTTTGTCCTACAAGCAGATTCCTTAAAAAAATCCCCCAGGCTAACATGCTGCTGTGCAGTGTGAAGTGCTTCAGTGCTGGGCTGAGCGAGAGGCCGTCTCCTGCTAACACTGTCATGCTGACATGCACAGAGAGGGCAAAGAAGCAGAGCAGGAAATAAAAATGTAATGGAATAAAAATGCCTCATGTATGGCTGAGCTGCTTTACCTTTGTTTAATAATAGAAGACTCAACAGATGGCAAACGGTTGGAAGATATGATCATTCTTCTGACACAGATGACATTTTTAAGGTGACAAATTCTTGCAGTTTGGGCACTTAAAGTCAGACTTATATATGGGCAATTTTGCTAATCAATGCAACACTAAAACTTCACCTTATTTACACCGAGACTGTTGTGTAGATTCAGGTTTCTTTTGAACGCAAAAGCCCCAAATGGAAGGTTATGATAGCAGAGTCTACAGAAGTGATCTTTTCCTTTAAAATTTAACCACAGGTTCCCCTCAAGGCCAGCTGAACAAGGAGCACACATAGCTGATGGACTGCGTTGCTCATGTTCTGCCTTGTTTCAATGTTGTGACCTTCGCTGTCCATCTGCAGGCCATTCTGTCAGACGCAACACCAGAGCTGACAGCCTCAAGGTCTCAAGAGTTACTGTTGCCATTTCAGGATTACAAACAAACAAAAAAGGCCAAAATCTGGATATATTTGGAATATTTCTTAGACAAAATAAATAAATTAATCAAATAAAAGTACATAATTATTAGTAATAGTATTGTTGATGAACCTATTCAGTTTATTTTGTTGGACTATTTGTGTGAAAGCTTTACAGCACAAACACTATAGTGATTCTCCTGATTCTTTCCGTACATTTTTGGCATGTAAAAAACTCGATCACACTTTAGCATTTTCAAAAAAATCCCTTCAGCAAATGCAGTAAAATTCTTCAGCATCTTCAGTAACCCCATTTAGCAAAAAGCATTCACACTAGAATTATCGCAGGTAATGCAACTTTCTAGTTAATTTAGTCCCCCTATGGCAATTTTTTTTTATAATAAAAAAAATGCCAGTAGTGTTTTTATTATGATTATGATGCTTTTAACCAAAATTCCACAACATAAATTCCTTAAAAAGCCATTTCTCATGTTGATCTGAAGCTTCCGTTTCCAAAATCTCCTCTGAGGGGGCGTGGCTTTTGGTGTTAAGGTGAGTAGCCCCGCCCCTGAATTCCCCCCTGTCTGATTATGATAGCTCTGAGTCTCGCTAGCGTAAACCTTCACCGCTGCTACATAAAAATGTCCAGCTGTATCGTGGACCAAACTTCCCCCAAAAGTCTGATTCTGCCTAAATGTAAAAATGAAATGATTTCTTATTACATTTGTTCTCTTTCACAATAAAAATGTCACACATGCATATTAAAAACAAAAATAAAACGTGATTTTCATCAGAGGGGGACTTTAAAACAGCTTAAACAGGAGTAGAAGCAGTGCTCTGACACGGCCCCTCTTTACCTTCATTTGTCCAAAGTGCAGCGGGTTCCGCAGATCATGAGCATAAACCACACTGACACCTTTGTCACTGGCTGTAGTCATCACTCCTTTCACAGTCATTGTGGCGACAGCTGTATTGGATGAGGTCCAGCTGAAATTTCCACTCCCACCTGTCGCCTGCCATGAGCCCAATGAAGAGTCATTATGAGCAAACAAATGACACTTTCTATACTTCATCTCACATTTAGTTTGCGCACTAAGAAAAAATGAAAAATAAGGCTTTTTATGAACAGAAATAACTGTCAAAGTATGATTAATACACAAGTTCATCATTTCTGCTTTATAGATTCAACGTCATTAAAGAAAGGAGCTTAAAAAAGGAAAACAAACCATTATTGTGTACTGATAAGCTCCAACTTTGGGCTGCCAGGGAAAAGTGAGAATGCTGGGACTAAGAACGATAGGATTATAGATTTCCACGTCTTGTTCGTTGTGAACGGGGTTGGTGAGATCATGGACCCGTCCTCTCTGCAAGACAGCACAAGACCTTTATTTACGCCGGCAGTGATGCTCAGCGAGAACTCCAAGCTGATGACAACGAGAGCTGCAGATCAACTCACGTCATCCTCCACGGATCTTAGGGTAGCGTCAATGAGAGTTAGGCCGTCTTTGAGGGCTCTGACGTAATGGTACGATCCATTTTTACTGGAATGCAAGACTTCAAAATACTCCACGGCAAAAACGGTGCTGATGCGCACATTCTGGAAACAAAAAAAAAGGAATCAAACAGCTAAAATCTATTGTCCAATTTTTATGTCTGCACAAAAATGTTGATTTTTCACACAAGATGTGTCCACAAAAACAATAAATTATTCAAATCACATTGGTTCACCGGCGTGTACTTACATCAGAGAGATAGATTTTGTTGCCAGATTTATCAAACACTTCAATAAGAATATCATATTCTCTGCCTGTTTCAAGAACCCAACTATCTCCTGGATGAATTTTAAAGCCTATACAAATGAAAGAGGAAAAAAACAAAGTCAGATAGACCTTGAAAACACTGACACAGTTTCCCTGAAAGAGGAAGACATACCTAGGTAGCCTGGTTCAACAACATACAGGGTGCTGTTAGGTAGACGAGACACTCCCTGCATTCGAAGGCCTACAGACACGCCACTAAGGAAAATCAAGAGTAACTCTAAACTTTGTTTGATTTATTCAACAACTATCTGTACCACGGTAAAGAACAAAGCATGCAGAAGTGTTGTGCTTTGACAGAAGGATACTCTTGTGATCCAGCACCACATTAATGTGTCCCAACTGAAGTCCCGTCACTGTGGATGTGCTTTGATCCAGGCTGGCCACGGGAGCATCCTGACTTCCAGCAGGCGCAGCCACGCTGTTCTGAAGGTGCAGCTCGTACTGATCGCACGGCATAGAGAGCTCTGAACAAAAAAAACAAAAAAAACGTATCAATTATTAAGCATAAAAGATGCTTTTAAGCTCAAACAAAAGACAACAAATGTCATTTTTTCACTTCTATGACTCAACTTCTACTCCAGTGTTTTCAAGGAAACGGATAAATTATGAACTCCACAATCATCAGACCTGTGATCGTGCCCTGTCTTATCTTCAGAACTCTGTAACGGATGGAAGTTCCTGCCAGTAAGTAGATGTCATGCGCAGGGCTTAGCAGGATGTTCTCCAAGATCAGCAGTCTCACTTCTGCAGCGCCCACATCCTGTGGTAAAGGTGCCACAAATACACAAAGCATGCTGTCAATGACCAGAATTAAAATGCACTAAAACGCACAACTGTATTGTGCTGAGCAGCTTACCTTATACAGGGATTCCTGTATTTTAGCTTTCAGCTTAGCATGCCCCGTTTTCAGCCCTGACACCAGAATGATATCGCCTTGTTTCCCCACACGCTCCATTTCAGATATGTATGCAGGAGGAGTGTACGTAGACTCAGAGAACTTAAGTACCCTTTAGAGGAAAAAGAGGCACGGATAGCAGACTCAGTGGAGATTAGTGAAGTCTTGTCTCAGGTATCTTCTTTCAAGAATATTTCACCTCAGAATAAATCCCAGGTAAAATACATGTAATAGCTTCAACCACATAGATTATTCTAGAAAGTCTTGGCAGCCTTTAAAGACTGTTTGACAGGAGAATTAACAGGGCGAAGCTCACCGTAATGAATTGTAAGAGTCAGGGAATCCATTCACATCTATATCCTTCACCAAAGACCAGTCAAACACAAGCCCTGCAAGGGTGCTGAATGTGTTTCCTGCAAAATAGAAAAAAATGTGTCAATACTTAAAAATAGAGATCAATGACTAAAAAAAGAGATCCTTTTTCTAAAAGAATTCCCAGTGGTTGTTCAGTTATGATTAAGTAGTTTTTTGGCCAAAATCAATAAACCTGAGTCGTTTCCTAGGACAAAGTTCTTTAGAAATTCCTGAGTTGTAGGTGAGGCTATTGGCACACCCCCCCTTCCCCTCCCTCTTTTTCAAACGTTTGTTTGTCTGCTCCTGTTTCAAAAGGATTTAAATAAAGAAATATCCAGAATTTACATTTTCAGCTTAATTTTCTCAATATATGTCCTCCATCATCAGGAAAATGTCATAAGTTCATGTTAAAACCAGGATTGTCATAGGAGAGGGCCTTTAAAGACACACCCAAAACATCCTAGGTTGTAGTACCTCTTAAGCTCAAGCTAACATTACCATCACAGAAAAAAATCAGAACTATCCAGCCGTACAGTTCTGAGCCAGATTCCAGCTCAGACGAGGAAATCAAAGACATTTATGGATCTATTTGTCTGCAAGTGGATGCATCAGAATTGTAGCAGAGCAAGGAGACTTTGGCGCAACCATTGCTGTAGCTGCATCACAAAACTGTAGTTTTTCAAACCATGGGTTTTCATCTGATCCAACACGAATTGAATAAATATGAGAAAAACACCAGAAGGTCTTAAAACATGTCTTGAAGTTCTATTCCATGTTCTATAAAGCAGCTCTAAATACTGACAGACTGTAGAATAGTGTATATTCTTAAGAAAATAAACATAACATTCATTTTCTTTTTGAAAAATTGTCCCTTTAAGCAAAACTAAGTTGGAGACTGCATAACTTAAAGTCCAAATGATGAAAGTGAAATTTGTCCCTAATGTACAACACAGAATATTTACATAGGTTCTTAATCTATGAAGCAGCAGGGGAAGGCGTTACAGCTGAGTGTATCCTAAATACAGATTATTGTCATCTGAAAGCTTCTGGCAAGAGAAACCAAGAAAAAAAATCCATTAATGCATGCAGTCCAGACATTTTACTCCATCTGAGGAATCTGAAATGTACTCCTACACCAGAGCAAACAAAACACAACAAAACACCAGAGCCTGGAGCTATCATCAAAAAGAATCAGGCTGTAGTTTCAGCTCATTAAACTAAGTGTGTTTGTCCCAAATGGAACTAGTCACACAGAACAAACAGCCACCTCACAGTGGCAGCCTTAAGAAAGGCGCCTGGAGCCGGCCCATTCATTTCTCCCAAGTTTCTAGACCGATTGATAAACAATGCAGACACTGCACAGCTGGAAACTGAGCGATTACATCCGTTTTGTAAATTACTCCTGATCAGAAAAGGTCATTTACTTGGTAATAACACCATTAGCTTTCCACTTAAGGTGGAAAGTAAAATCCCTTTGCAGGGATCTCACCTTCAGAATCCAGTGCATGAATTTTGAGTTCCAGCGGTGAATCTTCCAGATGCAGCTCTCTGGTTGTGGACACGATCTGGATTTCATTAATGACATCGACTATAGCGTCGCAGCGCAGCACCTGACCTGTGACTGTAATAGAGAGCAGGAGGAGAAAAAGGGGACGCAGGTAAGCAGGGGAACATGCAAATGACCATAGGAGTGTGATAACTCCTAACTGGCTGCTGGCAGATTGCCCTGAAGTTATCAGTCAATTTAAACGGTGTGGTCATCTTCACATCTTCAACAGACAAATACGCTTTGGAAAGAGTGACAGATTAACAATGGGAAAAGTGAATTAGGCCAAATTCAAAGTGTGTGATTGGAGTTTATGGTTGTGCATGCTTTGATTGGAGGTTAAACTAATATTGGTGAAAGACTCAGTGTGGCTGATTTATTGTTCTCAAAACACAAGCAAATCATCAATCATGCAAACAAAGTACTACAGGAAACAGACGTCTTTGCATCTTAAAATAGAAAAAAAAGATGAAGACCAAAAAAACTGACATTAAAAATGAGATCTACATGTATATTAGTATCCATGAGGTAATTCTTGTTTCTTTTTTCTTATGTTATCTCAAACATTATAAACAGAAGAGCTCAAAATATGTTTAAAAAAATAAGGCTTGGCTATAAATCGATTTTATCAATAAATTTGAATATGATGTTTAAGAAGATTTATTTCAAGGTTTTTTCTCCAGCATTCTGCTCCCCTGGGCTTCCGTTGTTCCGTCTTCCGCACACCACTCGTGACCCGCAGATATTAAAATGATAACTACCAAACAGTTTCTTTAATTTTATTAAACTGCTTTGGTTTTGCGACTTCTGACTCAGAGAAACAAACCACTCACTGCTCAACCTGTTTGAAAGCTATTGCTGCCAAAGGCGTTTTAACCCCTGGAACAGAGGAATGGGAGAAGTGCTGCTCTTCGAGATGCTCAAGTTAGTGGCATCTCGTCCCAAAGGAAATATTAAATAAAAGAGATTTTGTTGAAGTCCCACTCCAACTATATATTTTTTCTAATGTAAAATTGCTCCCAGTGGTCTTTTACTCATGATTAAGCAGTTTTTTATCCAAAATCAAAAACCTTGTGTCGCTTTTTTAAGACATATTTTCTGCAGGAGTTCATCAGAAATGCTTCTTTGGGTTGTTGGCAGAACTTGTTGGTGCTGAAGTTAGCTTCGTTTTTTTTCCCATCACCCCTTTGTTTAAACTCTCTCCCGCTAGCTAAATAGCACCTCACAAGTCCAAGCTAACTTTAGTGTAGCTAAAAAAGGGTGAGCAATATCAGAGCTATCCGGTCATACAGCTTTGAGCCAGATGGAAGCTCAGACGAGGAAAATGAAGAAGTTAATGGATCTATTTGTCTGTACGTGGATGTTTCAGAATCGGCCCACTCATGCAAGTAGCTGCGTCATTAACCTGAGCTTTTTCAAACATCTCGTTTTCATCTGATCCAACAGAATTTGAATAAAGCAATTATAAATATTATAAAGAAAATTATAAAGATATTGTAAATACTGATGATCCAGTATGAGAAAAATGTTAAAACACCAAAAACACACTTTTCATTGGAGTGGATCTTTAAGTATATTCTTTCATTTGTATTTTTTATTTAAGAAAGTAAAGTGTCGAAGAAAAAAAAAGGATTAAAAAATAAAATATGGTGTGAAAAAAATCTGAGATTTTACTTTCAGGCTATATTGCTCAGCCCTACTACCAAAGACTTATGAGACACCAAGAAGGAGCTGATCAAATGATCATTTGGTGAGGGCAAATAGTTATACACTTTAGTAACAAACCAGCCCAAAAAAACTTTTGTCGAGTATTTCATAAAAGCATATTAAGTCACAATAAGTAGCACATTCTACCTACAAATAAGTGCTCCTCTTAGTAAAAACTAGAAATGCAATAATACTCCTTTTTCACAATTCTGTTCAAACTCTAATTTCTTTTTGGTCTCGGTTTTGTTTCAGATCGATACGTGATTTGTGTATTATAAAAACACCAACTTTTTTAAATTTGCTAATAGACAAGTAACAATGAAGAAAAACCTTTCAGTTTGGTCATACTAAGCCTAGTGATCATGTAACAAAAATAGATAATACATCCTTAAATTTTCCACAGTAAGAGTTTGACATTTTTAAATGTAAACGTACTGGTATGCAGAGTGGATGAAACGATGCACTTTCCCCACAATTGGGGTATCCCTTGTAAAACCTAACATCTAATAGGGTGCTTTTAGTAATTGTGTAGTTTTAAGGATTTATATTACTATTTTTGAAAATATTTAACAATTATTAAAATTAAGTATTTTACTTTTTAAGAAATAGAAAAACAGAAGAGGACAGAGCTCCCTGAAGGACATTTAACAAGTTCTCCCACGCAAGCTGTCAGGGTTAACAGACAGACGAGGCCACATTCATGCAGATTATCATCACAAACAACCTAATAAAGGAATTTCTGAAGATTTTTTTAACACTAATTTGAAAAATGGATTCCTGAAAAACAGAGATAACTCTCGTCTTCATCCTCTCTGCTGTAGAAACTGGGTAAGCGTTGTGAAGTTGGATCAAATTATTGTGCTTACCAACATCTTCGGCCAGAATGATGCTGGTGAGTCTGGAGGGTTGAGTGGAGAGCGCTTGAACTACGGCTCTGCGGGAGCACCCTCTGCTGAGGTCCTCGTCTGCAGCCTGGATGCTGGCCACTTCAGGTCTGGTGGAAGACCTGAAACATGGAGGGATGACAGAGATAATTATGGTTCACACATATTGTCTTAATAACAATACTGTTTATTACACCAATGTAACATACACACTATTTTACTAGTCTTACAGTTATTCTTCTTAGGGGTGTAACAATTCAATTCATGTCATATTTTGCAATTGCTGATACAACTAATAGTTTTGAATAATATGATTCATTGACCTAAAATAATAATGATTTGATCATGTTTTGCTGCCAACTGTGATGGTACTTGGTTTCTAGTTTACATTTTATTTTATTTTTTGTTATTAACCTTAATTTATACAGACAAGACAGATTAAGAAAAAAAATCTTATTGTGGCCTGGCAAAAGGAAAGACCTTTTGAGAAATAAAAATAACCCAAAAGGCATTTTATAATATTTTTTTATCGATTCGATTAACAACTTATCTCAGATTGATCGATCTGGTTGGATTGTAGGAATAGTTATTAACCTAAATCTTTAGTTTTTAAAATATAAAGATAATTTTTTTTTAATTTACTTTTTGATTAGATTTCTCTCTTATTTTTGCACTTTTAATGTATTTGAATATTAAGTTGTCTTATTGAAAATAAATGGGGAAAGCTTCAAATTATTTGTTGCTAGCAAGCTAATGACTTTAGCATACTCATAAGTAGGTAAATCATACAATTCGCCTAACCGTTAAGCTATTGGGTACTTTAATATAAGGTAATGATAACGGTATCATGTATGGCTTTGTGTTTATTCATTTATGGTGATATTTAAGCCCATCTGTTGAACTGACTGACAGTGGATGGTCCACACACCCGCCCACCCCTCATGGCAGAGCCTTTCCAGTAATACTTACCATTTGTAGCAGCCGTCTGTGGTTTCCAGGGTGAAGTTGATTAATGTACCTCTCGCGAGCGGGAGTAAAACTTTGGGGATATTTAGCTTAGAAGTGCCGTCCACACAGACCACGGCTGCTAGCATAAAACAAACTGGAAGTCTTAACAGGTTCATTTCCGATTTGTGGGGTTAAAATGATTTATCAGTAATAGCAAAACTAAAAGTCTAATGAATATGTGTGTAAGTTTGTGGGTTTATTTTCCCAAATTCATGCAGTTGCGTATGGCTGCGTCAGTGCTGCACGTGCATCTAAAAAGCTATCTTCACTGTAACCTAACATAGCCGCCAGCGAGGCTAGCGCTAAAGTTAAGCACGTCCGTCCAGTTGCACTTTCACAACTACTTCATACAATGTCGCCGCATGTTCGTGGTAACCACTGCAAAGTCCTCTAAACGTTCTTGTTTACAACCAGGGACTTCTTTAAAGACAACTATGCAAACTGAACATTCACTAGAAACCTACTGTAGCGATGTAATACAACGGGTTCGTAAGCAATAGCTCAAAAATGCCTATATTTCATACAATACCCGCCATTAGCAATAATTGGACTTCCAGTGAGCATGCCGGGAGGGTGGTGACGTCACAGACCACGAGGCTGGCTTGGAGTTTGCTCTTAAAGGTACAGTAGCACCATTTCCACCGATGATTAACTGCGTGCCTCAAAATTGATTTCATTTGAAACTCTTCAACTTTAGAAGTCAACTCAACCGTAAAATCTTTCTTGAGGATACACTCTGAAATTAAAGAATACTTTTAAAATTGAAAGGTTGAAAAAAAATTGTCTTATTTTAGCAATTAGTTTCAACATATTCAGTGACCAGTTTTAGTTGTCAAAAATGGACACATCAATCATTATCACAGAAAATGCACTTTTTATAGTCATTTCATAACTATGGTTACTATTGAAATATTGACCAAAAAAAGCAACAAGAACAATATACTATCAAATTTTATAACATCAATCTAAAGCAGCAAACATGTCATTGTAATATTGTGGTAAAAATAATTCAGACTTGATTGAATTTGAATTTATTTATTGAATAAGAAGGGATATAAAAACATAGACATACTACAAATAGCATTTCCATGTCCACATCATAATGCTTTTAATCATAGTTAGTTTTCAGCATTTGTCCTAGTTGGGCTTTTTTTCTTAATTATTAAAAAATCTCAACAAATAATTCAAATGTAAATTACTCTAATGTGAAAAAATTGGATTTATATCTTTATTCTCATTCATCCATGCAGGTAGATTGTATAAAATTAGTAAGTAAAAAGCAGTCTACTGGAATTGGTTTATCTCAATCTTGATTTCTTAATCCACACATAATGGAACTAATCTACCAATAAATGAACAGTTAAGGCACAAGTAGTTGCTGAAATTAAAAAAAAACATCACTACAGCCAGTTTCTGTGCAAAATCATGTCACGTTGTGTGTTTAATTTTTCAACCAATGGACTGCAGGGATTAGTGCTGGTAAAATTAAAAAGTTTCAGTGAACATGTTCTTGTTATTACCTGTTAGGTTTGGCAAAACTAAGACTTCTTGCTTGCTGATAAATCTGTGGATTTGGGGGCTTGCAAAAAACAAGGGTTAGATTCAGCAGTTCATTGCACAGCTATAAGAAGTTTCAAATTCCCTATTAACTTAAAACTCTAGCAAGGCTGGCATTGTTAAGAAATGATTCCCACTCATGCACCCATTTGGTCTCCAGTCATGATAAAGAACTGGTAATGTACAGCTTTTTACCAGTAGGTGTCACTAATAACTATATCTGGCTCCTCAGTGTGTGAAATGACTTTCTACTTATCTTCAATTTTGTAGTAATAATAAAAAAAAGAATGAGTGACATCTACCACTATGGTCTAAAATGAGCTCAGTAACATTACGGGGTATCACAGCTCAGCCTAAAGATGCACTGAACCAGCCGAAATGATTTAAACTGGCTCCCACTTCATTTGATCCAGATCATTTTTTTGGCAGTTCGGTTGGTCTTGAGATAAAAATGAGTTACTAAGACATTTTTTTTTTTTACTTAGAGTCAGAACGTAGTTGATCGTGCTCTTAATTCTTTCCATTTTTCTTAGATAACTTCTCAGCTGGTTTTAAATTTTGCAGCACTTCTGCAAATACTGAAGTGCAGACATGATATGTGGCTGAAGTTAGGGTGCGTTAGCAATAAAAACTCAGCAATACTTTGTAAAGATGTGGCGAGGTTGAAGATAAATGTTGCAATTCTTCAGTTCATTTCCTGTTTGTGACTGCAGCTTGGTTATTTATAGTTTTGTTAGATTATCATTAACTTGCATATTTAGGTTGCACCTTTTGGCTCCAGGCCACCATGCATTTTCATCTTTGTGCATTTAATATAAGGAATGGTTGATGAAATCTGAAAACAAAGCAATAAGCTACCTTAATGCCGCACTCTGCCACTATACTACTTCACATATTAATTGAGGATTCTGTTACTCAGATTTACTACATGCTAATTCATTTGTGCCTCTGTCACAAAAGCATTGAAGATATAGAAATTCCTGATTTTCTGGACTATTTTCCCAGAAATATTCATACTGCTTCTTTTTTTTTGTAAGTAAACATTTGATGTATTCTTTATAAAACATATCTCACACATTTTTTTTTTTCTCATTTTTTTTCAGTTTCGACCTCTACAGGCCCGAAAGATATTAAATCTTGTCCCTGCATCGAACTGCAGGCATGCTGCAGGCACCCATATGCTGCACATGAAATGTTTTCATGCATCACAGATGGCTGCAGCTGCTCTGCAATCCGGTCCTGCGTCTCCTCATCTGGCGTGCATCAGTAGTCACATCCTTTCTTTAGGAATGCTTCTTGGCTACCATGCTTGGCTTGGTAGAGAGGAGTGGGGGCAGTGGGTGACAGCATTAACCTAGACATTTACTACAGGCCAGTATTTTCATCTGTTGGCTTAGATTTAACCAATCTAAGCTCAGTGCATTTATTGTATGAGCTTGTAAAATATGCAAATCTAAAGTTTCTGACATGTGACATCGCTCTGGGTAGGACAAATAAGAGTTACTGTGACATTAGTTTTTGTCTTTTGTGAGTTCCAACAAGAGTAAAAATTGTATAAAAATCAAACATTTACCTGTGTGCAACTAAGGAATGAAATGTTATAGAGACAGCTTCTTCAATTTCTCCAATTTATAGCTTATAAATAATGCAAACACATTTTGACTCTGTTTTTTTAAATAAAAAACTGTGTTTGCATGGTTCTAATGGAGTACTGAAGAAGCAGTGGGAGGTTCTGTTGACTATTTTATTAGGATAAACAGACATTTCTGTAGCAGAAACTCTCAGTGACCAGGACGAAATAATGATCAGAAACAAAAAGACAAATGACAAATTCTTAAAATTAAATTTCTTTTGTTTTTATTCTTGTGGATTTTTTTGTGATGATGGAGGAAATACACAAAATTAAGCTTAAAATTCTATTTCTTTTCGTAAATATTATGTACATAGTTCTTTGCTGTCATCCTCATTGCAGGTTTTTGTTTGCTTTATACAATTACTGTTTCAAGAAAAAAATCTAGAGCCTTGAACTTTGTGTTAATTATGTATCTGTTTTAAAGACTTAATCAAAATACACCAAAAATCTCTTTCTGATTATTTCTTCTTTCAAGCTGTAGTAAATCAAGAGCAGACAAAAAAGTCAGTTTGAAAATGAGCGTATTTGTGACATAAAAAGTAGAATGGCGGGGCACAAGCTCCCTGCACCGCTGTGCAATGTGGAGGGGAAGTGGGGACGGGGTTGCTCTGGACTAACGGTTCCGCCCACAACTGAGAGATGATTTTCCAATGAACCACTGCCGATCTGTTGTCAAAAATGACACAAGGTTTTTTTGATTTTGCCTAAAAACAGTATAATCAGATTAAAAGACCCCTGAGAATGCTCTAAAAATAGATTAGAAGATGATCTGTGTGGGTCTATAAACAAAGAGGATGTTACTGAAACGTGAATAAACTAAAAATATAATGATCTGACAAGATGTGATAAATCAGCATAAAATCTGTGTGTGAGATGTAAATGAAGGTTAAAGCCTAACCCCTTCACGCCATTTATCGCTAATTTGCAACCATTAAATCCAGGTCTCCCTTCTATTTAGCATAATATAATAGAAAATAAAGTCAGTCATGAAGGGGTTAAGAGAACAGAACATCCCAAAAGACAATAAATCCATTGTAAAGCAATCAATAATATCCATATAAAGAATTTTCTTAAGGTTAAGATTTAAGATGCAAGATAACGTATTCCACATAAAAATGATATTGAAACTCAAAAACACCTCTTCTATGAATGTTAATGTTTTTGGAACAATTTATAGAAATGGATTTCAACAAAAAACAGAATTCCTTCATTTACCTATATTAATATTTAATTTGGTTGTATTAATAAAGACAAAATAATACAGTTTTTGTTTTAAAAATTGTATTATTTTTGTAAAATTATTCATTCACAAATGTTGTTTTTTAAAATTTACCCAAACAATTTGCTTTTCTGAAATGATTTGAATATTTTATGTCAATTCCTTCAAAGACTAGAAAATAAAAATGTTAAAACTTTTAAATAATATAGTTTATTCAATCTACGCGACCCCGAAAGTTAAAAAACGGCCAAGAAGATGAATGAATGAATTATTCAATCAATTTCCTTTTTTCTTTTTATTTATTTATAACTTTGGACTGAAATTTTTAATTTTGAAATTGATTAAAATCATGTTATTTTGGGTTATTCATTATTTTTTTTATTTACATTTGTTTTTATTCTCTTATTGGCTGTTCAGACAGACTTTATTATTGTATTTTGCCGATAAGATTGTATAACGCCCTGTGTTTTGCAACTTTCAGTGACATGTAATGTTTAATTTGTAAATAATTTCTTTTTTTATTATTACAAAGGGAAAGGTCAGCTTAGGCTACACAATCTTATCTCTATATCTCTCTGCAATGAGATAAGTTTCATTTTTCCTGTAAGGTTGGAGCCTCCCCATACCATCATACTGCCTCCACTAAATGAAGTCCCTCTGTGTTAGCAAACAGCATACATTCTCCATGTCTTCCTCACAGCTGATTCTACAATCCAACCGCCTTAGGCAGAACTTGGACTGGAAATAATGTTCAGATTCCAACATATGTGTTACTGACACCAAACAGGCCTGATGGTGAAGGACAGTCATGACAACCCTCCAGCAAACCTGGATTACAGCAGAGATTAGCGGCATGCAGTCTGTCAGCCATTTTTATCCTCCCAGGGGCCTAATTAGCATCACCAAGGGGTTGTACCAGAAGTTTATAACAGGAGTCAACATATCTATCACACAAGAAATTGGTATCAGCAGGGAAGATCTCGCAAATTATTCATGAGTGCAACCAACATGCTTTTCCCAGATATTAATGTTCTTCACAAACCATTTATTTTGGTAATAAATGGTAATATGTTAAGAAACAGGCTCTCCAACAGTATTTTTTACACCAAGAAAATTATATTTTAAGATCATTTTTTTTTTAATGGAAAACAGGAGTTGAATAGCAAGAAAATACAGAAAAGCTCCAACAGAGCCTAATAAAGAGAACTACCGACTATGACAAACACACTTCTCCTCAGAGATTAACCTATGAAGCGTAAAGTACAACAGAGAGAGGAGAGTGGGTCTACAGAGCCTTGTTCTATAATTAAATCAGTTTGCACAATTCACGCAATCAAGACCATGCCTTTTATATTCCCTTGCCACTTCAGCGGCATAAGTAAATAGAGTTAAGTGGGATTGCTTTTGAAGCAGTCAAAACTGAGCACTACAGATAAAAAAATGATCCAATTTAACTCACATCAACTGCTTTCAGTTTGACAATTTTTTACTCAGGTCACTCCTACTGCATTTTTTTTTTCTTAAGCTTTTTTCGTGGCCTCCCACGGAGAATTAGTGAAGTGTGCTTGCTGGTTTCCTTTAACCCTTAATACTGCGGTGACGCTTAAATATAAAATCTTTAGCATACTAACACGATCAATGTAATTCCAGTAGATTCTGAAGGAGAAAAGCGGCGTATGCCGCTTTTCTCCTTCAGAATCTACTGGAATTACATTGATCGTGCTGACAATCAAAAAAGTTACAGTGAATCAAAGATCATAAACACTGGTATTAAATGGTTAAAGAGCTTTTTTTTTTTTTTTTTAGAATAAAATAGTTTTCAAGCTCAACTTTACCCCTTCAGAGAGTTTGCGACACAATTTAAATTTTGACAAAACAAGAGTTCCACTCCAATCATCGATTTTAAAGGAGCCATAAAATTAGTCTTTTAGAATAAACTATATCCATATAAATGATTATATATTACCTTTGGGAAACTAAATAACATAATACTTATGAAATATGAGTTATTTTTGTACTTTTATACTCTGAAGTACTCAATCTCTGAGGCACCGCCCTTTCGCTCCTTTTTCGCGTCACCCACGAAAAAATAAGGGGAACATACAGAGCCTACATGTAGTGCAGCTCGGGTGTTTATCCCCAAATTTGACACAGACAGAATGGTGATGGCGGCTAATGGGTTTGTGATGCTAGCTGATCACTGCTAGCTCGAGTTGCTAGCTTTGTGGAGAGAGTGTTAGCCCAATCTGAATTCTTCCCTTCTCGTCCGTTTGAAGGGGCAGTTTAAGTGCAAGTTTGTCTGGGAAATCTATCAGGGGTAGAGTAAGCCTGCTCTCATTTCCCACCATCCTCTTGTTTATACTCTGCCCTGCTAGCTGACAGCCTCTCACACCGCTAACAACAAAACTGGGGAGAAATATCAGAGCTGACTATATTTTCTACATCACAAAGACAATCTTTTTCTAACGATATTTTTGCATCTGCTCCTGATTCACAAAATTGGAATAAATAAATACTCAGAAATGAAATCTTAATTGTAATTTTCTTTTTATATGTCCTCTTAACCCTTTAACACTTTCGCTATAAAAAGTTACACCATCACTTTTGCTGGGTAGTTTTTACCCGATATAATATACCCAATAAAAAGTATTTGTCATAAAAAATATGACAACACATGATAAATTAGAGTACCTTTCTTTTATTTTCAACTGTGGTTTATGTAAGAAAAGGTAAAATATATGCATAGGAAGATACTAAAAATATGCTTGAAAATGACTGAAAAATGGGGAATCTGAGAGCAAAAAATTCAAAAAAAAAAAAAGATAATGACACTGGAGACTTGGTCTTTGGTCCACCCATTCATGGGACATGTATGACTTTACCCAGGGACCCATGACACTCAGAAAAATCCAATATATTGGAAATCATGTAAATACTTTTGCTCTGGTGAAAATCATGCAGTAATAGTGCTCTAGGGTTAATCACAAAAATGCTACAAGAACATGTTAAAAACACGGTTTTCATTGAAATGGGTCTTCAACAAACACAAACGAAGAGGTCATGATTGTGTTTTCTCAAGATCTTGTTGCTGTGATTCCAGTTGATAGATTACACATTTACAAACTTGTGGATTAAGATGAACACATTTGGGGAGTCGGGGTGAAATCCATGTGGAATTACTCTGGACTTAAAGTGAACCACTTCACACGCACACACACACACACACACACACACACCCACTGCTCCTGTTCGGTTCCCACTTACAGGATCCAGTCCACCTGTTCAAACAAAAGTGAGACAAAATTTCACTCAGATCGCATTAATGCCTCCTGTGTTTCAGAGGCCAATGTAGACAATGATGTCACTGCCATGGAGTATAGTTTAAATCAAAACCCCAAATATACTAAAGAATTAAACAGCATTCCCTCTGCTCTAAATCCAATGATTAATAGTCTCTTAAGTTTTAATTCAGCATGGTGTAAAGAAGGCAGGCTACCCATTAGGTGGATTATTGTAAAGTCGGGGTGCAGCGAGTGAGCTGGGGTAATTATCAGTTGCATAAGTCCCCATTCAGACATGCATGAATGGGAAATTACAACAGTGTGTGGCACAATTAGCTCTTCCGCATTAGTGCGTGTCAGATGTCATTATCTCACAGACGGAGAGCCAACGCAGCACTGAGGCTTTCTGGCCCCAGAGGAGTCAACAGAGGTCAACGACTGCATAAGGGGGACTGGCTGTTTGGTCCCTGCAGCACCAGGAAATCTCTTTAGAGTGGATGTGGTGTCAGATGTTTGAAAATCTGTGAGGATATTGTCTTTATTTGTTACCGCACAGCTGATTTGTTTTCATATTTAGAGCACTGACGGTGTCGAATTTAGATTTGATACATTCTTTTGTTCCAGAGAGGGAGATAATTTAGTTCTTGGTTGGTCGCTCTAAAAACCTTCTACAGCCCTATCACAGCAGTCCTTCACAAGGAATACTTGTTATGGGATTTTGCAATTTCCAAAATGTCTGAAAAATCAACAATAAAATACCTCTAATGACATTTCTGCCTGCCAAGTTTTCTAATACCCAGAGAATGACGGTCGTGCTCTAGTATTCACTGCTGCTGCACAGAGGAGAGTCAACGCCCTCCTTTAATATGCAGGCAGCTCCACAGTCTGTCTCTGGATGTGATCAGATTATGAATGTTTATATGAGTGTGCCACTAGAATGAACCTATAAGCTCAGAGACATAGACACAGGTTTGTGCTGATTTACATGTAATTCTGACTCCTAAGCAGACGTCTAAGCCACTCGAAATGAAAGCGTTCAAGTTTTCTAAAGGAATTGTGTGTCCTTTTTCTTTAGATGGTTTGACTTTTCACAAAGCTTTTTGTTTAAGGGGTATTGTGCATCATAAATTTCAGTTGGGGAAACCTTTTCAAGAGAACTCAGGAAGTCTTTTACGGCATGTTCAGCCCTGCTTGCATTTGAATGCAAGGAACAGAGCAAGCCAATAACAGGGACCCAACAGATCTCTGTCCCTGCTCCTTCAAAGGAAACCCCTGAGACAAAGTGACCACATGGCCCACCACCACTTCTGGCACTTGAAGTCTGTCTATATTTAACCGAAGAGTCAGATTTTCTTCTTATTAATTCTAATAGTCACTTGGTGACTTTTAAAATCAACAGAGCAGAGAAAATATAATAATATTAAAATTAGTAACAATAAAATTGAGAAAGAACGAAAGAAAGAAATCATACCACATGATTCTGCTTTGTTTATTGTTTAATAGGTATATAGAAGCTTCTGCTTATAATTTCACTAAAGTTGTTATTATTGCTCATTTTTTGTCATTTTTCCGTCAGAGGTCGCCACAGCAAATTTTTTTTCACTGATGCTTGGCTGAAAGTTTTGCGCTGGATGTCCTTTCTGACACAACCCTGTTTTTTGTCCGGGCTAGGGACCTTCTCAGGGAGACCCTGACTTATGTGCCCCCTTGTATGGAGAGAAGATAGACTCACCCTGATTTGTGAGTGTGTATTTTTTTATTTATGTGTGCGTAACTCTTGATTTGTGCATGTGTATTTCTTGATTTGTGTGTAACATTAGATTTGTGCGTACATAATTCTTGAAATGTGATTAACTTTGTACTTGTGTGTGCATAATTCTTGATTTGTATGTACTTAATTCTTGATTTGTGCATAACTTTAGATTTGTGCGTAAATAATTCTTCAAATGTGGGTAACTTTGTATTTGTGTGTGCATAATTCTTGATTTGTGCATGCATAATTCTTTAAACATGACCTTCGATTTGTGTATGTAACAAGCAAATTTTGCGTGAATTTTAAAGATTTGTTCATGTAGTCATTTTCAAGCTGTTGTAATTTTAAGCTGTGGATGTGTGCATTTTGCTTTTATATTTTTTTGATTTGTAATTTTTGTACATGTGATTAAACAATTGCAAGTACACAAAGTTATGCACAGGATGTTCTGCATGAGCTACAAATCAAGAATTACGCACGCACAAATGCAAAGTTACGCACAAATCGGGGTGAATCTATTTTCTCTCCATACAATTGTGGCTTTAAATTTAAGCAGTATTGCGTGAATAGTCTTGCCTAAGGACCCACACTGGAACAAACTTATAATGTCACTAATACAAACGTTGAATCACTTTCCGCTTCTTTCATTATTATTACTTTGTTCAGAGCTCTTTTCCTCTATTCCAATTAACTTTGGGGTCGCAGAGATGATGGAATTTGAGGGAAAAGCTACTCCATGTGGTCATTTCTGACATTTTCAGGTGAAATAATAAAATAAAAATGTTTTTAAAACTAGTGGGGGAAATTTGGAAGTTTGTCTGTGAAGGTTGTCCCGCCCTCCAGCGCAAGGGCGCTCCCCAGCCTCAAAAGCGGGAGCGATCAGGGCACAAACTTTACGCACGCGTCCCGTCAGAAGCTTTGCGGCGCAGCAGGAGCGGGAGCGGGGAAGGTAAGCTGAGTCTCTATTTCCCTTCAGTTACAAACTCTCCATGACATTGAAGAAAGGCGCGTTTTGATTTTCAACGGGGCATCACGCGAGCATGAGCAACTACTCTGGTGTTAAAGTGTTTTCATCACTGATTAGGAGAGATCATACGAGCCTGCTCTTTCTCAGGAGGCAGTGTCGTGACCCTGCCAGGAATGTAACAAGCCTTTAATATAGTTAAAAGATCATATGACAGAGTGATTCATCACAAATGAAGTGAAGTGTGCATTTGGACCTCCACGGGTCTATTGTGTGCAGCTGTCACGCATTATTGTCGTCTGGCTCTGCGCGTTTGTTTGCACTCTCTTGTAAGCGCACAAACACAGGGGTAAGGGTCAGCCCTGATCAATCAGACGCTCTACAAAACACTTAGTTTGGAAACTCTCTCCTTTTTTGAGTTTTTTGTCACTTAAATGAACTTTGCAGATATTCTACAGCTGACATTGGTAGGGTACTATTAAAGCCCCATAACAGACCGGCTGTGCCAGTTGGGGACTTTGAGGTCTGGTAAAATGATTCTCTACCTTTCTGCACACAAAGACTTCTTTGATTCCCCAAGACAGAGTTCCACCAGGTTTGGGGTTATTTTGTGACTGAACCAAGAAGGAAAGCAGGTTTTATAGATATATCAATTGTATCTTGATGGATCCTATGGTGACCTAATCTGAATATTTTAAGCAAATGTGTTTCACATTTAGCTGATATTTGATAGATAACTTGAAA
>NC_050518.1:13533443-13556711 GCF_002922805.2 Oryzias melastigma | reverse complement strand
GATATATCAATTGTATCTTGATGGACCCTATGGTGACCTAATCTGAATATTTTAAGCAAATGTGTTTCACATTTCGCTGATATTTGATAGATAACTTGAAATATGCACAGGAATTTTACTTAGAAGGTTGCTTCTGTGGGGAAAAAAAAATAACCTTTAAGGTGGAAAAGTTTTTCAAGAGCATAACTTTGGTGATGTTAACCATAACTCCATCTGATGATTTTGAATTAGAAGAAAACATATTTTGTTCCAGTTTGTCTTCTCCAGATGAAGAAAAGCTCTTAAGCTCACCGAATTCAATCACAATATTGAATCTCTGCCAGCGCGAACAGTTGCAGTTTGCCAAAACAGTTTTTGCTCCACCAGTTTGCAAACTCCAAGGATGCAGATGGCTTATTTAGGATATATTTTCTTTCACACCACTAACGTCAGAAAAGCTGCATTCTTTACAAAACATCCAGTGTTTTCATGTGGCAGGCTCATTATGTGCGGCATGATAATAGCAGCATCTTTGTTGCAGCTGAAAACCGTGTTGGGTCATTATTGCACATTTCCTCCGTTAAGCTTTCCTGGCAAATTTCTGTGTGAAATCAAACGAAAACCACATCCTTCCTGCTACGCCGTGTTACAGCGAACGGCTTAGAAAAATACACATTCCGCAGGTGATAAAACGGACGCAGATAGGTAATTAGGTTGAAACCGAATATGCTTTGAAACAGGTTATAACACAAACCACAGAATACGACCCTAATTTGTTCCAGTGTGAACTGTAAACACATGACTAATTCCTGTTCACTTTCACAGGCAAAAAGAATGCAAAATTCCTTCCAACCTGGAAACTAATGAATCAAGACCTGTGAAGAGCTTTTTTTGTCAGCAAAATGACGATTCAGAAGTGTTCATTGTTTTTCTGGTTTGTGGTTTTATCTGTGGACGTCTGTGCAAGCCAGAAAGACTGCTCAGGCGTGGACTGTCCTGTTCTGCAGAACTGCATCGAAACCGTCTTAGAGACAGGTGCCTGTTGCCCCGAATGCAAAGAGAGGGGATGCGTCTGCGAAGGGTACCAGTACTACGACTGCGCCCAAGCCGGCTTTCAAAACGGGAAAGTCCCAGAGGGAGAATCCTATTTTGTGGATTTCGGAAGCACGGAATGCTCCTGTCCTCAGGGAGGAGGGAAGATAAGCTGTCATTTCATTCCGTGTCCCGAAATTCCCCCCAACTGCATTGATGTTTTACAATTTGCAGATGGATGCCCTGAGTGTGGGCAGATTGGCTGTACCCACGGCAACAAGAAATACGAGGCAGGACGCTCTTTCCGGGTCGACCATTGCCAAGTTTGCCATTGTCCAAATGAAGGGGGCAGGATAATGTGCTCACCCATCCCTGACTGTGACTTACACAGTGCTGATAAGTCTATAGGGGCGACGACTGCTGAGAACACCAGTCCATTCAGAGACATAAGCGGTGGGCATGGCACTTCACAAAAAAGTCTTGTGGAGCCATTTTCCAAGCTTGGACAGGGAAACACTCTGCCGCTGTATAAACAGGACCCACCCAGAGTTGGCTCAGAGGACCATGACTATTCTCACGGAAGACCAACATCTTCTACGATTCTGAATTTGCCCCAACTGGTGGAATCAAGTACAATGCCTTTGTCTTACCCAGAGTCCAACACTACTAATGTCTCTCATGGCGGTAGGAGGAAGCAAACTCATAGAAAACCAAATCTAGTAAGGAGCACTGAAGAAAAACCTTCACAAAGCATGAATCAAACCCGAGCATCAACATCCCCAACAACCACAACCAAGGAAGTGATGTCCACAGAGAGCCACAGGCAACAGCAGGAACTTGCAGAACGGTCCACGAGGCACAACAGTGGAAGAAACAGTGAGATGCAGGACACTGCAACCGACTCAACACACGGTACCCGAACCAGAGCAGGACTCCGGAGCTTGGAGCAGCACAATCGTGGTCAGAGTAGCTCTAACCGTGGTCGTCTCCATCCTGCCGTCCCGCCCAGACAAGAAAAAGTGTCAGAAAAGCCCTACCACATGCCTGACAGTCAGGGTTCACGGCCCACAATTCAGTTCGGTTCCACCGAAAGAGCTCCAATCAGAATGAGTGAGGACCCTCAAACCTTCATTGCCCACCACCGCTCATCAGGAGCAGAACTCTCCAAACGTGAGTAACCTTTACTTTAACCCTCAGTGCTTCCAGCTGTGAGTAGTGTGTGACATCTCTGAATAGAGACAAAATATAAAGGAAAAGTTCTTGATTCTGATCAAATACATGTTATATACTCCCATCTAGTACATCTCTCACTTCCTGAAGGGTTCACAATCAGTTCAAGATGGAATCCAGAAAAACAAAAGAACAATCGTTCATGAAATGTATGTTTTACTAAAATAGCATTTCTATGCCGTAACCAGAGGTGGACATTAGCCAAAAACAGTTCTATTCATTTGCTCAATGAAGAAATTAATTTTTGGTAGCACAATCTGAATCAAGACAAACCTGCAGATTCAATTTAATTTAATTTTATTTATATAGCCTAATATCAGGAAGCAATTGTCTCATTGGGCTTCATACCAGTAAATGTACAAAGCAGAAAGTCTGTCATAAAATATAAACAATAATTAAACTAAACTAACAGACTAAACTCAACTGGTCATCCCCGCCCCGATCCCTCACTTCACCATATAAGTTAGGATGTTTGGACATTAATGAAAAATACACTTTAAACCAGAGTATTCCAGATGATGATGAGGATGTTTTCATAGCACATCATAAGCTACTACTTCTTTATTGAGTTGTTTGATTATCTAATTAGTTTAAAACTTCACAGCTCTAAAGGCTAAAGTGGTTGAATCAAACCGTTTTTGACATCTATGTGACTGTTTACTGTATTTCAATTTTCAAGCTAATCGGAATAACTGTAATTTTTAACCCTTTAGCTACACATAAAAGAAAAAAAATCAACTTAAAAAAGTTTTTTTGCTGCTGGTTATTGCCTTGGAGTAACACACGCAATCTTTATATTTTTTATTTTTAAACACGTTTTCTAAATTTACCAAACGGTTGAGCTGGCAGTTAAAGGGTTAAATTTCAGGAAAAAAATAGAGAAATTAAAGCGATAGTTTGAGACCCGGATCAAGGCATTTTGTTTTCTTTTATTCAGTGTAAATAATTATAAAAGCTGACTACAACGGGAGAAAACCAAAAGCAACGAGAAGGTTTATTTTGAAAATAAGCAACTTCCTGTTGCTTACATTTTTGTATGATAAAATCAGAGATTTCCTTTCATAAAAAAGTTTAAACCTTACATGATTTAGTTTGGTTTATGGATTTGTTGCTGACAAACTTTTTAACATTATATTGAACAATTCTTGGGTTACCTCAAATAATGCATTGATTTTTATTAGTACAGGAACTCCAGAGACACGAGTAAAGAAGCTGTCTTAAAAATTCAGATGAATTTAGTTTTTTCTAGAGAAGTAGTGAAGTTGCTTTACCACACTCACCTTTTGTTGAGACCTGTTAAGACTTTTCTCTACTTTTAGCACCCATCCCCTATAGGTATGTACAGAGTAAGCTGAATGAGGTATTTGTATGGCAGCCTATTGCACAAAAAAGTACACTTTTAGAATTAAAGCTACAGAACATATTTGGGGAAAAAAAAACAAAAGTCAACAGGAATGAAGATCTTTGTGAATTAAGTTTTTAAGTTTAAAATCAGTTTTATTTTGAATTCAGAGCTAATTTTGTGAAAGTGAGTGGTCGGGAATCTGCAGGATGACATTGAACATTGCTCTGGACTTTAACAGGACTTCCAGAGTAGTGTCATTTTAAAGCACAAACAGGAAAAAGCCGGCTGATAAGAGCCGTGACTGATGCCTGTTTTCAATGCTTTTAGAGGAGGATGTCAAAGTTATTTAGACAGGAAAGGGGAAAGTATGAATAACAAGCACACAGGCTCTTTTTATACAAACAGAAATGAGTTGATTTTGGTGGAGCACCCTCCGAGATCTGTCCTTTTAGCTCCTGCTCATTTGCAGTTTTTTCTTTTTTTTGTTTGTCCTCCGAGGGGGGATGGGATTGTTTAGGCTTTCCGATCCCGCGATGACCTGATATAGGATTTCTTGGGGGCTGTACCTGCGGGGCAGCATAATACCCATGTGCTGAATGAGACCACTGTTATCTGTCGATTGCCTCTCCCTTTTCCCTCATGAGTCCGGGTGATTACAAATCTCCCATGAGGCCGCAGGTTTCCCAATCTGCTCACAATCATCCAAATCACACCACCCACTTTTCAACATTATCAACCACCTCAGTGAATACACTTCATAAATGTGAAACTCCGAAGGCACAAATAAATAATAAAAAATAATCAGAGATTAGGGGAAATAAACAGAAGCACTTTTTATTTAAAAAAAGGAGCAGTTGCAACATGTGCATGTGGGAGTGGGCTGAGCAAATGTATAATTTTCTCTCAGATGAAACAAGAGGGTGAATTCCAGAGCTGGCCGTGCACGACTTCATTCCTACTGTAGCGCCGCTGTAAAAATTGGTCACTTGCAGTCCTTCCCGTTTGAAAACAAACCCAACGCACATGTGAGGCAGCAGCGTGCATATAGATCATAAAAAGGGAAAAACTTCTCCACATGCAAAAACCACTCATAAAGAGCGACCACAGTCAAATTAAAAGACTCACTGATCATCCTGCTTACACAAGGGCTGCCAGAGGTTTAACGACATGCAGCAACTTTCTTCTGCAAATTCTAAGGTTTTAATGATTTTTTCTTATTGAAAATAACTACTATAAGGAATATCATTTATTTTTTTCTGGAAACTTTGTGTTTTTTTTAGTAAAAACCAGAATTTGGATAGATTTCCTGAGGCAGGAATTGGCAGTTTTCCCATGTTCTTGGTGGCGAACCCTCCCCGGGGTATATTTGGCATAATAAGACTGCGGGGTGCAGGTTCAAGTTACTGGAGAGTGAAAAACTCTCCGTCTTTAACAGAGGCATGTTGTGGAATATATTTAAAGCATTTATTTTATGTCAATGGTAAAAGGAAATACGAAAAAGAGAACATTTTAATGTGGATGTAGAGGACATAGGTTTGAGCATTAACAGTTTGAATTTTTTTACGCCTTTATTGACATTTTTTGAACTTTTTAAAACTGGTGAGCCTGCAGGACTTTTAACATCTCGAAGAAGGGGAAAAAGGTTGATCTCATAGCTATTGGCTGGAAATACTGGGTAAATTAATGAAAAAGCGACTAATATCTTAGATTGAAATTGATTGTTTTGGAAATTATGTCATGCCTGAGTCCTCCCTGTTATGTCACAGCCAGCTGTTCTTAAGCGACCATGGGGTTGATAAAAGGGACTCAATTTCTGAAAGTGCTCAAGGTAGGAAGGTCTCAAAAAATGATGAAACAGAAGATCAATTTGTCCCGTTTTCAACCACTGCCAAATCCTAATCAAAGCTGACAATTTTGGAGGCTTTATGAATCTTTACAGAAATAGTTTTTGTTGTTTTAGTTATATTGCGCAATTTCAGGAAAGTATCTAACCTCAGTGTTACTCTGTGTAATAACAGACCTGCAGCGCAGTATTCCCCTCTCTACCATCTTTCATGTGCACATTGTGGATCTCTCCAGTAGAAGTACAATGACTCAGAGTTTTTACGCAACTGGATTGGATCCATTTCTAGACGGGCTTAATTATAAGGTCCATCACAGTCAGAGAGGGGGGAGACCTGGTTGAGTTTGACGTAACCGTCCTGAAATACTTTGTCATTGTTTTTCTCCTTTCTGTGAAACATAATCCACCTGGCAAACCAAACACTGGCACTGTAAATATGAAGCTTTTGGGGAGCTAATTTGTGAGTGAGCTGATTCGCCCTCAGGAGAAAACGAAGGGGAGCCAAAAAAATGATGATGAGTAATTATGTCCGCTGTCTTTAATATACTTTGTCGCAGGTTCAAAGGAGCTTGTTTAACTGCACAGCTGGAACAGAGGTTGTAGTTTTGCATCAAAGCTGTTCTGTCTTAGAAGGTAGATTTCCTTTTTTCTAAGCCTTTAAATTAAGCACGTCATGTCTTGTTATGTAAGTGTGCTAGTTGCAACGAAAAGAAGTGAACGTTGAAGCTAAAGCACATCAGTGTTTAATGAAATCTCTGTAGTACTCAGTGGGATGTTTTTCCTCCTCATGACCTCTGCCCTCTTTTAAAGCTTACATCGCGGCTCACCACGCTGCGAGGGACTAATTAAAGCTTTGAGAGGGCTGAGCAGCTCTACCCATCTTCCCTGGTGTCATACTAACATCATAACTCAGTATGTTGACGTTTGCTCCACAAATCCTCTGGATTTTGGCTCTTAACAGATCTGATTTAAACAGACGTTAACATTGTTCTGATAACAGATTTATTTTTCATTTAAAAAAACACAATTATTTGCAATTAAAGCAACTTTTCTTGGCTTAGTTGAAAATGTTAGATGTTTTTTCCCCTTTTTGTAACTGAGTAGACTAATTGGCAGAAAAGACATCAATGTTATGAGTTGTCTTGTAGGTAAAGCAGGGGCTACAAATCAGCTGTGGAATGCACTGTCGTCTTGTGATTGAAGGAACACATTTTTAAGTTGTTTTTCTCCACGTTGGACTTTAAAGACCGACTCCAATGAAAATCATGTTTTTGGTGTTTTTAACATGTTCTTAAGACATTTTTCTCATGATAGAAGAAGTAATATAGAGCGATTTTAGGTCACTTTCCATGTTTTTCTAGCAAATATTATAGATGCCCCTAAAGGGACATCAAAGTAAAAAAAACGTTTTTTCTAAAAAAAAAAAAAAAAATGTTTTTTAACTTGGAGTGAGGTGTCAAACTCAATCATAAAGGGGGGCCAAAATCCAAAACACACCTTAGGTCATAGGCCGAACAGGACAAACATTTATTGAACACTCTAAGCAAAATTTTTAACATAACTATGAAAAATAAAAAGGCAGGAATATTATTACAGAATAAATCAACTTAAATCTTAAATAACTTTCAATATTTTACTCTCCATAAAAATATATTTCATCAATATAAGTTAGAAACAACCGCAAGATAAAATCGGACCATTAATAACAATAAAATAAAATGATCTGCAGAGAATTACCCGGTGGGCCGGGCCTTGATTTTGACACATGTTTTCGGGGCTCCATGAAATATATCCAAGTAAAGCAAAAGAAGAAAAAAAACTCAATAATTAAATTTAAGTTTGTACTCTGGTAGACTATCAGTCAAATTCTGTTTAATAAATATGTAAATATGATTGTGATCCTCTTGCATGTAATCTTTAAAGACCTACTCCTATGAACGTTGTGTTTTTAACGTGTTCTTGTTGCAAATTTCTCCTGGAGGTGGAAATACAGAAAGAAAATTAAGATTAAAATTAGAATTTTGCTTTTCAAATTTTGTGAATCAGGAGCTGATTTAAAAATTGAGTTTAAAAAAGATTGTTTTTGTGACAGTCAGCGGGGCACCAGCATCCTGCTCCACTCCATCCATTCCTGGTAACGTTAGATTGGGGTTGTAAGCTAGCAGGAGTTAACAGATGGATGATGGGAAATGGGGACGGGCTTACCGTCAGAGGCAATTTTCTAATGAACTACTGAAACTACATTCTAGAAAATGACACAAGTTTTTTTTAGTATTATTATTTTGGCTGTAAACAGTATAATTATAATTAAAATACCACTGGGGATGCCTTTACAATAGATTTAAAGATGACCAGAGTTGGACTTTAAATTAAATACTGTTATGCTTCTGACATGATTGCACTTGAAATATGACAAAAATGTTGAAAAAAAAATGATCGTTAGGTTCATACTTGTCAGTTAAATTGACTTTAAACTTTAGTCAGCAAAAACAAACTCACTTTACTTTGAGGTCAATAAAAAAAAAAAATAACTGTCAGCATATATATTTCATTAGAAGGTTTTACTCTTCAGTCATTTATACCTCTATATGTTAAATGGTTTCCCTGAAGCTGCACTAAGAAGAGTTAATTTTAGGTCTGGGTGTTTGTATTTTGTTAGTGTCTGCCAAGGAGCTGATGAAGACCTGCTGTGAGACTGGTGAAAAATGGGCTTCAGCTAATGGGCACTGCAACAACATGGAGCCACCTACAAAAGACAGGCAGTCCATTTGCTGGTGAGCCTGTTATGTAACCTTCATTTACTGGAACGCTTAAAAAAAGAGCAGTAATTGGACTCAAAGCCCACAGATAAGGACGTTTTCTTCCACTGAGATGTTTTCTTGACGTATTCAATGCTTTATACTTTTGTTTAGTTTTCTTCAGAACTTTGACCAAAAAAAAAAAAAAAAAGATTACCATTTCAATTTCTCTTTTTAATTAAATTCCTAGAAATCTGAGAACACATTTGGTTGGGCTCCATGGCAACCCTTGTTTCAGTTGTGGTCCAGACACTTGTACGGTCGTTTCTCATGTGAGCCTTTTTCTGTCAGGACTGCCCAACAACAGTGCTGCCTCGGCTTCCTGAGGGAAGCGCAGTGCTCGGCTGGAATAAACGCAGCCCGGGCAGGAAGAACGTGTAAGGATGGTGCCAGCACCAAATGTGGAATCCATTCCTACAAGGCAAGTACTGGGAGACAGAGCCAAAGGGCTTACGCTGTTGGCCTTTTGCATGCTGCACCTCAAATTAATATTATGTAATCTTATTGGTTAATGGATTAAATATGAAGAAATCCTGCAGTCCTTGAAATATTTTTATGTCCTCATTTTTCAAGCCTTCATAAATTTATAGAAAACTGACTGACAGCTGATTGAAAACCCAGTCAAAACAGCAGCTGTGGCATAAAAATGTCATTGCATCATTATATCTGACGATATGAGTTTCCAGTAACTGACTGGGAGTTGTAAGTGTTTGGCCAGATTTCCAAAGTCATTCATCTGACCTGTGTTGAAAGAACTCATCTTTTAAGAGCCACTTCTGAGCCTTGAAGTCATTATGGACACTTTGATGAAGCACAGCTGTTGAATATTGACTTTCCGAGGTTCCCCGGTAGTTCCTGCTCTACATGTTGAAGTGCAGTGTGTTGCAGTTTCCTGTTGCCCCGTGCTTTCAGCTCTTTCTAATTAGCTGATCGGCAGAAAAGGCTGCGCTCAAAGAAAGATGACTAAATGTTGAACAATGTTTCAGTAGCAGAACTTTTAGCTATAACCTTTGCAGGAAAAAGACTATATTAGCTCATTAAAGGGTCATACTTTGTAGGAAATTAGATAAGATAAGCAACAGATTAGAGATGAATTCCCTTAACAGAAAACAAGATTTTTTAAGTTCTGTATGATTTATGCAGGACTAAAACAGAAAAAATGCCATTGATGGATTTGTACCCACACATTTATAAACTACTAATTTACAGAAGTATGAAGTTATTGTGACTGTAAGACTTGAGTCATTTTTTACTAAACATTAACATGAAATGATAACACAAAACTTATTGGACATTTAGCAGAGCTGAGTTAAGCAGAAGCAGAAAACAATTTCAATTTAATTTAAATTTCTGGATGCCACAAGTCATTACAGCAAAAAATAATGTCATTCTTTTACCTTTAGCTCTTTTCAGTCACCCTTCAAGAAAATAGGATGCAGTTTGGCCACAGTATCTCAAACCCACTCTTCTTTGTTTGTTTTTTTAACTTAATTGTCATTTTTCTGCACTATATGTCTACCCGTTTTTAAAATCACTTTGTGAAAATAATCCCTATTAAATTAGACCAATTTACTTTCAATTTTTGTTAAAGAACCATCTAAATTTCTTCTTACTCACTTATTAATGTCATTAATCCATATTGCTACCAGGAGGTAAAATCATTGGACCACAAAAATAAAAATTAACTAATCATCAAAAAATGTTATACTAGCTATTAGCTAAAGTAAGTAAAAACTTATCCATAACCCGTTCTTTTACAGTATTTAAAAGGTATTTAAGTGGTATTTACACTTTACTTTTTTGTACCTACTGAGTACTTACAGTGTATTTACATAGTACTTTTAATGGGACCATCTGGGTACATATATGGTACTTTTTTGTACCTACTCTATACTTACATGGTACTTGCTGTGTATTTATGGGGTACTCTTTGGTTCATACTTATGTGGTACCTACTGGGTATTTATGCAGTACACACTGGATTTTTACGTAGTACCTACTGGGTAGTTGCATGTTGTGTTAATGTGTCTTTTGTGGTGCATACCACGTGAAATAACAAGGTGAGTACAAATAAAGTACCTTGTATGTGTGTGTATGTACTGTATAAGGAAGAGTTACCAATTTTTTTGTTTTGGTTTTTCTAAGCAAAGAAGCCCCTTCGTTACTTGCTAAAAGGCTGATTTTGCGAATGCAGGACTGCTGTGGCTGCTGCTCTCTTGGGCTGCAGTTCCGCAGAGAGGGGCATGCGTGTGAAGCCCACCACTCCCTGGGTTACCTCTGCCAACGCGTCTTTCTAACCTGCTGTGAGGGGAAGGAGATTAAACCCACGATCAGAGAGAGACCTGCTCTGGACACAACTCCAGCTCCAAGAAAAGGTATTTGTACAGAATGTGGATAATAATACATTTCATTTAGATGCTTTTCAAGGCACTCAGTGTCATCTTACAGATTTAATAGTTATTGTAAATACAAACAAGGAATAAGTTGCAATGTTATTAAAAGTTGACAGGGCAGTAGTGGACAGTTCCAGAGGTGAGGAGCAGATCAGCAGAATGCTCTTGAGCCCATGGTGGAAAGATGAGCTTATGGAGTGAAGACGACAAGACTTAGATATGATCTTAGAGTGTGGGAGGTTTGATAGAGATAGAGGAGATCAGAGAGTGATGTGATCGTTGAAGGGGGGTTGGAAAAGGATCTGGGCAGCAGAGTTTTGAACTAATTCAAGCTTATGTATGGGCTTATGGAGCTGCATGGTGGCTCAAATCCCAGCTGGGACCTCTCTGTGTGCGGTTAGCGGTTTTCTCAGTGCATGTGTGGGTTTTCTCTGGGCGCTCTGGGATAAAGCTGATTTAAAAATGGATAGATGGACTTATGAGGGAGACAAAAAATGGAGGTAGTTATTAAAAGTAGATGTGACCAAATAATAGGAGATGAACCAGAACAGCTGTGGTGGAAGGTTTAAGGAAGTTGTCAGATCTGGTTATTATTGCATAAATGGTGTGATATTACTAATGTTTGAGGTGAAAATGAGTCGAGAATGACATAATGACATGCAGATATGTGTAATCCCATAATACAGATTAAATATTGGTTGGGATCAGAGTCAGGGAATTGATCAACTTATTGATTAATACATTCTCACTCCCAACTCGTCATATATGGACGTATGGTTGACATTTTGGGTGTCCCTAACTTGTCGTTTTTTGATGTGCTGGCTGTTACCGTTAAATCAGAGGTCCCCGACTTCCGGGCCACAAATCGGTACCGATCCGAGTGCCGCTTGGTACCAGGCCACAGACGGGGAAAAAATGCATACACTAATCAGGGGTCCCCAACCCTCAGGACGTTGACCGGTACAGGTACCCTATTTCAAAACACTCAGATTCATGTGAATGGACATACTAACAAATTTAAGGATAAACTTGAGCCTGATGAAGGACAAAACAGTCTGAAATGTTGCTACCGTGAAAACAGAATACTTACTTGAAGCTGAACGGATTAAAGCGTACCTTCCTCCTGGAAACCTAGAAGGAAGAAAGAACAATAAGAAAATTAAAAATGAAAATGAAAACAAATGTGCTTATTTCTAAGACTAATTTACCTGCACAGAGACATACAAAAGGCACTCAGAAAAGCCTATGTTGGCACTACATCTTGTCCAGGGACGTCAGAGCCCAATTTTTTGTGCACACAGGTGTGTGACATTTGGAATCAGGGATGGCTGGGGAAAGGTTTGCTCCCACGGGAATCAGGGATGATCATGGAGTGTGCACCGCCACTCTACTTTGGTTGAGTAGCCTATTTTCCTCTGCCTAACCTTAACCATAACCTGGTACCGGTTCCGTATCTGGTACCGCGTCCTGAGGGTTGGGGACCTTAATGGGAACAGCCAGTGCGTCAATAAACGTGGAGTTGGGGACACCCAAAACGACAAAAAGTGACGTGAAGGGAGCCTTAAAATGACGAGTTGGGAGTGAGAATGTGTAGGATTGATTGAATCTACATTATATCTGCTGACACATGATGAGCCTAACCGCTCCTTTCACTATGTACAGTAACTCTAAGTGATCTAGTGTCAGCCTGCCTGCTGAACACTCCATTCATTTCTTTTCCAGTCAACCACTGTGTTGTTGGAAGGTTTTTATTTTACACTAATTCAATTTGGCTGCTGGGATTTTACCAATTTGTCCTCCCAAATGGCAGCAGTGTGTAATTTGCATACAACGCACATCTTTTGCAAAAAAGACAGTGATCGATGCGTAATGAAAAAGACATTTGCCAGAGTTTTACTGTTATTAATGGTTTGTTTTGAGGCCCACTTGAGAACAGGCAACAAATCATCCTTATTGTTTCAGATTTTTAAATAAAGACATCTTCTCACAATATATTCAAAAGTTACTATTTTCCAATATGGACAAAGGCTACACTAGCATTAATCACCCTTGTGTTTTAGTGTCAGATGGCCTGTTTCCTAGAGAAGCCTTCTCCATCGGTGAGGACGGCGATGGGGAAAACGGCGTGGAAGGCCCTGTTGAGGTTGAGGACATGGATGAGTGTCTGATATACGAGGGCAGCATCTGCCACCACAGATGCGTCAACACGCCGGGCTCTTATCGGTGCGAGTGCTTCCCGGGGTACGTGCTGCAAGAGGACGGCGTCACGTGTGTACAAGGTAAAAAAAAACAAAACACCAATCTTATTTTGTCACCATGACATTTCCAGAGACACACAGGAAAGCCGTTAGCTCTTTAATGTGTAATTTACAACCGACAGATGTCAAAAAGACCCCATTTGTCTACACATTCACTCTGTATTATTTTCCTGTCCCGTTTGAGTTCCTTCCTTTCTGCAAGGCCTGATACAGCCTAATAATAATTATTCTATTCTTACACTAACATCCCTTTCCTGCTCAAACCTCTGCAGTTGTGGAAAAGCATCAAAGTACAGTTGAGAGTCAATTCTTTGCACAGAACCAGGTTTTAATTAACTCAACGGCGGCTTTTTTTTCCACCTAAAAAGCCTGTCTGAACAGGATTCTAACGCTGGAGCCGTCCGTAAATTACAGTGAAGTATGAGGGCGCTCCGATAAAACCAAATGTTTGTCTCCAGGCCGTGTTTTTTCCCGTCTTACCAACATGACTTTTACAACTTTCATCCCTAGCCTCAAATCATTTGATGAAAACACATCATCTTGGTTCTTATGACTTTATTCCAGCAGATTTAGTGAATGAGGAGAACAGATTAAAGGAGATGGACAGAACAGCGGTGCAGAACACCCCGCCTCCCACCTTGCCTGCTGTCCCACTCAACCCCTGTGAAGGTTAGACTTAACGTTACAGCTCATAATACGCCGTTTCATTCATTTATAGGCCTTCTTTTAGAATGGGAAAGATTTTTGTAATGCATTTAAAAGATTAAATTAGCAGGTTATTTTTGCAAATTCACTTTTTCCATAAAGTGTAAAAAAAAAAAGAGTATTTTGGAAAGATCGTATTTTGTTTTCCTTATTTGGTCTCCATAACACGAGGGTGGAGCTGCTGTGGAAATAGGAAATATAATGTGACCTGCTCAGGGATCAACATGGAAAAGAAAATAAGCACACAGGGATAAAGCAAAAATCTGTTGAGTCTCACACATAAATACTGCCAGCGATGATCATGTGACCTGTAATATCCTTTTTTTAAGGAAACATCTGTGAGCAACAGTGCCTCCTAGTGGCAGGAAGGCCACAGTGCTCCTGTTCTCCTGGGTTCTCCTTGAGAGCTGATGGACGCTCCTGTGAAGGTGGGAAAGAACTTGCTTCAGACTTGGGTTGCACGTGTAAATCCTGTCAGATGAAAGTAATGGGCTCTCAAGTTCAGCTTTTTGGCCCAATTTCTTTTTCCAACTGGAGAATTTTAGCTCCAACTGATGAGACTTTCCTGCCACTAATGCGTCTCTTTCACTCACGAGCGCCTCTAGATGTGCAGAGATACAGCTCTAATCCTTTGTGGGAGAAGTTTTCATCTTGCTTGCTGAACTGAGTCGATACCAGAAGGATTATCCCAACAATCATTAAATATCTCAGCAGCTGGATGGCAGAGATACCCGTTTTTACAGTCAGAATGATGGTGGACTGTGTGATACCATTAGAGCAAGCTGCTGCACTGTGTCCCTGAGCTGTCTCCCACGGGCTGCACATGGAAGTCAAGCCATAACCGCTGCTCTGTCTCCAGCTTTACAGCAGCAAATAATCAGTGACACAAAAGGTTGTTACAGTTGGGTGATGTGCTGTTGTGCAGTGGTGCAGCTACTTCCTTATTTTCCATTTTTAGCTAAAGTTTTTTTATTCCCCTGCGACTCTTCAATAATAAGCATCATTATTTACATTATTTTACTTTTGCTGCAAACTACAGAGCATGCACAGAGACGTTGAGATGTTTAGCAACTTTTTGATTGGTTATTCCATTTTGTTAAATTTTACATGTTGCATAATTATGTAAGAAACCCATATGAGAATACATTATAGGTATATTTTTTTATTATTTCTGACAAAAACACATAAATAAACAAAGTCACATGGAGCTATGGGTTGATAGCATGGCACACCTGTCATGTTAAAGATAATTTAGATTAAAATAAAAAATTTGATTGATTTGTTGTAAGCAGTGATGGAGCCAGACCATTTTATATGGAGGCAGAAGGGGAATCAAAGACTTTGGAAAGGTCATGCAGGCCACTGTATATGAAAATATGAAATAAATAATAAAATAGTTTCATTATTGTTAGTAATATTAAAAGTAGTTATTTTAGCTGGGGTGATGTTACAAATGCTTATAGAATTTTGAATTGATTATTTCTTAATCTTTATCAATAATAATGCCAATGTTGACTCAAAATGGGAGGGGTGGTGGTGGAGAAAGCTGTTTGCTGTAGCTCCACCCCTGATTTCAAGCATCGACAATAATTGGATACTCCAACAAAAGAAATTACTAAACACAGATATATCAAACCCCTTTCAGATATAAAATAATACATTTATTAGAATATAAAGAGAAGTTGACAAAGACGTGAACAATATGGAAGACAAAAATGGCGTGCCCGACTCTTTTTTTAAATTTGTGATAACGAGATCCACTATCTCATTATCACGAGAGAACAAAATTTGTTTTCTCGTTCTTCTGGTTTTCAACATTTTCTCTGATAAACTGATTTGTTATGCTGAAGATTGTAGAAAAATGACAAAAGTATATTATGGCATACTGAGTTGATCTGTTTGGGTCCTCTAATGTACAGAGTTCAGTGAACGCACCGTACAGAGACACTAGTTGGCCCTTAGTTTTATCATTGGGGGTTTTAGGGGAATAAAGGGAGGGGGGTGGTATATGAAATGGAACGAAGGCGTTTGAGGAGCGGAGATCCACAGATAAATAAAAAATAGACTAAAAAACAACGTTTGGAGAGTTTTTTCTTCTGTTGTTTTTGTTGTTAACCACAAAATAAAGAGATTTAAAACAGATGAAGTATCGGGGTATCAGTGCAGGAAAAGGTGAGAGACACTACAATATATTCTTCATTATCTCATTATCACAAGAAAACAACAAAAAAAGTAGACCAGGTTGTTTTCAGCTTCCGTAGAACAAAGACTCATAATCATAAATAGATTATTTTGCAGCAATGTTTACATTACACACACGTCACATTAGATTTATTAAATATCGTAGTAGTTTGATTTGTTGCTTGTATAAAAGAAGCAATTATAATCCCATCCTGGTTGAGTTATTTCTTTAATATTTATGGGTAGTTGCCATAATCTGGTCCTTATCAGATATAAATATGGAACACAATATTATAATTATTGTCAAATTATAGTGATAATTCCCATTTTTTTTAACTCAGATATTTCCAAATTAGCCACACATAGAATAAAAATGAATTGTATCGCCCAAAAATAATCCCATCCCTAATCTGGGGTTTAAACAGGATTTATCTAGTTGCCCATTTTTCTGGTCATCAGGAAAGAGAATAACAATAATCATCAAACTACGGTCCAACATATTATAATTATGCACTCCCTTTTCAAAATAAGGGCTGAATGAGACAACTTAAAAAAAACTTTTTTTGTCTAATTTACTCCCAAAGGCCTCATAAATAACATCATTCTTGGAGTAAAGTCGAATCTGAACTGCTTACTGTCACAAATAGACCACAATGTGCTTGACCTTTAATGAACCCTTTGTTAAAATGTGTTCTTCCTCATACTCACACATCTGTCTTCACTCTTTTCTCCAGACGTAAATGAGTGTTTATCCTCCAACGCTTGCAAGTTAAATGAGCGCTGCACGAACACTCGAGGGAGCTATGTTTGTCAGAGACTGATCACCTGTCCGCCCGGATTCCAGATCAACAATGATGTTTGTGAAGGTACTGTGCACCTTATCAGCACTAAACAGCACCCAGAGGCTCACTTCCACCCACTGTGAAAAAGCTGTTGAGGGAATAGTTGGTATGACTGGATGCTCAGAATGTTAGAAGAGTGCATTGTTAATGAAACAATCTCTTTTGTCTCTGACATTTAAGTCAGAGACATTTTTCACATCCAGTAATTATGTACTTTTACAGCTACATATCCATTATGAAAACCCTTACTACTCTTTTTTTCTCTTTCACATTTGATTGTTGTTACTCTTTGATGTATGTGTGGGTGGTCCCCCAACTTTGAGCTGTAACAGTAACCCATCCATTGAGACTTGCGATTGTTGTGGACTCTAAGCTGGGATTTTGATGATTGAGTTCCAGAGCTCTGAGAGACATTTGCTCCTGTGGATGGAGGCTTTAGCTCACAGACGCTGTTAATCTGCTTTCCCAAGGTATAGACGTAAAGTATAGGTACTGATAAGCCTTCAACCTTTCATCAAATCAATATATTATATGGAAGTGTTACATACATTTTTAGTTGAGCCTTTTTTAAAGTCTTTTCATGGTTAAATTGCGTTTTGTGCTATTTCAATAATTAAGATTTGACAAGATTCACATTTCATACAACTGCTAGACTGCTAGATACTGACTAAAATGTAAAAGACAATAGAACATTTATTTTTAAACTTTATTTTATTATCTTTTCTAGTTGTTTAGAACTTTAACAAAAGTTTTAATGCTAGATAAGTGGGACATAAGTAAGCTTTAATTGTGCATAAACAGCCCTTTTTAAGAAAAATAACACTGTTTTCTTATTTGCAGTAAATATTACAACACAACTCTGTGATGTGAGTAAGGATGTTAGTCTTCAATGCTGGATTTAGTGTTTGACTTGGAAACCTAAACTTGCTCAGATGATGCCAAGATGATGCTGCATAAACGGTTTCCAATGGAAACATCAGAATTTGATTAATTACACATTGAGTAACGTATACATTTTTATTCCAATAACTTTTTAGGATTTTTTTTTATTTTAGAATACTTTGCTTTTCAGCTGAAAACAAGTAAACATTTTTTTCATCTACATATTTTGTAGAAGAATCTATCTATCTATCTATCTATCTGCAATTTGTCATTTCCTTTGCATACAGAGATTTCTCTAGAAACTATAAAGGTACCAAAAATACTCACCCTTAACAAATTCTACTTCTTGGAAATCAACCTTTTCAAGTTTATCCCTTATATGACTTACAGTATTATGTATAAATAGCTGTTTCAGTGACAAAACATCAGATACAACTAATGACTCAGATATAATATTTATTTTATTTTGAAATAACTATTCTAGTTTTTTCAATGTTACACTAAAAGATTATTGCATTATTTGAAAAATATATATTTTTACAAAATAGTTCACAGTTTATAGGTTCTGAATCATAATTGTATTGTCTTTATTTTTAGTAGAAATCCCCAAAGTGAATGGATCACTTGCAAAAGTATTTTCTAGTTACTTTTGCAGTTTAAACCTATGATATAATCAACAGTGGGTAAATAAAAAGAGTGAGTCCATAATAATTGTCATGACTCCCAGCTGTTTAATTGAATTTGTCTCAAAAATCCACGACTGGAAGCTGTCTGTTTATTTCTTTATTTATTTATTCTTGAAGTCATTGCTGTAACAGAAGTTACTGTCAAACATTTAGCAAACCTTCTGGTTCTTCTTACTCCTTTCACGGGTGTCAACCACTCTGCTTGGCGGCTCTGCCAGGATTGTGTCAAAAACAAGATGCTCAGTCAGTCTCCTGTTTAGAATCCAGCAGGCCGGCTGCCAGCTTCTCTCCTTCCTAACTGAGCTTTAAGTGGCAGAATCCTAAAAATCCTAAAAAAAATATTTTGTGTAACAGTTGATGAGACCCATTTATGGATGGCTTTTGGCAATCTTTTGAGACTATTATTACCCCCCAGGTTTGAGTCAGTTGGTGGTGATAGGTTTGGAGGTTGATTGACAGGGGAAGTCCCCTCATGGACAGGTGGTGTGGACATTCTGCATTGATCTTTGACTTTTTTTGGAACACGACGTCTATTGCTTCCAGTTATTTGAATTAACTTGTTATTCAAGGAATTTGTGTGAGACTTTTTTTTTGTCTGATTTAAAAAGTTATTTTATTGTAAGAACTCAGATGACAGATGAGAGTGTGCTTTGCCATTAAACCACAGTGCCATCCAGTGGTTAAATATGAAACAGCATCCTTATATCACTCCAGTTCTCATTGGGTTGTTTATGTATCCCCCTGTTGCAGATATTGATGAATGCGCACAAAGAAGTCATAATTGTGGGGTTGGCTCTGAGTGTGTGAATACTCAGGGATCATTCCGGTGCGTTTCCAAGCCTCGATGTCCTGTTGGATTCACCCAGGACGCACAGGGAAGCTGTATGGGTAAGCAAACATGTAACCACTTTTGATGCATATGAGCTAAAATAATACATCTTAGAAGGGAAAACACAGGCAGCTGCATGCTTCATTTTCTCCTTAATTGCATTCATTTCACAATACAGTTGAACCCACCACTTATATGCTATTATTGAGGTAAAAACTGGCCAGTTTCTGCTGATGTGCATATTTTTAACCCAGCCATAATTTTTTTCTGTTTTTAATGTGACTAACATACTGTATAACCTTAACTCTTTAATGACTAAAAATGAATTTTTAAAGATCTTACTGATTTTTACTGATATGACAGATTTTTGTCTTTGCAGTGTTTGAGCAAAGACAATGCTTATCAAAAAAACAATTTGTTTAGAGTGAAAAATGACAATACTGGAGGGTCAGGTTCAGCCATTACAGGTGTGAGAAATATTCTATTGAGGATAAAGATATGGGTTTGTGATGTTGTATTTTTTCTAATTTGCACTATTGAAGATAAGAAGCTTAAAGGGGTCATACCAGGCTTTTCTCAAGTCTTTCAGAGTAAACTATATCCATATATAAGATCATGTATTACCTTTGGAACACTAAAAAATTGATGTAAATTCTATGTACCTTAGGCGTTTATCCCCAAATTTTGGGACAGACAGAATGGTGATGACTAATGGGTTAATTTTATGGGGAAATTTGTTAAAAAAAGTGCATACAACACCAGGTGAACATTTCAGGATTTATTGGAATGATGAGAACATTCTTCTGATTAGCACTATCTCTGAGCGTTTCAGTTCTCTTTGAAGCAACGTTAATCTCCGTATCTTTTCACGTGTTACTGTTTAAATTTGCTCAATAATCCACGCTCCTTTTCCCCACCAGGAAATAGTTGGCTCCATTTTCTCCAGTCGTCTTCCCCATATCCCCGTCTGCTTGCGCCATTCTCAGATATGTTTAGGATCCATCCCATCATGTAATGTAGATTCCTAATCAGAAGTTTCTCCACAAAGTTTGAACACTAAATCGTATAAGCGTTTCATCGCTACACTGGCTTACAACACAGACGATCAGAGTACACGACTGTGCACGAGCCAGGGGTGGGTGGTGATCACCACTAGCTTCCTGGAATAAGTGTTTGTGTTAGGCTGGGGCCAGACCAGACTCTTTCAGGAGGGGGCGGTTCTTACCTTGTGATGTAAGCACGTGAGGACTCGCTCAATTTCGTGGGTATGGGAGGGGCTGCTTTTGAGAGCGCAGGTTTTTAGAGGAATACTGTGTGAACGGATCAAAATACCACTTTGGGGTTGTCTATAGTGAGGAATGGACAGTATAATATACTTGGAGCTCAAAAAGTTGAATTTTCATGATATGACCGCTTTTAAACCTACAAATGTATGTTTTTTTCTGCAGTTTTTTTCCTGTAAAAAATAACTAAGATTATAAAGAATAACCAAGGAATTCAGACATAACCCAAGTCATAGTATATACAATAGATTTTTTAAGGAAAATTTGGATTATGCAAATGAGATGGGGGTCTTAGAAATGTTAGAAAATTAACCCGATTTGAGTTATTTTTAACCCCAGAGTGTGTAAAGTAATTTTTGCATTGCACACAAACCTACTGTATGTGCAGACTTCTTGTCTTGGACTCTTTATTGCAGAGCTGTGTTATCAGAGCAAAGGAAACATGGTCTCTAAAGATTCACAAACAACCCCATGCAACAGAGGGGTTAAATGCCACACAGACAGGAGATCAGAGAAGCTGCTTTCAGAGGCTGAAAAGAGGCGGATAAAAGCCAATCCTCTGTCCTCCTCCAGTACAAACTGATGCTGTGGAATTAGCCCCCAGGGGCAGGAACTGGGGCACGTCTGGGCAGCAGACACCACTGTAAAAGGAGAAATGCTGTGAGAAATGGCAAAATTGAGAAATGTCAGGTCCATACAGGCACTTTGAAACTATCCACGTTGTCACACCCTTGTGTTGCTTTGATTCTCCGGGCTCCTCTGGTCCTTGTCGGAGACCCCTACCTATTTTACCTGCCTTCATCTTCATCTCCGTCTCTCCTCACCAGACATAGATGAGTGTGGCGCGTTGACCCAGCCCTGTGACCCCGGATCCAGCTGTATTAACACAGTGGGATCCTACATCTGCAACCGGAAGATAACGTGTAGCCGCGGCTACCATGCTAGCCCTGATGGCTCCAGATGTGTCGGTGAGATTTTGTAGTTATTACACATGAGGCACGCGATTATCGCGGTCAACGAGCTGTTGCTTCATTAGCGGTTCATGTCATTTCCATTTGATAACCTCAAACAACGGCTTCATTTCTCCCAGATAACTGTGGTTTTGTGTTGTTCTCGTAGATGTGAATGAATGTGAGAGCAGCCTGCATCGGTGTGGAGAAGGCCAGCTGTGTGTCAATTTACCTGGTTCCTATCGCTGCGAGTGCCAGGCAGGCTACCAGTATGACTCATTCAGGAGGATGTGCACAGGTGTGTTAAGCATTTTTCCTGTTAGGCGAGAAGAAAAACAGAAAATATGTTTTTAAGCAGGTTTTCACCTTCCCCCTTCTTACATTTTCCACTCTATATAGTGCTCTACCCATTTTCCTGGTTTCTAGTCTCCTCATGCAATTAATTTTTTTCCTGCTGCTGCTGTCTGGTCTGGACAGGAGGTGACCAATCACGTCTCACTTTTTCTCTCTCCATCGTGCTGTGTTCCTCATAATACTGAACTCTTTAGTGTCCTTGCTTTGCTTCACTCCTCCCTTCCTTCCACTCTTACACATCATAGCTGCCTTGCACACATGGGTGCAAACGCGAAATGGCCTTACCGAAACGTGATGCTTCTGCTTCTTCCTCCCAGATGTAAACGAGTGTTGGCGCTACCCGGGCCGCCTTTGTGCCCAGACCTGCGTGAACACCCCAGGCTCCTATGAATGCTCGTGTACCTCTGGTTTCCGCTTATCTGGTGATAGCAAAAACTGTGAAGGTGTGTTTGTGTTAATGTCAGCCGGCATGGGTGTGTGTGCAGGTTGATGCATGTTTTTGTCAAGTTGTGTGTGAAAATATGCATGGCGTTGTGTGTGTGTTTGTGAAGACATCAGACTTGTGTAAATTCAAGATCAGAATTAACATAACCATTAGCATACTGTGTTTAGGGATTTTGAAGTGCAATAGAGAAGAATTTAAAATATTAATTGACCCAATAATGGCATTTTGTGTATTTTAGTGAAAACATAAAGCAATTACCTCTTATTTCCAGATGTAAATGAGTGTCTGGCTAACCCATGCAGTCAGGAGTGTGCAAACATCTATGGTTCATACCAGTGCTACTGCAGACAGGGGTACTACCTCCGAGAGGATGGGTACACCTGTGATGGTAGGACATGCTTAATAGCATAAACTTCGCTTTAAACAGTCGTTCTAACAGGTTATCTCCTTTGATAACCAGATATTGATGAGTGTTCCCGGAGCATTGGTCCTTTGTGCACCTACAAGTGCGTAAACGTTCCAGGGAGTTACCGCTGCGCTTGTCCTGAATATGGATACACCATGTCTTCAAATGGACGATCTTGCCTTGGTGATTTATAAAATTTTATTTAATAAAATGCTTTTATTAAAAGTCTTGTCATGCTAATTCAGATTTTTTTAATTTATTTGTACTAATGTATTCTTATATTTGACTGTCGACCTTACATTTCTTTTTCAGACGTCGATGAGTGTTCTACAGGAGTCCATAACTGCTCTTTAGCCGACACGTGCTACAACATTCAAGGAAGCTATCGATGTCTTTCTCTAAGCTGTCCTCAGAACTACCGCAAAGTGTCCGACACGTAAGTTTGAACATTTCAAAACCAGAATTAGATAGATGTCCAAAAAGACTAATTCCATATATGTATCCATTTATCAGCCAGTTTCAGTGGATAATTTTTACAGCTTTATACTCAATTCCTATGAAAATTGTATGCACTTTGGGACATTAATATAAAATATAAAATATTGTTCCTAAATTTCATTATAATAATAAATTAACATAAACCATTTGTACGCATATAATTTGGTAATTCGATATTTATTTGTATGATTTCCAATAATAATATAAAAGTGCCCATTAATCCTGTTAAGGCCATCACATAAAAAATTATTGACAGAATTTTTTTTTTTTTTAATTAGGATGTTTTTTTTTAAACCTTTGATGAAATCACTTTTGAAAAGTGTTGCAAT
>NC_050518.1:13518226-13533374 GCF_002922805.2 Oryzias melastigma | reverse complement strand
ACGTTTTTGCTTGCAACAATTTTATTTTTTAGATGCAAAAACACTGTCATGAAAATTCCCCACTGTCTCAAATTTGATTCAATTAATTATCTGCAAATTTTGCATTCCTTCAACACATTAAGTGCTCATTTTAAAAATGAAAAACCATAGATGAGTTTTTCTAATCATAAAGTGTCGGAAATTAGTTCAATTTTCTAGCCAAAGTGGTTTTGAGATTTCATGGAGGCAGCCATTTTGAAATGAGCAGTGTAAGCCCTTTTACTGCCCCTACTGGAAGGATGATGAACTACAGGGAAGAGAGCATGGACTAAGGCTACGTCCAAATTCCCATCCTAGTCCCTAAATACTAAAAAGCTATATAGTGCAGGACGAATCTAGTGCCCTGGATTTTAAAAGCAATCCAGAAATATCTTTCTTTCTTTTTTTATGACGTCACTGATTTCACAGTGAAAGTGAAAATCTAATCAATATGAACATTTTACGACGTCTATTTATGACTCTACTGTGTTGTGATGATGAAAATTTGGATAGTTTATTTAATAATAAATCTCATTTTAATGTCCTTTTTTGCAGAAATTGCTCGACCACAATGCACTGCGGTCTATGTTTGCTAATATAGTAAGCATCAATGCATTGATAGTTTTTCGCTAAGACTTCTGAGAAATTTCTAGTGCATTCAGTTTTGAAATTGTAGATTCAGATAACACAACAAAATAGCGAATGCACTATATAGTGCACTATATGGTGAGTAGGGAAGGAATTCGGACATAGCCTAAGTCATAGTATATACAATAGGCTTTTGAAGGAAAATGTGGATTGTGAAAATGAGATAGAGGTCTTAGAAATGTGTGATATAAATTGTTATAGACGGTTAAATAGTTGAGTAAAATTTTATGATAAACAGAGATTAGGAATTAGTCCGATAATTGTCTCCCTCCCCTCTTTGTTCACATTATAAATACCTTTACATGTCTTAAAGCAAAAAGATTTTTCAAAGTTTCTTTTCAAGTTGTGCTTTTGTGTGTCACCTGTAGACGCTGTGAGCGGATCAGCTGCCCGAACTACCTGGAGTGCCAAAACTCTCCTCTAAGAATCACGTACTACTACCTCAGCTTCCAGTCCAACATCGTCATTCCCGCTCAGATCTTCCGCATCGGACCATCCCCTGCCTATTCCGGAGACAATGTTATCGTCACGATCACCCAGGGAAACGAGGAAAACTACTTCAGCACAAGAAAGCTAAATGCCTACACTGGGGCTGTGTACCTACAGAGACAGGTTCAGGGTCCAAGGGACTTCCTCATCACTGTGGAGATGAAGCTCTGGAGACAGGGGGCGTTCACCACGTTCCAGGCCCGTATCTACGTTTTCATCACAACCAACTTGCTCTAACAGCCTCAGCGCTGAACTGTGTCACGAGAACATCTAGTCACTAACGATGCATCTTATCACCACTTGTGCTTTTGAAACAAGTCTGTAGCTGATGCTTTTCAAACATTGCTGTAAAAAAAGAGGATGGATGCTTCATGCAACTTCAGGACTTTACAGAAGTGTATTTTTCTACAATGATTGCCAAATTTTTGTAATCCCCAAAGAAACATAATTTTGAGTAAAAAAAAAAAAAAAAGAAAAACTTTTTTTATTTTTGTCTTCCTCTGTTATTTTCTATTTCCCCCGAATTTCTGAAGTTGAATTCTGTTGAAATGACCAACCACAAATACATTTCTGCTCAGTACATCCTGATTTCCAGTTTATACAGTATTTTATATTTGCTATGACATCAACAGTCTATTATATATTCTTAACCTGCACTGCTGACTTTTTTTTAAAAACAATTTTAGTTATTTGTTGTTTATTGTCACTTCATAAAATTATATATATTATCTGTGGATGTATCATACTTTTATTCTGGATTAAAATATGATAAGATTATTTTAGTAAAGTTGAAAAAAGGATTAGAGTGTGTTGTGTGTGTGTGTGTTCATGTTGTAGATCCTCCTTTTATGCTCCTGGTTTAAAATAGCATCAGGAATTAGTTGCTTTGGGGGGAAACACACAAAAATCCAGGAGGAGACAAATATGTTTATTAATGTAGAGAGTAATAGACTAGTTTGACAGGTGACCTTTGACCCCACAGTTGTTGACCAAACTTTTTGATAACAATTTTATATAAAATTGTTACGTAATTGTTTAAAAAATTTGATCGAAAGTTGTGGGGTCAAAGGTCATCTGTCAAATTAGTTTGATGGAAAGTATATTCCAGTACTCTCTCTGCGGTTTATTTATATCTTTAAAGTGCAAAAAAAATAAAATAAAAGCACAACTGAGCTTTAACACTATGCTGCAACTGTACTCAAATTGGAAACTCCATATCAAACAGATAAATAAAGATTAACTCAGTTAAGACATCAGAGAGAAAAAAAGGGTTTACCTACTGTCTAATCAAGCCAACTAGAACACAAATCAAAGACAACCAAATGACAGCCCAACACTGAAAAACAAAACCAGGACATTTTAAAAAACATCCATATTTTTTACTTCTTAGATGTTTTAGTTGCATTTTTGTTCATCATTCAGACATCCTGCAAGCAAGCAACACATTTCGCTCAAATTTCTTCTTGATACTCATGAAATGTACTTGTACCAAGAACAAATTGAAGAATAAAAAAGTTTCTTACTATGCTTAATGTAGGTATACAGTATTATTTTTTGCATAAAGTGCATCTGTAGCTACTGTGACTAGAAGCTGACATTTAAATTAATAAAGCTTCAGTTGTGTCCCATCTGGCCAAAGGAAATTCTCCAGAAACATATTTTAAATGTATTCACTGTGCTGAATTCCAGTCTTGCTCTTATAGGATTCGTTCTTTTTCTACTTGCCAACCGTGTAATCTGACACTGATGGGACTTGATCTTGGAGTTAACCTTTAATGTCTTAGAAGGTTCTTCTGGGCTCTTTGGGAATTTATTATCCATCTCATCAATATGTTACCTCTTGTAACCACCTCAATGGAGGTCTGCTCCAGTCCTGAGGACCTCACATTTATGAATGATATACAACTGTGTAATAAGTATAATACGGTGTTTAGGTGATTTTTTTTTTTAATCTCATGAGACAACTCTCTTCTTCTCGTACATCATATTAGTTCATATTCACAGATTACTTTAAGATTAACCACAAATTTCTCTGAAATCAATTACGAGTTGCAATGCAAATTAGAAGACTAAACTTAGTTTATTATGTTCCTTTATAGCCAAAATATTTTTCATTTCTGTTTCAAACCAATGTCTTTTTGTAATGTTGCGATTAGAGGAAAAGTTTCTATTTTTGTCTGTTTTAAGTGATTCCAGAGACTGGCTTTCAGTCATTACCTGAAGAGTTAAACAGTTTTTTTCCTGTTGTGTACAAAACTGCAGCTTTTCCATTTCAGCTTTTCCTGCATCTCCACCTACAGGATGGATTAGGCTCTACATATAAAATGCCCATGAGGCAAAATAAAAAAAAAGAAATGCTTTTCGTAGATAATTGAACCATCACACAAGACAAAAAAAGGTGTGAGGATAATTTCCTCCTCCTGGTTCAGAATTGAGTGAACCTCCTCGACCTGCTGAAATCAAAGGAAAGGGTGTGCGTCTCCATGACAGCTTTATTAATGCATTTTGCACATCCAAGCTGCAGACACCACCAGTTTTCTGTTATCTTAGCTGAGAAGTCCTGTCAAAGGTCACTACAACAAAAGAGACGTTTTTTTCCCTCACTAAATTTTGTCCCTTACCTTTATCTTGGAGAAAATGATAATAGCTGGTTTGCCTCAAAAGCAGAAAGGAAACATTCAATTCAGTTTTCTTGTGCCTCTAATCTGAGATCTTCCTCTTCACATAACTCATAATAATAGCTACTTGACTACTGATGAGTCAAGTTCTTTAACACACCCAGTGACTAAAATGCCACTGTTGGTATGTACAGTGCATAACAGCGCTGAGCAAGGTGATTGATTTCTCTTTTCCTTAATTAGTTTTATCTGCTGTTTAAGATTAGGTGTTGCTGTTTTTTTAGAGGTGATAAATCATGTGTACCAGATAAAGGAAGACATACATATCTATCAGGGGTGTAGGGACAGTGAGAGGAAGCTTTAACTGAGAGGAACTTTATGCATGTGTGCTTTATTTCCATCTTGACTGACAGACTTTTGTTTAATATGATTACTCTTGATGAGAGTTACAATTTCATAATAAAATGTCAAAATGTGTCACTTCAAAGTTGAAATAGCTTAAGTTGTTCATCAATAAATGATCCTATACATAACTCCTATATATCTAGAGCAGAAACCCTTATAAAGAAAAAAAGATTGTTGCATATTTCTGGGTATAAGTTGCAGTTTTTTGCATAGTTTGGCCATTAATGTGACTTTTGCTGCAAAATACCTTAAATGTGTTTATTTTTTCTTCTTTATTATGCACTTTTTTGCTCCCACAACATATGCTAGAACAGGGATCTTCAAAATTTGATGCTAAAAGAGCCATATGATCCAGTTTCTTATGGACTAAAATCCAACGACAGCCGTAAATCCCCCCCTCAGAATTAGAAAAATACACTTTATTTATGCTTTTGTGGCTACTAAGCCATTCATTATTTAAAATAATCGATACAATTGAGTTTTCCTTCATTAAATTAACTTATTTTTCTTTTTAAAGGAGTTCATTCAAGTTCCTTTCAAAATAAAATGGCTCACGTGTTTGATAAGATCCTCTAACTGCTGCAGATTTATAAAAAAAAAATGCAAAAAAAAATGTTTTTTCTATTATTTGGTGTTCCTTCATCTTTTTCTAATTTTACTATTGAATATAAACACAACGACTTTGGTGTAGAATGCAAATTTGTTTTTTAAACTAAATGCAATAAGACGATGATGTAATTCTAATAATAATCCGCTCTGATAGCAGATTAAACCTTTTACCAACATTTTACTCAGTTTTGTTAAAAATCTAAGCATAAATAAAAAATGTAACTAATTAAAGTAAATAAACCAACACTACAAAACCAATATTTATTAAAATTGTTTGCATTTTTCTTAAAAGTCAAAGGGTCAAAACAGAGGGGAAAAAGTGTCTCCAGAGCCTCAGGTTCCAGACTAGAATATCACACACATCTGAGCTAACCGTGTGTTTGAATCTGGGAAAATACATCTGAAAAATGCATAAAAGTATTAATTTTTACTAAAGTCTTTCAATGTTATGACACCTGAAATGTGGTACAGTTAAACAGATTTTAGTGTAGTGAGGTCAACTAGTTGGTCAAGTTCACCACAAGTGTAACAATGAATTACCTAAATGGTTCTGCCACCTTTTAAAGGGCACTAAATATTCAAAACATTAGAAAACAAGAAGAAAAATAGTATTTGAGGTGTTTTTGTTACAAAATTTGAGTATTTCAAAGAAAAAAAAATATTATCAAGTCATAAAGAATACACAATAACTAGCATCCCTCTCAGTTCTTTCTGTCAAAGATCCTGACTGTATTAGATGTTTTTGTACTGCTGTAACTGACAATAAATTATAAATAACTTAGTAATTACAGGATTTTATAATAATACATTTTATTTAATTTATTGAGAATTAAGTCAACCTTACACAAAAAATGGCAACCTGTTGTTTAGTAAACAACCAGGCCGATAGAGGAATTGATGGATGGATAGATTTAAAAGAAGGAGAAAGTTAAGTAGTTTTTATAATTTAAAAAGGTAAAACAAGACAATTTCGATCATTATGACTTGCAGTTATAAAAAACCTAAAACTAATTTTCTTTGAACTTTAGAATATTATTTAAAAAAATAGCTGTTGAAAGCTCGGGTGTCATCTCCTAATTAGCTAATTAACTGGTAACACCTGGTAAGACTGGCTGAGCCATATGGAGTCTCCGTCCGGATCTGTGAGCTACACAACCCTCTTCTTAAGGAGGGAAATCCAAAAAGGTCATTGCTGAATTGGCTGGTTGTTCACAAAGGGCAGCATTGAATAATATTAGCAGTAAATTGAGAAAAAAAGTATGGTAGGGAAAAAGCAGCAGGAATAACTGGGATTTTTAACAAAAGCCCACTCAAAAATTGGAAAGATTATCACCGAGTGCATTCAAAGCCGCAATTCATTGATACTGGACATTGAATACAAATGTTCAATGTGATTTAATCTGGTAATCAAGGTACCAGAGTCTGGATAAACAATGGCAAGGCACAGAATCCATATTACTCTGAATTCAGTGTGAAGTTTTCACATTAAGGGAAGATTTGAGGTGTTGGTCTCAAAGTCAGTGCAGCCATCTACCTGGAAATTCTAGAGCACTTCATGGAGCCTTCTTCCAAACATGCTGATATTATTTTCCACCTCCCCACACTGCCAAAGGCACCAAAAACTGGTCCAATGTCCTGTGTTTGGGCAGGAAACGTGTCCGACTTGAAACCGATAAAAAATCTGAGGGCTGTTGTCAAGAAGAAGAGGAGTGACAGGTAGTTTTCAGAAGTTTGTGTAATGATTTCATAAAAATTATGTTTTTAATTTTTGAGTTTATTGACAAAAAAGGTGAAATGTGTTACATTTAAAGCAGAACCTAAACAGAATTGTAAGACTAGGAAGAGGGAGAATAAATAATAGTGGTAACATAAATCATAAATCCAAGAAGTTTCACAAAAATGTCAAACTTTCAGAACAGGGTTACTGAGTTCACTCCATTTCCATTCAAGCATTTCTCATTACAATTTCTACATTTTTTTTCCAAATCAGCTGCAGTCCACTGGGTGTAGTCTCACAGCATGCGTCTAGGTGGAGGTCGCAGGAAAAGTGGGGTGGGGATGAACACGGTGAGAGGAGGACGAGCATAGGGGAGGGTGGTGTCACAGACAAGCTTTTCTTTGATAGCTCAGGTGGTCATCACCTGAGGGGGAAAAGCATTAATGGGCATTCTCAGCAGCCGACAAGCACAGGCTAGTGCTTCCACTTCTCTGGCTGCAATAAACAAGGGGAAGTATGCATCATTAGATTAAGTTGAGGCTAAAGACCTGCAGTCAAGCCCATCTCGTACAGTAGCAGTGGCTATGATTCTGCACGATCAACAGGACACATTTCACCTTTTTTTTAGTAAAAAAATCCAGATTGTTTGGAAGCAGATGTGTCTAGTTCCGTGTTTCCATTCAATGGTATGAGTTGTACACTTGTTTCATCTGAACAACAATGACAAACACACTAAAGTGATCAACCAGTGTGTTAAAAGGAATCCAGATTGACATGTATTTTCTGAAATTATGTTTTTTTGCTAAAACTGACTTTTTTTGTTCACTATAGGTTTAAATTATGACATAAAAAACAATTAAATCACTTGTGTTTGAGGTGAAAAACACAACAGTATGAGGACAATCAAGAATGGGTCATAAAATTGATCATCTGAGTATAAATTCAGAACAAAAAGTCCTTTTTTTTGTCGATTTTCCGTGTTGTATTGTTCGTAGAAAAGTTGAACGAGAAAAGGAGTTGGGACACAGTGGAAGAGGAATTTGCCTGAGAGGAAAATGAAGCAAGGTATGCAAGGATGCCTGTCAATTTGAGGCGCCTGATAACTTAACCTGAGTGTCATGTAGTTACTGAGATATTGCACAATGTACCGAATGTTGCACCTTGGAGAACAAAAGTGGTCACTTATGACCAACAAATCTTAGTACACTCTTTAAAATGTAAAAGTCCATGCAGAGATTTAGCCTGAGGGAAGATTCTGAACTTTTCTGCTAAGTGGACTGTCTAGAGGGGAAAGCCCCTCTCCAAGTCTCCATGGGTGGGAAGATTTACTGGAGTCTTAATCGCAGGTCAACAATCTCAGCAACAGACTTTCTGACCAACAGGATAGGAGGCGCAGATGGTTGTTGACTTTCTGACAAATAGTTATGCGAGACATCTTTGGCATGTGCTACCTTTGACTCTACCGGCCATGTTTCCCTACTTTTTGGGTCTAAAATTAGATTAAAAGAGGCTTGTTTGAAACACTGTACTGTAATATGCACCTTTTTTTTTTTGCTTTTTAATCATTAATGCTAAAAAATGAAGCAATTACAACAAAGAGGAGTCAAACTTTGTTTTGGGGATTTAATGTGTGAATCCAAGTATGGATTCATAAAATAATCATTTGAAATTAAAGCTTGTAAATATACCCAAAATGAGAAAAGAATCTTCAAATGCAAATAGATGATTTAATGTTGAACATCTTTACAAACTATCCTTAGAAACTGAAGTGTAGTGTTATAAAATAATCTCACTCCAAATATACTACAACATTTGAAAGCAATAATAAATATAAAAATAAAATAAATTGTTGATGAATTAATTGCCAGAGTTTGTCTAGTTTTGTCAGTTTTTTATTTTTGGGTTTTTGATCATCAATACTTTTTTTTATTAATTATTGTTTTTTCTTTATGCACAATTAAGTGATAATTTTTCAAGATTATTTAAATGCTTGAACATACATGAACAAGATTTAAAAACTGCTAACTTGGAGTCTCATTTTGTTAACAATCGAAATGTGTGATTTTATTGTGTTTCTTTTCAAATTATCATGTTTTAATTTCCCTGACGTACAAAAATACATTCGTCTTAGAACTGTTTTCCTCTCATTCATGGTTTTGTTTGTATAGTCCAACATTAACCTGCATCTGTGATGTCGGTCATGCTAATCAGGTCCACAGACTTTTCCTTTCCATCAATCTCATTAATAACTTCCCCATCTAAGCAATGCAATTTCATAATATTGAGCAAATGAATTTGCAAGATGCAACAGGTACTGTGCTGCTTTCATGGCTGTCTGCATACCAATGTGACCACAGTCTAACTATTACCCTCTTTATCTTTGCTCCCTCCGGCAGCAGGCTTGAAAACCCTGTGTTCTGCCTCCAAAAAATGTTCGTCTTTTAAAACTTCAGTTGGATGTGTACATTCGTTTGTGTTTACCCCTGAAGCAACCTTTTTTTCTTTAAAGCAGGTTCTTGATTTATAGAACACAAAGCGACTTAAGGACTTTGAGACACTTTAACAAAGACGTTTGAATCAGTACTTTTATGCTAAAAACAACATTCTCACTTTTTTATATTCTTTTGCACACCTTCTTGATAGCCGGGAATGTTGATCTACCAAGACTGATGCCTGTAAAGCTTATCTGAAACGAATCCTGGCATAAATGGCTGTGAGCGGCTACACTGACTGACAGCTGCTCAATATTCGTATTCATAAACACAAGCAGCAATCAGCATAAATCACTTCACTCAGCACTTTATGCGCTTAAAGAACAATTTTTTCAACGACAGGTTGATTTGTTGTTATTTCTGTCTAATTGTCTGACTCTCCGTTGTTGCACACGCTTATGACTCAGGAGCAGCACGCCCACATAATGGTCTCGCCGCAGAGAGAAATTTCCCTCAAGAAAGCTAAAGGCTGGCCAAGAAGAAAGTTACAGGTGTCCATCGGCTCTCAAGATCTCGATTATTCCATTTTTATCTTATCATATTGTGGTGCGTGATCAGTGTCCACACACACACATACACCTAACCCTAATGAAGTTTACACTGTTTTGCAGCCATACGCTTCTGATTTCCACCTGGAATGGCTTCTCAAGAATGTCAGAAAGAACGAGTCACTACAACTTCTCATTTCCATTTGGAGGTTGGACAAGTGTTTCGGAATTGAATATTGATTTAACTTTTGTGAGACAAAAAAAAAGAAAAAAAGAATCTACTGTTAAATGTTTATTTTTGCCCAGACGGAACATCAAGGTTCAGAAAGGAACACAACAATAATTGGCTTTAAAAATCAGGAGAACAACATTGGTGTCAGGAGTCAGAGCTCTGTCTCCCCCTCTGGTCACTAGCGGGAGCCATCTCCAGAGTATTTACATACTACATTTCCCAGCTGCCTCAGCACACATTCTCTGGATGCCGCTCAGCTGACACTCATTGACAATCCCCCACATGATACCTAAGTACTGCTCAGAGCCTCACTCAGTGCGAAGTATTCTTTGTGCCACCCTGCCTGCATTGCCGAGCGTTTGTATTGGATCTTATATCATGTTTCTGACGCCTGCCCTGACCCTTGCCTGAACCTCAGTCCTGGCCCCTGGGCTGCATGGCACCCTAGGCGAAATGTTATTTTTGTGCGCCCCCGCACACAAACACAAATACCACGGGCTGACAAAAAATAAGTATTGCAGCTGCCTGGAATATTTTGAAATTAGTATTTATTTATTTTAATTGTCAAGGATTAAATAAAAACCACATTTGTTTTGAGAAATTCACCCTTAAAGCTTTAAAGAAGCTGCAACCACACTGCGCACCCCCTTCTCCTCCCCTCCAAGGAGGGGTGCAGCACCAGACATACTTATTGATTATGTCAAACTTTTTAATTACTTTATTTATGGTTTAAATCATTACATTTTTAAAATTTGACACAAAATAAGTGGTGTGTCAAATTGTAAAATAAAATCATAGCAATTTGGCGCCGCATCCAACAGATTGTGCCCTGGCGGCCGCCCAGGTCACCTATGCCAAGGGCCGGCTCTGCTGGACCCTGACTCTTCTAGCCTCTTCTTTCATGCTCCCATGCTCATGATTGACCTCTGCCTGTCTGACCCTGATTTAGTTTTGTGGACTTTTAGCTGTGCTTAGTTCTTGTGTGAACTAATAAACCTGCTGCACAACATGGAACCAGCTGTCTGTCCATTTGTGACAACTGGAATGAAGTCAGAAACACATTCACTGAATGATATTATTAAGCTACATTTTACTTTTTTGTGTAGAAAAGTTAGTATCAGCCATTTTTATTTTTTTCTAAGCTCAAACTTTAATCTATTTATAGTGGTGTGGTTTCTGTATGGTAGGTGGGTGAATCCATGACTGGACCCAGCAGAACTTTAGGTTTCGCTATGTTCATACCAAATGCTGGTTTTAGAACTTTTTTAAGTTTGGTGAAGTAAACTATCAGGAAAATGGTCATCACACTTCAGGCTTCATTTTTTTCAAACAGAATACGATGGTTGACGTCAGAGATTGTGTACAACTTTGTAGTTACTATGAAAGACAAACACCTTTATCTTCCGAGCTCTCAAAATCGTATTTAATGCCTCAGACAATTCTGTAAATTTCTAAATGATAACACGTCATGCTTTGGAGGTAAAAGTAAAGCCAAGTAACTAAAAATACTGACTTGCGTCTTAAAAATTTAATTCTTGCTTTAATTGTTTTTTTCCAAAAGGATCGTATCCCTTTTACAAGTTTTCTAAACAGATTTGACTTTAATCTCCCAAACTAACTATTTGAATTTCATTCTTGCTTTACATTTTGCTTTAAAAACAATGAAAACGATACAAAAGAAAGACCCAAAATCATTCTACAACACTTAATTATTTTAATTTAACAGCTAATCCCTCTGTATTTAATTTGTTCAAATGAAGTGGTATAATGAATCAAAGGATTTAAAGGCTTTTTCCATATCTTTTATTTAATTTAGCATAATTCTCTGCTCATTCCCATATGTGGGGGTTGGAAGTTCTGTTGAGTTTGCTGTTTTACCCCTCCTCTATCTGACCCACTTTTCAAACATTTGGCAACTCACTTTACTTTATAGGAGAGTTTGTACTCTGACACAACACAGACGGAATTGTGATCCTGTAAATAACGGTTGTAAAGAGAATGTTGATAATGGTAAGATTGCAAATGCAAAAGAGAGTTGGCTCGAAAGTCAGGTGGGACGAGTGAATGAAACAAGTATATAAATAAAGAAAGTTTCTACTGAACCTTTCTACCGTCTTTCACTTTTGTTTTTGCTCCCATACGTCATGAGATGAACTCAAATATCTGATACATTGTCTACATCTACTAAATAATAATTTTCTTTCAATATTGATCAGAAATCTGTGTAAATTGGTGATAGTGAGCACTTCTACTTCTAGCGCTTCTATATGGTGCTGATTGGACAGCATGAATATTGCACAGGTGTGCCTTAGACTGCCCATGATAAAAGACTACTGACTTTTTGGAGTTGAACACTCATGTCTTCCACACAGATCTACAGCATCAGGTTTTTGATTGGCCCATGGAAGGTGGGAGTGGGGTTTTGGGATGAGCAGACGCATGTTATGGAGGAAGAACACTGGTGCCATTTATTGATGGTATTTATGATACACAGGGATACCTTGACGAGATATTGAGGCCATTGTTATGCCATACATCCAAGAATATCATCTCATGCTGATGCTGATCAACCGTTCTGAGATTCTGGGGTTTAGCTCATTAATCTCAATTTTGCAACTGTGACCTCAGTAAGGGTTCATCGTTAAGTATGCTTAACAGTGAAGCTTTAGATAAAAAAAAACAAAAAAAACAAAAAAGGTGTTCATTTCAAGCAGAATCCATTTCCAAAAATAATTTTATAGACGTCCAGTGCAGAATTCCAATGTTTACTCCCTACAAGCAAAAGTGGACTTTGCTGGGACTGAGGCAAACAGCTGAAAGCAACCACACAAAGAAGAGAATTAAACTCAGAAATACATACTTTCATATGCAGTTCTAGGAATAATTTGGGAAAAAACAGAATAAGCAGAAAAAGTAGAGCCATTTTTAGTCAAAAACCAAAGAACCTGTGTTGTTTTTAGGACTTAGGTTCAGTAGAGTGACAGTACTTTATAAGAAATGTGTCTCTAAATTGTTAGGCATGCATCCCATCACCCATATGCGCATGCGCTCTCCTACTAGCTTACAGTCACTCACACCACCAGTCTAACATTACCGGTGCAACAAGAATAACAAGCGATATAGGAGCTATCCAGCCTTACAGTTTTGAGGCAGATACCAGCTCAGAGGAGGAAATCAAAGAGGTACATGGATCTATTTGTCTACAAGTGGACGCATCAGAATGGGGCGGAGTAGGAAGAGTTTGGCCCATGGATTGTAGCTTCTATGTCACAGCAACAAGCTTTTTCACAAAGCATTTTTTTTCCTGATTCACAATGATTTGACTAAAAGAAACTCAAATTATATGTTCAATTTTATTTATATAACCCAATATCACAAAAACAATTGTCCTATTGGGCTTCATATCAGTAATCACACAAAAGCAGAAAGTCTGTGATACAATATAAACAAAAGCTGATTGTTAAACTAAACTAAACATACTAAACTGGTTATCCCTGCTCTTAGAACCTCATACTCTGTAACGAAAAACTCCTAAAAATACCTGATTCCAGGGAAAATTATGAAACTTCAGGGATATCCACATGATGGAGAGATCCTCTCCCAGGACAGACAGGCGATGTACCAGGACTATTAAAGAAGAAGTAGCTTATCTAACTACAACTACATGTTTGAATAGTGTTCATCAGATAGAACCAGTGGACAGGTAGGGGCGAAGTCCACACTACGACGAGCCAGAGGCGAGGTCCACGGGCAAAAACAGGAGCACAGGCAATCCACCTACAATTTGAAATCTAGTACCCCCAGAGGGGAATGGGAAAGAGGGACAACACATGAACAGCACTGCACCAAAGTCTTAATCTTATTAATTTTTTTAATATTTCCCTTTTCATGAGAAAAATGCTGGAAAATAATGTAAAAAACACCCAAAGAACCATTATTAATAGAGTGGGTCTTTAATCTGCTATATTCTGATAAATCAACATCATTTCAATGTCACATGTATGTTGGGACGTGGTTTTCTTTATTCCTCAAAACGTGTCATTATGAAGAGAAGAACGTGCGGCATCATCACAATAGATGTTAATCCTGATGTATTGCAAAGGTCACAGTCATCTTTTTAGGTCAAGCTTTTACTGTAATCCAAGTCACTTAACTTTGGACGAGGTGGACATATAGTATTGCCTCATGAAAAAAGGAGAAAAAAAACTCAACAAATTCCAAAGATAAAAGTGGGAGAAAATGACAAGTCATGAATGAGATCATTGTTTCCTTTCCTTTGGTGTTTCACGTCATAAATCTCCCGGAATGCGGCCACATCAGCGTTTGAGCTCCGACTAAACCTATTCAGGCTCTTTGTTGTGCAGTCATTCAGATCGCACACACAAGGCGCACACACTTGCACAACACAACATCTTTGCTATCAGTCATCAGGCTTTGGTCTGAAACATCCATGCAAGCTGCATCTCTTTTCACTTCAACTGTCTGTGGTGATTTTTTTTTGTCCCACAAAGCTGTTCACTATTGTCCAGCTCTTCACACAAAGAAGACTATCAACCAGCAATCACAAGCCAAACATTTCACACCTTTGCTGGAAGTTGTAGCAGCACTGTGAGGTATTCGGATCTGCTGCTGTCTTAAAGAAAAAGAGACGACCCTGTGATAGGAGCGCTCTACTGTGTTTATGAGCGGAGCCTGGAGACGCAGTGTCTCTGTAGAATCTGTTGAGGAGCTGAGATCAGACCTGAAGCTAAAGAGTACAGTTAGCCTGATCAAACAGCTCCCAATATGAAAAGGACTGCCATATCCTCTCAGCACCCGGGGCTGTGTGAAATGAATACAGCCGCTCTGATTCCCCTCTTACAGGCACCTCTTGGGTTGGAAACATTTTTTCATAATTACATTTAATTCTATGTTAGGTGTCCCCACAGTGCCACTACTAAGGTTAAGGCTAATCCAAAGAAGCTTTCAGCCTTTTTCATCTGGGCTTTTGCTCGTTTGCAGGTGGTATCATTTCTCCAACTCAAAGAACACATGAAAAGACGTTTAGTTGTATCCCTGTTATTGTCACTATTTGAATAATTTACATGAACCTGGTATTTTAATTGAAATTGTGTGTTATTTTGCAAAATCCCTTTGTTTTGGCATACTTTTGTAGCCGGCGAATCCAATGGATCTCGACGAGAAGTCTTTAATGAAGCGGGATTTTCCCGTTTTGAAAAGCGCAGTCATTGTTTCATTAAGAAAGTCTTTCATTAAATTTTTCTGGAAAGCTTAAAATGTGAGGGCTCATTAAAGCTGTCACAGCGTTGGGGAGGTTGCATGTCTCCTCTGCGTCTCGTGCGTGATGATCATCCGAGCTGTGAACGTTTGGGTCAAGGCTCAGCTCCTAAGAAAAGGCTTTGGAAGGAGCCACTTAGTTTATTTGCAGGGCT
>NC_050518.1:13515967-13518215 GCF_002922805.2 Oryzias melastigma | reverse complement strand
AAAAAAAAAAAAAAAAAAAACAATACTGGTTTCAAAGGAAGACGTCCAACTTAACAGAGCCAAAGCCAGCCGACGTGTTGGAAAAATTGGTGAGAGTTTACAGACACGCTCATGCCTGCACTTGTACGCATGTGTTCATGCACACAGACGTGCACATAACAGGGGAATGACGGTACTTCTCTGACTTTGAAATTACAAGACAGATTCATTATGGGCTTAAAAAGTCAGCTCCAGAGAGAAAAATCAACTTTAGAGAGATCAGTATCAAATCTTCACGAAGAAAAACTAATTACAGGGTAATTAATGAAAACAAGCAGTGAGCATTTGCAAAGTAAATTCAATTTTAACTCGGTGTAGGCTTTTCTTTTTGTCTACTAACCTAAACAGACGATTCAGAAATGTTGTGAACTCTGTTCTAGGCCAGGTTATGTATATATCAGCTTCATCACAACAGAATCCTCAAAATTTCCATGCATTTATTAATTTAGATTCTTTCTGAGTCGATCGTTGAAATAATTCCTCGCTAGATCAGATGAACAATCCTTGACATAAATGAAGAAAATCAGTTTGTGCTGTTAAGGATGCAGTTTCATAAAGATGAGATGTTCTATCCGTCCTTTTTCTGCTCACCTAAAATATGCGTATGTTACCAATAGGGCCGGAGGCGACACAAGAAAAAAAAATGTGCATACCTCTCTGCCTGATTTTAAAGAGAAGTGTTTTTTGCATTAACTTTTAATAATAATAATAAAAAAACGTTCCCAGTAGTGTTTTAATTTGATTATGAAGTTTTTAACCAAATTCCCTCAATCTAAATGTCTTTAAAAGCCATTTTTAATGTTGATTTGAAGCCTCTGTTTCCAAAATCTCCTCTGAGGGGGCGTGGCTTTTGGAGCTGAGCTGAGTAGCTCACCCAGTCCGCTCTGATCGTGTCATGCTAATCTGGGCACAGACCAGTTCATATACAACAGGTGCTAGCGGTCTGTAGCGATATCGGCTACCCACCAATCCGTTTATAAACACAGACTGAAGAGTCTAACAGTTTTTAGAAATCTTAGTCTGTGTAGATTTGAATAAAATGCCAATCATGCATCAGATATGCATTACGTTTCCTATATAATAACCAGTTTATTTTTTTTTAAGTTTGAATTGTCGTTCATTTGTTGCACCTTGTACAAAAACATTATCACCATGACCTGGTAATATTTTTTCTGATGATCAGAGTTTTTTCCTATGATCATTTTACTGGTTCTGCTAACCCATGTCTCATTGTTTTTATACCATTCCAATATGGCGTCGCCCTTTACGAATTCATTAATGAGACTTTAAGTTGATCAGAGCAAACCAAATTATCTAACTGCTAACATGTAGCAGCTATTGTAATCTATCTTACGTGACTATTTTGTTTAGCCTTTGAGGAGCCCTGATTTTGGAGTCCAACGCATGAGACTAAGATTTGTGTAGCAGGTTATTGAACGCATCAGTGTGTCTCTATAATTCAGGCTTTTTGGTACATGCAACTTGAAAGCGAAGGACGCACAAAGACCTCCAGAAGCATGCAGACTCATGCAGAAGCTCAGGTATGCACAAGAGAGGGCAGCCCTGAGCCAACAATTGACTGGAAAGCAGCCCTCCCCTGAAGCTCTGCCACAGTCTCCAGATGAGTATCTCAAAACACCTGATTGTGCTCACGTTCAAACCATGAGAATTTCACCCGGCTGCACCGTGGATCCCACGTTGGCTTCATTAGTCAGGAACATCTATTTTGTTTTTGGACTCTCGCAGTGCTTTTTTTTTCGTCCTAACATCTTACATGGAGATGATTTTTGATAAAGAACAGCAACCAGAGGTCAAAATTGGGGCTGGTCAGAGAGTCAGACGTGGTCATCGCCGCATGTAGTATAGTGACGACAGCGTGTGTTTGTTTTGGGTAACAGCGGAGCTTCAAAATGGCATGCAGTCTGGCTGATGCAGAGTATCTGAAGTGCAGCCAGGCTGAGCAGAGCTGCTGCAGATGCAGATTCAGACCTGCAGATCTGGAGCTGCAGACCCATGCGAACCTGAAGCACACTTGATAAGAGAACAACAGCAGTTGAGGAACACTTTCAGCAACAGAGTCCCTTTGATTTCATTTTTTCCCACAGTCTTACATTTAAATATTGTTTATTTTATTGTTAGAAAGACGTGCCTAAGAAATCCTTTCTTCTTCCTTTCATTGTGCTTTTCAAATATTCATCAGAACATGTTC
>NC_050518.1:13487883-13515951 GCF_002922805.2 Oryzias melastigma | reverse complement strand
AAAAAAAAAAAAAAAAAAAAAAACCCTTGATGTGCAGAAACATGAAAGCAAACTTTTGTGAGGTTCTCATACGTCTGAGACGGTTTGCATCTGAAAAAGAAGAAAAAACGTGATTTGGTTTTATTTATTTTGGCTGTGTGCTTATCTGCCCTGATTATATTTGTTTGGTAAAACGCACAGTCCTGGGTGGCCTATAAAAGGTTCCTGTATGTCAAATCCTGGCATATTCAACTGTGACTATCTCCACGATGTCAGCGTCAGACAAGCTTTGAAGTGTTGCAGCCGGAAAACATTTTGTTTATTATCACATGTTGGAGTGTTTCTCACTTTTCGGTTTGAGAGGCTGTTAAACTGGGACGAGAAAAGATCATCTATGAGTCTGACATATCACACCCGACCATGTTTGAGTGATGAAACCGTTTTCTGTCCAGGAGCTATGTCTTAAGATAATAATAAATTGATCATTCTTCTTGTTCTCCTGACATTTTAAAAACACAGCCCTTTCGGTTTTTACGGGGCATTCCATTCAGCCAGATTGAGGTTTCTTCCTCAAAAAGGGAGAATTTTTTTTACCTGCAGGGCTGTGTTTTCTGTGTGTTGTTCTCCTTTGCCTCATTGACTCTAATATGGGCTTCCTGAATGGGTTATCTGCAGACTTGTTCCCACAGGAGCTGATGACTCAAAATGATTTCAAAGATGCACGATGAAAATTCAGATCGCTGTGCTCTGAAACAGCAGGATTTGCAGCTTTTTACTCGCAGTGACTTTAATCAAGACTTCAAAGTTGGCAAAAAAAAATGTCAAGACAGCTGTTTCTTTTTTATCTTTATCTTTCTTCTATTCTTTTTGTGCTTTGTTGTGTGCTGATTAAAAGCCCGTGGCTCTGAGGAAAGTTGAAAATATTACATGAGTTTTCAGAAAAAGACTAAATAAATATATAAAATCTGAGAAAGCTAAGAAACTGCAGAACCAGGATGATGTACAGTCAGGTTTACTGTTGCGCTCTAGCTAGTGTGATGTTAGCATCTTCATCCTCTCTATGTTGAACATGTTGTGTACGCATGAGTTTCACATTTGGGCATATTGGAGATTTGAAATTGGCGTGCAAGGGCACTAAAGACAGCTGAGATGGGCTCATTTAACCCCTGAGAGCCAATCAGGAGGAAGAGTGTAAATTTATTTTTTAAAGACATTTTGTGCATTGTATTAAATGGGAACCCAAAACATCATTTTATGACATAAAAAAATAATCATTTGTACTAAAAAAAAGATTCTGTTGCCACATCCCATTTACTGTAGCCACCTGGCTTTATATTCTTCCTTTACTTGGAGGATTTAGGGGAAAATAACAGTTTCATTATGAAAGTAAAACTTTCTTGTGTTTTCTGATTGTGTCATTGCTTCATGTTTGAACTCCTTTAGCTTACTGTTACGCATGCTTGCCAGTTTCCTGGTTAATTTGATTAAAACTCCTTTTTTGACCCTTGACCTTTCAGTTTGACTTATTCATAGTCCCGCTTTTCCTTTTAGATATTTAATTTACTTTTTCATTGGGTCTGACAATTAACTCTTATTGTTTTTTAAGTGGGGCACCTGTGGCTCTTTAAGCTCTCCAAAGTGGCTCTCTGGCAAAAAAAAAACAAAAAAGAAAACACTATAGATTTTTTTTCAAGTAAGGGTTAATAAATTAGCATTTATTTCATTTAGTTAAGTTTATAAATGTATGGGTGAGGTGCATTTCAAAGATGTAAAGAGTAGATCACCTCACTTGAGGTTCTTATTTTTGTAACTGAAAAAAAGATTATCAAAGTTTTTAAAAACTGTTTATTAAGTTGATACAATATTTTATTTTAAGAAAACAAAACAACAAAGAAAAATCGAACATAAATCAGTTGAAAGCAAATTCCAGCCTGGCTTTTTTTAATATTGAAAAAAGTTATTCTGATGTTGATTCCAGCAAGTTAAAAACATTTTACTCATTAGGGTAGCACAACAGGGTTTTGAAGACTTGCATGTTTGTGTCTTTGTGTCAAACTGTTCAGGGCGTAGCCTGGCTACAGCCATACGTAGTTAGGATAGGCTCCAGCATCCTCCTGAAAGCAAGTGGACGAATTTGAAACATAATTGAGTGGACAATAAAATCTGTCCTTAGAAAAAAAACCGTCTGAGATTATCTATGGCCTCTAATATTCAAGTTTGTGGATTTTAGATGCTTTTCTTGGAAACAGTTACTTAACTTGATCCATTTTTTTGTTTGTTTTTTTGTAAAGTCTCTATAGTTCATCCCAGTTGTCAATAGGCAGATGTCTGGGATCTTCCTAAAGGCTGGATTTACAGTCTTATATTACGCGAGTAAACTTTTGGAAAAGAAAAAAAAAACTTTATGAGACGCTCATCTTCTAGTTTAATCTATACCTATAAATCATTGAACAATACAAACAAACATGGTTGAAGACGTATTGTGTGAAAGAGCCTCAAAACATCTACATGATGTGGGTTTGCAGAACAGAAACCAAAGCTGTCCACATAAGATTCCATAACAGGACATGAAGAGCTTTGACACATACTGTACATTCACACATTTTTATGAGTGTTTCATTATAAACGGCAAATTACCATAATTAAATGTGAAAGAAGTTTTAACTTCAACAGCGTGGTATTAAAATAGACGTGAAAATGAGAGATGTCACAGTCTGCCGACACTCCTCTTTTCCAAAGCCTCGTTGTAATTTAGATATGAAAATGACTCAGTCTCTCTGAATGATGAGTCACTCATATTTGTTGGATGAATTTGTTTCCCTTCTTTATTAAAGGATAATAAATAACAGTAAAGAAGTGATCAGTTTTTCAGTTTCACCTCAGATTTTACAGCTCTCATTAAAACATGAAAAGCTGGATGAGTTTCATTTATTATAAATTATTGATAAACAGAATATATACATGCGATTATATTACTGGATGATAATCCCTGATGTCACTCATATAATCTACAGGCAAAAATGAAGAAAACAGTGAGACGAGAACTTTAAAAACAAGAACTGGATAAAAAAACTTCATCATCCCATAAATCTCATAAAGGGGAAAAAAGGCACTTCAGTTTTTAAGTTTTTAATATCCTAATTAATTCATTAACTTTATTTAGAAAGGGACAATGCATACTGATGAACATTAAAACAAATGTAAATATGTCAGATTATTATAGCTTCAGGCTAATTTCCATCTGGAGTCCCTTAGCAGATTGATAATAAAAGAATAAGACAGTACACAAACAATCATAAAATACAGGTCAAAAGCAGTATACAAAATAATACAAACACAATTCAGAATAAAATGTAAATGTTATATCATTTTTTTTAAATCAGAGCTTGCTTTGTAATTTGTAATTTGCAATTTGAGACTCCAAAAGCCACAGTTTCAGCTGTTTTTTTTTTAAATTACAAATGTTTTTACTTGGATTTTTATTGTTCTTAGCATTTTTATGGCCCGCAGCATCAGGTACTGATGGCAAGGACCATATTATTTTTGCAAAAAAGTCAAAAAGTGTAAAAAGCCCCAAAAAGGCCTCAAAGGACAGGCCTAAGCACAAACAGACATGACCAACATGTAGTAAAAAAAAACATATGAAAAGACACACACAGCACTCACCGCAAAAACTTCTATATTGTTTCTGCTTTGTTTCATTATTATGGCCCACAGCAGCAGTCTACTGACTGTAAGGACCATATTGTTTTTGCTTTAACATTCTATCTTTCTGCGCCTTTGAGCCAAAATGTCACCCCTACCACATGAACGAAAAGTACCTCAAAATTTTATCACACCTAGGGAAAATTGAAAATGAATTTTTGGCATGTTGTGCGTGACCCCCCCCCAAAATGATGACATCACAGCGAGCGTTTTCGTAAAAAAAATGAATGGGCCAAAAATCGCCTATGGGGCCAAAAAAAAATATTTCGAAATACGCAAACAAAAGCCCATGGCACGTGTCGGGGATAAGCCCTGGAACATTTGAAATTATTATGGGATGGCCACACGACCTACGGCTTGGTGGCCATCTTGCACAGAAATCTGAGAAATGGCGTTTTTCACGATTTTCAACAATATGGGAAAACGGAACTTTTGTTTGTCAGATTTTCACAAAATGTGAGTATCATGTCCATGGCGGGAGTCTCATACGACCCTGGAAGTTTCATTGACCTTTGACCTTGGGAAGATGCCGCCATCTTGAAATGTTGAAAAAAAGCACTTTTACTGAAAGCTACAAAAAGAAATACCTCTTAGGGGGTTTTATCAATTGATATGTCACATCATCGGCCATAAATGGGAATCTACTGTGAGAAAAATGTTGCTATTAGAAGTTGTAGAATTTGAATGGCGTGCGCGTGGCAAGGTCGTAACCGCCACGGTTTTAGCTAGCTCGCACATTTTTTGGCTGATTTGCGCAAAAAGGGTATTCGCGTGTGCGGAGGCTCAAGTTGAACGAAATGATATAACTTTCAAAACCGTAATGCTTAAAATGCGGCCCTGGTACGCATAAAACCGTTGCGAAAAAAACTGGTGACTCAGCAAAATCAAAAAAAAGTTCGCAATTCGCAAACGAAACCAACATAGCTTTACTGGAAATATCCATGGCTAAATTTTACATTATTATGGGATGGCTCCACGACCTGTCACTTGGCGGCCATTTTGTTTCGAAATCTGACATTTTGTGAATTTTACAAAAGTGAAACGTAGTTTTTGTTTGACCCACATGCCACGGGCGTTAGTCTTAAACGACCCCCAAAGTTTCGTTGACCTTTGACCTTGTAAAGGGCCGCCATCTTGATTTGTCAAAAAAAAAACACTGTTAGCACCGGCTTCAAACAAATATAACTTTTAGGGATATTTATCAATCGTTTCCAAACACTTTTGGCATCATTGGGAAACCAATGGCATAAAATATATGGTATTACAAGCTATAGATTTTGAACGGCGTGCGCGTGGCGAGCTCACAAAAGTGGCATAGTGTTAATACACGTTCATATTTCAATTCATTGCTATGAGACTTTACAATGTTGATCCCAGGTTTAAGCTGTAACAGGTATAATATCATAGAATATGACCATATAAGGAATGTGGGCGTGATTAGTCAGTTACCTCCATTGCTAAGGAGATCCAAAAATATACTTTGGCCGATTCTTGCGAAACTAACGTCAATCTTCAATTTGAAATTTAAAATTTAGAACATAGAATTCAGAATTTAAAGTTTAAAATTTTACATTTAGACTTCAGAATTTAGAATTTAAAGTTTAAAATTTACAATTTAGAATTCCGAATTTAGAATTTAAAGTTTAGAATTTAGAAGTTATAATTTACAACTTTGGATTTTGGATGTAGAATTTAGAATTTAAAGTTAAATATTTAGAATTTAAAGTTTAAAATTTAGAATTTATAATTCAGAATTTAGAATTTAAAGTTTAGAATTTAGAAGTTATTATTCAGAACTTTGGATTTTGGATGTAGAATTTAGAATTTGGAATTTAAAATTTAGAAGATAGAATTTAGAATTGAAAGTTTAAAATTTTACATTTTGACTTCAGAATTTAGAATTTAAAGTTTAAAATTTAGAATTTAGAATTCAGAATTTAGAATTTAAAGTTTAGAATTTAGAAATTATGTTCAGAACCTTAGATTTTGGATGTAGAATTTAGAATTTGGAATTTAAAATTTAGAACATAGAATTTAGAATTTAAAGTTTAAAATTTTAAATTTAGACTTCAGAATTTAGAATTTAAAGTTTAAAATTTAGAATTTAGAATTCAGAATTTAGAATTTAAAGTTTAGAATTTAGAAGTTATAATTTAGAACTTTGGATTTTGGATGTAGAATTCAGAATTTGGAATTTAAAATTTACAACATAGAATTTAGAATTTAAAGTTTAAAATTTTAAATTTAGAGTTTAGAATTCAGAATTTAAAGTTTAAAATTTTAAATTTAGAGTTTAGAATTTAAAGTTTAAAATTTAGAATTTAGAATTCAGAATTTAGAAGTTATAATTTAGAATTCAGAATTTAGAATTTAGAAGTTTAGAATTTAGTAGTTATAATTTAGAACTTTGGATTTTGGATGTAGAATTTATCATTTGAAATTTAAAATTTAGAACATGGAACTTAGAATTTAAAGTCTAAAATTTTAAAATATATGGTATTACAAGCTATAGATTTTGAACGGCGTGCGCGTGGCGAGCTCACAAAAGTTGCGTAGTGTTAATACACGCTCATATTTCAATGCATTGCTATGAGACGTTACAATGTTGATCCCAGGTTTAAGCTGTAACAGGTATAATATCATAGAATATGACCATATAAGGAATGTGGGCGTGATTAGTCAGTTACCTCCGTTGCTAAGGAGATCCAAAAATGTACTTTGGCCGATTCTTGCGAAACTAACATCAATCTGTTCGGTGACCTCGGGCGAACAAAACATAAAATAGTTGCTATGGAGATAACACTCACAGAAAACCCGCCATTTTGAAAAAAGTGCCTTTTTAAGCAATTTCTCACCTACATCACAGTCCAGCTATACAGTAAAGGGAGGGGGGGTTAGTGGTGCATAGTGGTTGCTTTGCAGGTGAGTTCGGGTCAAAGGTCAGCGTCAAGGGCGGCGATGGTGCGTAGGGGCGGGCAGCAACCGCGGCGTTGGTGCGTTTGAGTGGGTGGCGAGGGAGAGGGCGGGCTGCGAGGGAGAGGACGGTGAGGGAGTTTGCGGCGAGGGTGAGGGTGGGTAGCGACTGCGGGCCATCCAATGCCGCTTGCGGCTTTAATTATATTTATAATTATTGTACCTTTTATGTATACATTTCTGTTTGTCTTCATAGTCTTGTTATTTGGACCTTAAGTCTGTAATATTCTATTCTATTCTATTCTAAAGCTAATATAAAATGAAAAAGTTGAACCAGACTTTTCTTTTTATTGATGTTTGGTGTAAATTTTGACTTTACAATATGGAATTTAGAAGAAATGGCCCCTTCTGCAGCCTGCCTCTAGTGGTGTTTGGTGGAACTGCAACATTTAAAGCTTCCTGGTTTGCACAAAATTGTGCACATGTGTGGGCTTGGAAATTTACATGCATCAGTGGTAGAAAAATCCATCTTTCTGCATGATTGCCAACATAATGTTTTAGCCGATAATCATTAGAATGCACTGTAGTGGCTGTTTTTGCTTAAATCTTCATATATTCAGATGACATAACATTTTTTTAGATCACTCATAAACAGGAGCTCCTTTTTGAGTCTTTGGAAGCACTGTTCAAAGCCAGTGATGCATTTGGTCAAAGTACTACTTCTTAGCTGAGACTTCTTCTAAACCAGCCGACTATGGAATGCATACTGTCTACTCTAAGTGGATTTGAGCAAGAGTAATAAATTTTGTGCAATGGGCAGAGTCGAACAATAATGAAGAGTTGAGGCTTGTCTTTGGGAGAAACAGTGTCGCCAATGCAATGAGCTGGCTGTAAGTGTTTGTTGTTTTAAAAGGCATTTTTCCCCCTCTTTGAGGAGAAACTGTCATCCACTTGTGGTCTTTGCTGCGGCAACTGAGAAGAAGAATTTGCTTCCAGCATTTCCAAAAGTGAGATTTTAAATTTGGGAAAACCACTAGTCTGTTTCTAACATCCTCCAGTTCTGCAAGATAAGGAATATCAACAAACACAGAGTTCAGGAACGCCTCAAAACCAGCTAATGCTGCAACTTTTACGGCCAATGAGCAAAAAAATATATGTAAATAAAAAAAAGTTGCACATAACTTGATGCCTGCTGCATTTTTTAATTAGCACTTGTGATAATTCTCTCTTTGTGTGCAGCGTAATCTTTCCATAAAACTGAGAGCAGCTCAAACTCCTGAGGCTATTTAAAACCAACGGCTGCACGTTGGCACTTTTCCTGCACCAGATGCCTGCTAACTGTTGCCACCTGATCTGTTGATTATACCATGAGACACATTTCATAACTCTTGTCAATCACACGGTTTCTGTTCTCCCAAGCCTTAAAGTCTTGTAAACATCGGGAGTTTTGATGTACGCTGTAAAAAAATGTAAGTAATTTTTACTGAAAAAAAGTACAATTATGAGAGTTAACAACCATAATAAATAAATAAAAAAACAGGATTTTACTTGCAAGTCTGCTGCTAGTTAATTACTGTAAGTTTACAGAGAAAAGTTTTACAGTGCAGCGTTATTACGGTAAAATCCTGCCAGTTTTTTACCGTAAAAATGAATGGACGTCTTTGTGAGTTTTTTTGACTGACTGTCATTATTCAAGAGATAGATTCTGTGTTCCTACAGTAAAAAAATGATACAATTTTCAACAAAAAAACTGTAATATTTGCCAATAGTAAAAATAAATATAAAAATATAGATAAAAAAAATACCACAGTATATTTTTCAGTAAACTTTTGGCAACCTCAGCAGCCAGTTTTCTACCGTAAAAATGTATGTTTTTACAGTGTTATACTGTTTTTGTTTTTTGCTGTAAAAATTAGGAATATTTACGGAGCCCCTAAAAAGAAGTGTAAAAAATAATATTGTTTAAAGCAGGGGTATCAAACTCAATCACACAGGGGGCCAAAATCCAAAACACACAGAGGGTCGGGAGCTGAACAGGACAAACATTTATTGAGCACATAAAAAAACTAAATTGTTAACACATTTACACTTTAAAAACATAACTTTCAAACAGGAATATTATTCCAGATTAAATCAACTCTCAGTATTTTGCTCTCCGTAACAATAAATTCTGTCAAAATTATACAAGTTAGAAATAAATACTTAATAAACCTTCAAATTTCTTTACTAGTATGTCATTTTATGTAAAAAATTAAACTTATAAATATCCCAAAAGATTTTCCTCTCCGTAAAATATATTCTGTCACAATTATATTGGGCCATTAATTAAAATAAAACAGAATGATCTGGAGGGCTGGAAATAATCACCCCGTGGGCCGGATCTGACCCCCACACATGCGGTTTAAAGTAACGCCTTATTATTCATCTTTTTTTTACAGTGAAATTATTGCAACCTCAGCTGCCAGTTTTCGACCCTAAAAAATAATGTACGTCTTTGCTCATTTTTTTACAGTGTTTTACTGTATTTTTTGGGAAAAATATGCTATTTACTATAAAAATAGGAATATTAGCCAAAAAGAACTGTAAAAAAGCAACATTTTTAACCATAATACTATGTAAAGTAACACCTCTTTTTAAATTTTTTTTTATTTTTATAATTTTTTTACCGTAAAAAAATATGTCTTTGCTTATTTTACACTGTATTTTTAAGGGTTAATATAATGCTATGTACTGTAAAAAATTAGGAATATTACCTATAAAGAACCGTAAAAAAGCAACTTTTTTAACCATAATATTGTTTAAAGTAACACCACTTTTTTTACAGTGAATTGTTGCAACCACCGCTGCCAGTTTTTTTTACCATAAAATAAACAATATTTTTTTACAGTGTAAAATCAAAGAATTCTTGTTTGATAAAGTAGGAGAATTAACCCCCAGCATCACAGTTTCCTTCTCCAACACGTGAAGCGTCTGTGTACAAACACTGCTCTGCAGGTTGGCACACAGCTTTGGTGGAATGTGCTGCTCTTCTTTTTATTGAATACATAAATCGGCAAAGTCCAAACATTGGCCGACAGGGCTGACCACAACGTGGCAGAATCGGGTAAAAGCACGAGTCGGGATGCAAAAGCGCTCACTCAGTCAGTCCTGCTCATGCATGATGGGCTGATAGCTCTGTCAGTGTGGCCCTCTCAGGTGGAATTACTGTCATAGTTGGCAGGATGACTCTCTTCAGGTGATAAAAGAGGTGATGATACGCAGGCATCAGCAGGCTTCTGAGTTCCAGACTCTCACCACAGACAGCCGCTGGTGTGACTCTAGGACAGTGGAGAGAGCTGAAATGTTCAAATCAGAGCTTATATTTGATGCCAAAAACAATACGGATCTATACAAGTAATTATAAAGTTGTGGGAGAAAAGGGTGAGGGTGGGGCTGGGTGACTGAACCTTGTCGGATCTATTTTCAGCTTACCCTCCCCAGCTTTAACAACAGCAGGGTTTTTCCTGAATATGTTGCTCAAGGCATGTTTTGCAAAGGTTTTGACTGATCACCAGGACTTAGGGAGGAATCTCACAACACAAACCGGGAAGAAGTGCATGAGCAAACTGTTTGGATGCTTGATGCCAGTGGTGTTTTGGACACAATGCTGGCAGATTCCCAGACTTTAACTAAAACTAAGGAAAACTGTCATCCGAGCATGCATGCAAACTTTTTTAGTTACATTTGTTTCTCTGCTCACTGGTAAACATTCAAGTATGCACGCAAAGACACCTCTTCTGTCGCTCCAATGTGGCCAAAACCCCGCAGGAACCAAAACCATTTTTCATGTAATTACAGAAAACCTGCCTGACTGGCTTGGAGGCGGCTTATGAGACAAGGGCTGGAGTGTTTCTTTCATTGTAAAGCACAACTAACCAGTTACTGTTGGCAAGAGGTAAATTCAACTGTTTCACTTTCAGCCTTTGGTCCCATTTTGTCAACATTTCAAAAGGCACTCACTCATAGGAGTGCCACTGTTCTGGCTAGTTGAACAGAATTGTAATCCGTCGTTGCGCCTCACTTCTGAGATCTTCAAACAAAATCCTGCAGAGCTCGCAGCTTCACTACAGAAGAAAGTTTACATCACTGAAAGACACAAATTTATCATCATTTGAATAAAACGCCGACAACTACAGTCTACTGCAAAGAGGGACAGTGGTAGAAAGGAATTTCCCCCCAGGACAGATCAGTGCACACTCAATGAACTGATGCTCTTCTGGGACGTACGGAAAGTCTGCAGCAACTCTGAGGTAATGTTTGTCTCTGTCTGTCTTCCAGATAAACCTGTCATTTGAGGCCTGACAAATATGTCACATTCTGACTCTTTTGCTTTGTGTTTCTCTGACTTTAGAGCTATATGGACACTCCAGGAATGAAACGTAAACTCAAGAACGCCCATAAAGACAGGTTCTTCCATGTTGTTCACACTGGACAAGCAGGGAGGGGCTTCTTCTTCTTTTTCTTTTTCTACAATTATTACTTTATGTCCTCTACCTACTACACTTGGCGTGAAATGTCATGCAAGAGATTTGGTTTCATACAATTCTGGCCGCACACGAACTGCAATTATCAGTTTGATCAATCTATCTAACGGTTGGAACTTTCTTGAATAAAAAAAAATGTCATCCATATGCCAGCACCAAATCCTGGTTCCTAATTGCACATTTTGCATGTAGAGCCCAAAAAATGTCATAGAAACTTGCGTAGCTTTATTTAAACACAAGAAGTTTTGATAACACTTTATTTTAACATTCCTTAATAAGCTTTATTAACACATTAACAAATGTTATTAGTTTATAGGGTGTTAGTAAGACATTTATCAGCACAGTAAGACTGAATAAGGTTTATTAACATACTTAGTAAGACTTTTAATAATATCTAAAGTGAGGCCATTGTCTACAAAGGCCATAATAATAAAGTGCTTTCAAGCTTAACAAATGTTGAACTATCTTTGTCAACGTTATATTGACTTGCAGCATCTCATCTAAAGTGTTACTAAAGTTTTAATACAAAACTTGCATTTATGCGTTTCTACAGACTTTTTAATGGAAATAGTTGCTTAAATGAACGTTGCGGACGTTGATGTTAATGTTGCTTAAAGGAGTCATACCAGGAAAAAACAACTATTTGAGCTTTTAAGTATATTATACTGTTCATTCCTCACTATAAACAGCCCTAAAGTGGCATTTTGATCTGTTCATGCATTTCTGAGTAATGAGGGAGACAGCCCCCTCCAGGAAGAGTCTGCTCTGCCAGCACCGTCCTCAGTCTAACACCAACACCCAATTTCTCCACGGAGCTAGTGGTGATCAGCAAAAACTTTCATTGTAGATGCAGAACACTGTATGTCTTCCAATTGTGTCCTGTATTCAATAGAGGCTCCTTTAGGGCCCCCCACCCCCTCAATTGGGCACAGTCATGCGATGGCCGGGCCTACTAAAGGCAGATATATGGTATGTGCATGCATCTTTGAGAGAAAAGTTCATTTTTGTGGGAGAACCGCAGACACACTGTCAGCTCTAGGAGGCGGAGCTTCAGGATTCAAGTAGGAAAAAACTCAAGAAAGTAGCTAATATTTCATAAATACTTGTGTTCCCAAGGTAATATATGATCGTATATATGGATATAATTTATAATTCACTCTGAAAGGCTTAATAAAATCATGTTATGGCCTCTTTAGTAGTTATGAGATGTGTGCTAACAGTAGTAGTGCTTTCATTAAAGAAAAAGCCTCAGTGTACCACTCTGTTAACCTGCTGACGCCTATTGATGCCAAAATGCATCGAACCACTTCTGCTCCAAAACTAGCTTAATTTAGCATCTACTTAAAAGCAAAAACATCAGTTTTTTATTATTTATTTTTGGTCATATAGGTGTTGTTTTTCTTACATTCATTTGTGTTTTCAGACTTTTCTCTAGGTTTGCATTTTTCCCTGAGGAACATCAACCCGTTGGTGCATTTGGCACTAATTTGAGAATTAAATCCACAGTTTTGATGCAAAACTATTCTGTTTTAAATTCAAACTAAAACAAAACCATGTTATTTTTTTCTCTAATGAAGTGGATTACCAAAACACTCCACAGATCCACTAGTGGTCCGGTCCTTCTGTCTAATTTTAGAACCCTTTGTGGCCCAAAAAGTTCTCCTGGGTTAACCTATGATAATCATATCCAAGCCCTTGCTGAAACAAGAAGTCAGTTTTTGCAATTACATACTCCACAAAAGTCAATATAAACCACTATGTTCTAGAATAATAGACAGCTTTTCCAAATCATATTATATCTAAGTTTTTATAACTGTTTAGCATGTTTGTCCCCCAGGTTGTTTAGGATGTTTGCCTTTAAGAGCTCCTCTCCTACGCAGCACAAACTGTTTACTGAACTGTTCATCCGTTAGGAAGCAGTTTACACAGTGACCGCTCTCGGCTTCACGTTGGCTGCATCCTTACAAGTGCTTAATGAACTCAGTGAGTTGCTCACATCACGGGATCGAGCAGCGATGCAGACATCATAAGTCGAAGCTCACCTGTGGATTTGTTTCTCGGTTTCATTGTGGTTTTTGCAAACCCTAAATAAATTCAAGAAAATGAAGGAGGGTGATGTCATAGAGAAGAAGCCACAGAAAAAGGGTGTAATCATCTTTATTTGATTAAGTCATTCCACTTGCAGGTAGATCCACACCAGACGTATATTTAGTTGCTGAATTTCAAGTCCAAATTAATCATTACTGAACTCTCAGAATGTTGGACGGGATGAATAAGCAGCAGATGACAAGTCTGTCAAACCAAAGGTAAAGTTTTGTGTTTTCACTGCCCCCAGGTGGCCAATAAATCTGTCATTGCATGTTAAAGGTGAAAGATTTTCGGTTGTGCAATCGTCCACAGTCTTAAATCTGTCTTTTCTGTGTGTGCACTTTTTTCCTGTTCAAGGCACACAGTGGCTGAGAGATCTCCGGTGAGAGTTGTCAGGGTGTCAAAAAGGGATTTCCTACGGCAGCAAAACATCACAACTTAGATTGAGTCTCACTTGTCTTAAATGTAGAATGTCTAAGGCAGGTTTAGTTGTAACGTGAGACATCTTTAGCATTTTTATGATCAACACGGAGGAAAAAAAAGGTTGTTTACATTTTCTTCACCTTATTCTGAGTTCAAGAGTGCTTGTTTTTCGAAGAAAACCTGTCCTGGAATCAGTCCTCGCTTTCCTCGTGAGGTATTAGACAGGTATTTTCTCAGCAGAAGTCATCAACCAAAAAAAAAAAGAAAAAGTTTGTACTTTATTTATGTGAGTTCCCGTCACAGCAGACTTGGAATGCTCCTTCCATCACTAGACACCTCTCCTTTTGAAGAGCGCTGATTTATGATGGAAACGATCACTCTGGAATTGGAGCCAACTTGCATTGCTGCTGCTTTGGAGGTGACATCAGAACTTAGTCATGATCGTATTGTTCGGCATCTTTTTTTCTAGTTTCATCCACACATGACTAAACCAGTGACATTAAAAGGTGAGTTTTTTTTTTTTTTGGCCGCATGACAGCGTAGCATCAAACACTTCCTACCTTAGGGTGTTTGTCAACGTCTGGATTTTACGCTGGATTTCACAATGAACCAATGAAAGCTTTCCCTTTATGAATCCAGCAACAATATAGCCTTAAAATACCCATAAATCAATGTACTGTATGTACAAAAAGGCCATTTAAAGCCACTGAAGACGGGTGAAAGTGAGCTCCCTTTCACGGATCCATTTCTCCGTCCCTCTTTTGTTCTATTCTTTATCTTATTACCATCACTGAAGCTGACCTCGGTGCAGAGCTTCCAGCTGTGATCCCCTGCCCTACAGACAAACCTGTGACCCTGAGCTGAACTGTAGGATCATCTACCACTGTCACAGCCTCATCCACCACTGTCACTTGGGCGACCCGAGGTCACTTTACTACCTCGTGTCAATTCAGCTTTTCTTCTTCTCCCGTTGAGGAGATTTGGATCTTGATGGCGAAGCGCTGTGAGTGCGAAGTCGACGAAAGGAAAATGTTTTGTCTGGAAGAATGAGCAAATGACCTGAGACATCACACGTCAGAGAGCAGGCATGTTTACCGCCAACACCGGCTGTTATTTACAGGGAACCACGGACATAAACCCCCCTATACAAAATGGTTATTACAGTTCATGACATCAGGAGCTGCTGAGTTTGACCTACACTCACAGAAGAGCAAATTCTTCTCCTTTCAAAGGCTTGCATGAACTATGCATCTGAATCCAGCAGCAAGGAATGAAATGGAGATAAGTGAGAAGCTCCGACTTCAAACCTCTTTGTCACCTGCATCGTGGGATACATATCAAAAGAAGTACTTTCGGCTATCTTCTTACTCTTTTCGGTTGATGGTGAGGGTGTTTCTAGATCTTGGCAGAGCATGAGGGGAGAGAGGTAGAAGATTAATGATATAATAGCTCTGACCACACTGTTTAGTTATTTAAACTGGCAGCATCAGCTCAAATTGTTTCATGGCTTTCTGCAATGATACATTTGGGTGCAAGTCTGAACAGGCCGCAAGATGCTTGGAGAGAATTCGCTGCAACTCCCTCTTGAACTCGTGAGCCTGGAAGTTATGACACCACAGGTGAAGCACACGCAGAATGTTTTCTTCCCGCTAACTTGTTCGTGCACCTTTTCACCAAGTTGACAGTTGAGAGGGAGAATTGTACGCTGGCAGGCAGCACTGACTGATCCACTGATATGGAAATGTCCTCCTTGGCTTTCGTCTGTGCAGTGGATGATATTTTTCCCCTAAATCAGAGATCTGCTCCAGAGCCACAAGTGACTAAAGAAAAATAAAATAATAGTAGCTTTTAAAAGTAAGGGTTAGCATTGATTCAATATATTTTAGTTAAGTTTATGGCTGAGGTGAACCTTGAAGATAAACTGTAATAGTTTTTATTTTCATATATTTAGGTCTTGTTTGCTCTGCACTTCCTCCAGAATAAACAGATTAATAATATTAGGCAAAACTTTAGTAAAAATTCTGATTGCTGAGTTTATTTTATGACTTTAAAGTACACCTAATGCCGCGTAACAATGATTAGTAGAGGGGAGTGGCTAATTCCTATAGATTTGTGTGTTCATATCCATAATATTTTGGATCTTTAACCAATTATGTTTCATGTTTAGCAGCAGTAGTAAGTAGGAAAAAAGATGACGGCTCACCAAACTAAACCTAAAGTATAACAAGAGAAAATGTCCTTTTTGTCTCAAGTTGTTTAGGAATATATTTGCTTCTCTTGAATGTTCCTGTTTGGGACAGGAAGTCTTTTATTTTGAAAGAATATGAGCTTCTGTCAAAACTAAATAGGGACTTTACACTTGAGAAAATGACAGTTTATCTTAGTATTTATGTATTTATTTGTGCCCAAAGATAAATATAATTCATATTTATTCTGCAAAGTAGTATCAAATTTTTCTAAAAGGGTTAAAAAAAGGTTTTGATCGGTACCAAACAGGCCCAAATGGCTCTTTTACTGCCAAAGGTTGTGGACTCCTGCCCTAAATGAATCACATCTACCTTCACATTTGGAAGGTCGCTGTCATGGAAAGAGAGGAGCGGCGGACGGGCGTATGATGGTTTTTGATATTCTTAAGCGTCTCCAAGTCTTGCAGGGTTGTAGTGAGTTTTGTGTTTTTGTTCAAAACATCCCGTGATCGGACGACAGAGACATCCAGGGATTACTGTAAGCTTGGCTCAGGTGATATATTTAAATGTGTGCATGTGTGTGTGTGTGTGTCAGGTAGATATGAGGGCCCTCTATGCTGCCTCCAAACTACTCCAAAAACAAGAAAAGTATCTTATGGGGGACCCAGATCATGTAAAGATACACTGCAGCACGCCACTATTGGTGTGTTTTTTTAACAACTTTATTCTAAGTTGCACCAGTTCTCATCACTCTTCATTTTAATATTTCGAAAGCCTTTTAAGGCAGGTTAAGCAGACCGGTATGCCGACATGAATCACCATAAACGGCTCTGTCAAAATTCCCCCTTTGAGCTTATTCAGTCTGTTCTTTACCTTAATGCCCCTGACAATACCCTGTGGCTATTTGACCACGTGTTTACCTGTAAAAATCAGATAGACCATGGGAAGTCAGATAGACCCTGTCAGGGCCAAACAGCAGTGGATCTCTCTTGCGGGGAGTGGATATTGTCGTCTATCTCTAGCTTTCATCGCCCGGTCTCAAAGAGCGCGCGGTTAAAGGAGTGCATGAATGAGCTCTGCGCCCTTACAGTATCTCTGGAATCACATAAAGACAACCTTGTGCTCTGCAATTTAGTGCGCAGCGCTCAGGTGCTTGTGCATGTCTCAACCAGAGGGAAAAACAAAAGTATGACTGACAAAATCATGTGTCAGAAGATTTATGGCTGGAGTGAGCGAATGGGAGAAACAGCATAGTTTTTTTCTGGCTCCTCCTCCTTTAAATTATTGTCTTGTCCACTTGCTTGAGTGAGATATTGTGCTGTAATGAAAGCCTTGAAAGATTAACCATTTAATATCTTTTTCTTTTTTATATTTGCAGTTAGATGCATAAATTAGCATCTAACTCCTGAAATGAGCGCATCATTGCTATAAATCTGAGGCAGATTTAATGATAAAAATGGAGCAGGACGCATCTTGCTTAAATCTGTTTAAAAAGAGTCATTGTCGGCTTTGACGCTAATTGCTGGCTGCAGCTCAGAGCTGGGCGTCTCTGATGTAAGAGGTCATGGGAGCAGGTAGGTAAGCCGTGGCAGACCTCCAGCAATAACAAAAGGGAGCAATCCCGACTGGCAACCATAAATCTGCAGCCGCCACAGCCTCCCAACCACTGCAGGTGATGGAGCCAGGATGTGTGTGTTTGTGTGCGTTCGTCAACAAAACTCCAAAGGGCAACGCCATCGCACGTCAGCACAACATGGATATTAGAAGCCGGAACATTTGAAGGTGTTTATGAAGAAACACAGCTAAGATCATAATCAGCCTGCAGGGTTTCTGACAAAATATCAATAAGAGAATCAAAGCGATGGGGCGTTTGGGGGCGATGCTCAGCTGCTGTGCACCTGGATGGCAAACAGCACAGGTGAATTAACAGCTGCAAAAAAAAAAAAAAAAAGACAAAATCTACATCATGCCTTAAAAATTTGATTTAGTGGTTAAGAATTTAATGATTAGCTTTTATCTTCAGGCATTTAAAGGTGCTGTCGTTCAAATGTAGGGAGGGGGACCTTAAAGAGTGGAGGATGCAAGTGTATTGTTCAGGAGATAATGCAAAGTTCTGCACACAGAAGCCCAGTTTGGCTTTAACTAGAGCTTTTCGAGCTGCTCTCATTGAAATCTTTTGTATCAACATTACAAAAGCTGAAAGCTTGTGGCAAACAGGCAAGCCTCTATTTTAGTTTTTTACATTTCTTTTTTCCTGACACACAGTTAAACTGTTCTAGTTTCCCACAGAGAAGCGAGTACTGAAAACAAATATGTAAAATGCTCAACACAGGTGAAAACTTTACAAGTTCCAGGAGATTATTGGGAGCAGCTTTTCCATCAACACCTCCAGGGCCGTCTGTCGCTCCACTTCCAGGCCGATGAGAGTGGAATCTGTAACGACTGTGGGCTTTAGCGTCGTTAACATTTTCCTGACACGTCGGCCGGCCTCTCTTGGAGACCGCCCTGCATTTTCTCCGCTGCGCTGGAGTTGTTGTAGCAACTAGTGGCTCGGGAGTGAATGAAGCAGATGTGCGAGTCATCTATCACCTGACAACTTCCACTCCCCCAACTGAGCAAGTCATCAGTGTGACACGTCTACCCAACTAGCCTCATCAATTACAAGGGTACCCTGCTATTAGAGCACAAACCCTTTTCTCCCTTTCACACATTCAGCCGCTTCCCCGTCTGCACGATGGGTCCTCAATTAAGCCTGAATAAGTTTTCCCTCTCAAAGAGCGTCTCTCTTTTAGCTGGACGTTTCACACATTGGACTTGTCCTCTGATAATTTATGGGTGTACATGGTGAAAATGCAACTTTAAATGCACATTTATTTGCCAGCTTAATGTAAAAAAGTGTTTAATATTGATGCAAATCACTGTTAATTCTGTTTTTCTAACTTCGTTCTAAAATATTTAGAGTTATTAGCCTAACATTTAAAGACTCACTCCAACAAAAACATGTTTTTAACATGCTTTTGTGACATTTTTCTTAAGTATTATGAAAATTAAGCTTAAAATTTTGTCTTTATTCAAATCAGGAGCAGATAGAAAAATGTTTTGTTTTTTTTCCTCATCCAAATTGGCATTTGGCTGAAAACTGCGCAGCTCAATAGTTCAGATATTTCTCGCCATTTTTGTTGCACCTATAATGTTAGGTTGCAGTTGTAAGGAAGCGGGAGAGCATGTAAACCGATGGATGATGGGTAATGGGGGTGGGCTTACTCCACGCTGTAACTCAGAGGAAAATTTCTGTATAATTCTTGCCATTTTAGAAAAAAAATGTTCCAGAAAACAACAAATTTTTTTAATAATCACTATTATTTTAGCTTAAAGGAGTATAATCAGAATTAAGATCAGATTTAAAATAGTTTAAAAGATGAATGGAGTGTGACTAAAAGCATAGAAATGTTAGTGTCTTCTTTCAAACTTATTTATAAAAATATTTTTTATTTTAGCGTTAGATTATATTCCTAAATGTTGACAAAATAGGTTGCATTTTTGTAAAACCGTTTGGAAAACTCTCCATGTCAATTACTTCTTGATTTAAATGTAAATAGTAACTTCCAATGAGACAATAAGACCAATAATGTCTTGTTAGGTGTTATTCTGTGCCTGTATTTCACCAGTAGTGGTCATGAAATGCAGTAAAAACAAACATTTGAACACAAAATGTCTCTACCTCATAGAATATACAACTCTGGCAGTGACTGCTGGGGAATTTACATACATTGAGATGTTTTTTTTTCTTTCACAGGGGTTTAAAAACTCGCCTCAGTGTCCATACGTGACACCCAACATGCAAAAAAAAAGAAGATATAAATAAAACATCATATAAAAATAAGATTTTACAAATATATACTCTATTATTTATTATTAAACCAAATGTGGAAGCTGTGTTTTTGACAAAATCCAGTTAAATCAGCTTGAAGTAGGCCTGAAGGGAGTCAGCTTTTAAGCCTTCTACTTCAACAAGTGGAGTTTTCTAGACTAGCAGCAAACAAAGGGGAAAAAGGTTTTGACTAGACAAAAAAAGTGGATTTAAGTACCTTACAGCAGATCCCTCTGGAACAATATTTTCTACAGTGTGACCTATTATCCAGACAGATATAAATCCAGTGTTTTAACCACGGACAGGTTTGTTTTAATAAACTACAAAATTATGAAACCTAGTTATCTCTTCTCATCTGTAAAGCACAAAAATCAGTAGTTCTTTGCGTAATAAATTAATATTAATAATTCTTCCTTTCTACATACAGTTTGTTAAATATTTCAAATGGCTGTCTTTTAATTTGTGCGCAGGCGTTGAGAGGAGGATCACTTTGTCTTGCCCGTCGTCTCATTTTTTATTTCACTTGTAAAATCCGTATGGTGAAAATGTCAGTAAGTGTCCCGATAGCTTAAAGTCTTTGCTTCCTTTGTGTTCGGCGTGCAGGTTCCATATGCAAGGCCTGCAGTTTTCAGGAAGATGGGTGAAGAGCTTTATGTGCAAAAAGAACGATGATGCCCATCTTCAGGCTGCAGCACAAACAGCACAGTAGCAGTCCATTATATATATTTATATATATAAAAAGACTCCAACAGCAGCCTTTTTCTTTCTTTTTTTTGTCCATGAAAACACACAAAAACGCTCTCATACGTCATCTCATGCGCTCACAATAAATACTCTCATTTGCATGTGTAAACCTCTGTCCTCTCACTGCAGGTGTTGCATTTGACGTAGCAGCACCACAGGAACTTGCAGTTACACTGCCAGACCCGGGAGTACTGGTGTGTGTTGTATCCTCGACCGCAGCACATCAAGTCACAGCCGCTGATGTGCTGCACCATTGTCTTGTTGCAGACCCTGCCCTTGGTCCCCAGGCTGCCCGTCATATGGTCCGCCTCACAGTAGTTAGGCGACTTTTCTATGTAGACCAGGTCAGTGTCCAGGGGCTTCTGGTAAGAATAATTTTTCTTGATTTTTAGGAACTTCGGGCGCTTGTTGCGACTAGCTTTGACTGGCTCCACGTGCACTGCGTGGGCATATTTCTCCTTGAGAATGTAGCCGAGCTCGCGGAACTTGGGAAGTGTAGTCCAGCAGGTTTTGGTTGTGCAGGAGCCGGAGACACCATGACACTTGCATTCCAGTCGCATGTTCTTCTCTAGAACCTAAGAACAGAAAAAAAACAAACTGATTACACAACAGAAAACTGTGAAAGTAATCTAGACTTTTTTTAAATTCTTTTGATCCTCTCAAATCAATTTGATTCAAATTAACTTTGAGTTTACTCATTTAGACACATTTGTTTAGAAATGCATTATATGTTCTGAAGATATTCATATTAATCTGATACAGTTCACATGCTGTAAAATGTGTTAGTGAAATTATAATGAGATTGTTAATATCATACAGTGCTACGTGGATTCTCAGAGAAGCTCCAATTGTTCTGCCTTTCCTGGAGGACGTTTCAGTTTGGCCACTAGGTGGCGATCGCGCTATAGCATTACACCTTATTCCAGAAGAAGAAGAAAGTTTGAGCAAAAAATTGTGATTTAGACCACAAATGGTTACTTAAAAAATATTTCCTTAAAAAAGTTTGGAAAATTCATGCCTATGAGTACCCTCACCAAAAATAAGCATACTTCAAGTATACATTTCAAAGTATACTTGAGTATAGAAAAGTATATTTCCCCAAGTGTACCACTTACACTGGTAGTTCACTAACAAGTACACTTCTTGGGACCAAACTGGCCCACTTTTAGTTTGTAAAAAGTATACTTAGAAGAATAGTTAACATTTCCCTTTCTGGTATACTGTTAATTTACTGACAATAAACTTCAAGCTTACTTTAAGATTATGAAAGTACACTTCCGCCTTGCCCGCCCATGTGTCGAAGTGTCCTTGGGCAAGACACTGAACCCCGAATTCCCTCTGGTGGGAGGTTGGCGCCAGTGTTCGGCAGCGGAGCCACCACCAGTGTATGAATGTGTGCGTGAATGGGTGAATGGGTCTGTGGCTGTGAAGCGCTTTGGGCCCTCGAAGAAGGGTAGAAAGCGCTATACAAGTATACGCCATTTACCATTTGAAGTAATGTAGCTTTTAAGTTGTTTTTTAGTTTAGAAGTACTGATTTGTGCCTAAAAATACTGGAAATATCCCAAGAATACATGTATTCCATTTTAATACTGTGTAAGAAAATGTTTAAGTGACAGATAAATAATTTAGACTTGTAGTATATTCTAAACATAATCCAAGTACCATGAACTAATGAGCTTGTAAGCAGGAACTTGTAAAGTTTATCTGATAAGTACCTAAAAAAGTAAACTAAAATCTTAATTTTAGTTTTAAAAAAGGTATACTTAAAAGAAACTTGAGTATACTTATTTTTTGTAAGGGTATATGAAGATGTTCAATTAGTCAGTAATGTATGTTTAGGTCGACCTAGCGTTAGCATTATGGGAAATTCTATCATGCGTTAGCATCAAGCTAGCGGACTTTAGCTTTGTGAACTACTTTTATGGCTTGATTATTGATCTATTCAGCTTTGATCCATTAATTGACTTCTGTCAATCCTGCCCTAGACTTTAGGTCAAACTATTTCCAATTAAACATCAAATAAATAGGATTTATATTCATTCTACAACCCTTTTGACAAAGCTTATTAAACAATGTGACTTACTTGTACACCACAGCTAAGGATTAGCCCCAACACACAGCAGTGTGATACCATACACACAGAAGCCAAAATCATGTATCAGATTTCAGGCTCTGTGTGTTCAGTTACCACACACAACCGACAAAAGTCAAGAGTGACTGTACAAGGTGCCGAGTGACTAGGATTACAACTAAACCCTGACTTGATGACAATGAGAAGTGCCACAGGAATTTTCTTTAGCAGCAAGGTCAATTCCAATTTCCCTTTTGCTCTTTTTGCTAAAATGCCAGGAGCTTGGTACGTGATACGGACTCCTAAAGCCACTTGTGAGAAATTTATGGCTGCGGTCTTGGCAGGAACGCTTTACAGTTAAAAAAAAGCGGATAGAGATATATGAACAAGAAGAAAGAAAAAGGAACTTTTCCCCGAGCGGAGCACTTCATAAAAACCTTGGCATCAGCTCCCTAATCCATCAGTTGTTCTGTGACCAACACTTGTGACAGCCATTGTCCGCATGTCTTCCAGCAGGGCACTATGAACGCCGCTGCTGCTCAATGTCACTGCTTTTGATTTGCATAAATAAAGGAGGGGGGGGTGACTATCAAAACAGAGGGTCTATTTAGGAGCAAGAAGGAAGGATAAATAAGAGAGACTGCTTGAAGTTGGACAGTTTTTTTTTTTTTTTTCCCCCTGGGAGGCAATTTAGCCGTCCGAATAAGTCCATTTTGAAACCTTGGCCCTGAATGTGCATTGAAAACGATCTCCACCGCACAATTGTGGGTGAGGAAGCTTTTCATACTCTGTGTCGGTGGTGTGAAACAGGTTGTTTTGGAAAAGATGGAGAGAAAAGGGGGTATCTGTTAACAGACGGCGCCTTGTGTTCTTCACAAACCGCTCCCTTTAACGCTTTTTCTAAATGCATGAAAATCATCACTTTCTTACTGCCAATTTAACTTTTTTTTCTATTCTGCATTATCTTTTTTTCTTGCCACGTAAAATGTATTCATTAGCAAGTATTGAATATAAAAGCAGGAATTTATGCTTGAAAGATCTTTTTAGCTTTAAAGTCCAGTTTATATATTAAACAGTAAGTCAACACCCTTCAAGGTGCATGTGCAGACACATCACCCCTCATGTGGATTGTCCCGATCGGAGAAATTGTTGTTGCAGATTGGAGCTGTAACTGTATCCTGTCCCAACGGTGAAAAATCACGAGAGGACTGAGCTAAAATCTCTTCTTTTCCTACAAAGTCAGGCTGGATCTGGAATCAAGCTTCGCCACTTACTCAACGTCTCTGTTAAAAGCGGCTCTTTATTCCTCTTCTTGTTTAAGCTTGGCCCCGGTTTCTAAATGTTTGGCAAGCCTCACCCTCATCAAAGCATGTCAGAGACTGTTAATAGTTACTGAGTCTGCTTCAGCGCCACACTGGAGCATGTCCTTCTGCCCCAAACCTTGTGATTTCTTACCTTGCGTCCCACCTCGTTATTGTGGAGGTTCATGAGCGTCCTGGCGTTTTGCTTGACCTCTCGAGCATCTATAAAGTCCTTGGAGAAGCCGAGACCGTAGCGGATGTCCGCCGAGCAGCCTCCCCACTTCCATCCTTTGTAGAAACCCTGCTTCTCCTTGTCACAGCTGCAGTCGCTCAGGTTGCCCTGCGTGCACGCTGCTGTAATGGCATGGGCCACCCCTGCTGCTATGATGGCATAGGTGAATGCAGCCTCTTTGCTACCTGGAGGAGCAGAAACAAGTGTGATGAATAAAAGGAAGTCAATTGAAAACATCTGTAAAATGGGCAAAATAGATCAATTATTAACTCATTTTGTCTTTACATCAAAGTCTTGCTAACATATCACTCAAGGACAGCCCTGTTTTGAAATGTGACCTGGAAACTGTCCTGCCTGTGAACCAAAATGTCTGCTGCTGGTACAGTCAACAAAGCTGCATGAATAAGAGGGCTGTTGGCGAGGAAGGGCTATTGATCCACTTCTTTCATTGTGTGTAAACTTATAAGGCAGTGACATCAGAATCTTCAATCTTATCTGTACCCAAGTCCAGCGAACAAATCATTTACACATACAGAAATATCTGCAAAAAAGTAAAGGTTAATCTCACCGGCAGACAGAAAAAAGTTCTCCATCCCCAAAGAAGAATAATAAAGAAACACTGAATATATCCCAAACCTAACCTGCAACCGGGTTCCTTCCATTTTTAAGATCTCTGATTCATTATCATGCAAACAGGAAACTGCCGATTGCAAAATCTGTCATATCTGCATGTAAATAATCTCCTCTTGTCACTGTTTGTTTTAAACAAACATCATACTTTCTTTGTGCTTCTTCCTGCCACCCGGTTCACTATGTAAACCTGCCGCGTTTCTGATAAACATCTTGGATGAGTGCCTTTGCCATTGAAGAAAAAAAAGGAAAAAGCAAAAAAAAGCTCATATTGAGGCATCAATTACGTGGACATTTTTACAGACTCTAAGGGCTCAAAGTCAAAAAAAGAAAAAAAAAGGTGTGTCAGAGGAGTAGGTCAGTCGTAGATGGTGATTTTTTTCTGACAAGTTTGCCATAATAACAAATGTTCAACACTAACCTCCAAGCTCCGCATCACACCAACATTAAACATTCACCCCATTTTAGTCTTCCTTTACTCTTCTCGAAAATAAAAAAAACTGCAAACCGCTCCCCTCCGTCTGGGCATCAACAATACTGTGCATTTAAACCCTTCTGCTCTAATCTGACCGGTGCAACCAATCTATTTGGCATGGCTGTCCAAGTCATCGGCTTAAATGGAAACGAGAACTTTTGATTGGTCGAAACCAAGCATTCATAAAAGAGCAGGCTGTCAAACACTTTTTTTTCCTCCTTTGAGTTCATTAGCATGAAGAGATAATCCTATTTTCCAACAGCAGTGGGCAACAAAGCCACAAACAGCTGTTCCAAGCTGCTCACTATTGTGTATAAAAAGTATTTGTGGATGTGTGTGTTTTATGATTTAGCTCAAGAATGAACTAAAATAAACATTTAAGGAACTAATAATGGTGTTGCAACACTTTCATTCTTTGTGGCTATAAAATCAAATCTTCTTGAACAATGTTGGTGCTTTCTTTTGTCTTATCACAGCTCCAACAATCAAGCCAGCATCCTCTGCAAGTGATCTATCATTTTGGATCCCTTTAACTCTCCACTGTTAAGTCCTGCTTGCCTCTTGGCTATTCCCCACTGTAACTTATACCCGTGGTAAGATCTACATCTTTACAGTGGGAGCACCCATCACTACACAGGATAAAGACCAGAGAAAATGTCCCTCCAGAGACTCTGCCGGGCTGAAAGGAAACGCTGCCAACATTCAGGAGAGCTTTGTTCCAATGCTGGCTTCAAATGCCTTAAAACAGGCTCAAAGGGCCCCGCTCCTGCACCAGTCTGAAACAAAACTACACCTGATGTAAAGGACACTGCCTCCTTAAGGCATGCTTCTTCCACAGGTGCAACAATGAAGGACATTTCAAGTTTTAAATCCTTTTGGAAGAACATTTCCACAGAGCTAAAGACAACATGGATTGGTTATGACTTATTTAAATATTATAAAAATCTGCAAAAGTACACATGAGATAAATCCATTCCAGATAATCTGTTGATAAATTGTGCTTACTAAAAGGAGTCTTCAAATGTAAACAAACGTTAGCAGACAGCAACATACCCACTTTCAACTCTTTTCCGAAGACGGTCCTTTCTCCGAGAGCGGAGCAGTTCCAGCGCCCGTGTTTGAACTGAAACTGACACTCGTTGATGCCCATTTGGGCTCCCTCTCCGATGACGATAATGGCATCGGGGCGACTCTGGCAGATAATCCGCTGTCTGGGGGCCAAACCCGGGATCCTGTTACAGATTATACTCGCACCTAGGGCCACCACCGACGAGAAGCCTCTGTCAATAAAAGATGGATGGGTAAAATAATAATAATAAAACATTTTATATTTCTAGATTATTTAAATCTTTTGATTTATGACTCAAATCAGGATCCCTTCAAGTGCACCTTTCAGGGTGTAAACTCAAAAGTTTTCCTCTCTGCGCGCTCTGACAAAGGAAACCACCGCGGTGATTTATTACGCACGCACGCAGTAGTCCCGAGCAACTTTTACGCACGAAAGTGCGTAAAATTCCCACTTATTACATTAAAAAAATCAGCTTTCCGGGAAATCTAAACCGACTGTCGCTTCTAAAAAACTAAAGTCTGACATCTGTCAGCTCTCAAATGACTTCCAAAAGGAACGAAAATGAGGAAAAATAGTTAAAGCTCACCCAATTTTCAAATAAACAATCCCCAAACAAAGCAAAACTCTTAAAATCCATCGTCGTGTTCTCCGACTCATGGCGGCCCAGATCTCAGTTTCATGCACCGATCTGTGGGGCTGATTAATAACTCAGTTCGCCTCTGTTCTCCGGTGGATCACAGCCCAGGTAACTCCAAAGGAAAGTGACGAAAAGCATCCAAAAACTGCGGACAGGCTCTACAAAATGCCGATTGTGGAATCATCCAAACTCCCTTCGCGTGGCCCCCAGATGCTGGGCCCTCTTGTCATTGCGAGGGTGTCACAGGTAACCTCTGGGGGTGAACAAGTGCGATTTTCTGTCTCCCAGTTCCTCTGCTGCTCACAGGTCTTGGGTTATATATCTGGCTCATCTGTGCGGGGCGTGTTCACAGGAGACATGGGGCCCTGCCGAAGAATCCCGCCAGGGCTGAATCTCAGCACACACGCACACACAGGCTCTGAATTCACCTTGACTGATTAGAGAGCGACTATCAATCTTTCTATTCAAAAAGATCTAAGTACTGTTTCTTAAAAAGCATAACAGTTAAGTGCCACACAATGAACATTAAAGTTGCGTTTTAATCCGTAGAGACAAACTGAATAATAATTAAAATACATTAAAGCGCTTTAACAAACAGTTTTACATAATTCAACTTTAAATCCCTGATTTTATTGACATTATTTTTCTTTATTTCTGTCACTTCGTCACGCGCCTGGCTGCACGCTCCGTGCGTCTCTGCACTCAACCCGTTACAAGGGCGACATCTAGCGGCAGCCAAGAGACACTGTCAGTTACTGTCAGCCACAGCGAAACCAGTTTGTCCCTTTTCACTTCCTGTACTTCCCTGCTTCGGAGGAGGCAGCTGGACTTTCTACAAATAGAAGTTACTATGGAGGATGATTCTTCTCATCCACAAGTGACCACTGACTGCCTCATACACATTTTTACATATCTGACCCAGGAAGACTTAATCCGTGCTTCAAGCGTTTGTAAGGTAAAACTTCTGACAGTAAATGATAAAGGAGTGTCGTAAACGCGGAAGTTGTTGAAAAGACAGTTTTGGGGGAAATATGTGTTTAAATCTAGTGTTATTTGTAGGTCTGGCATGACGCAGCAGAGACTCCCTGGTTATGGAGGTGAGTTACTTGATTTTTTTTTTCAACCTCACTAGAATATTAGGTGCAGTGGTAATACCTGTTTTTAATTTCATGTACTGACAGGCACTTGAATTAACATCATTTTTTTTTTTTTTTTTTTT
>NC_050518.1:13460526-13487857 GCF_002922805.2 Oryzias melastigma | reverse complement strand
ATCATCCTATGTTTTTTTTCACATCTAAAAAAAAAGTTAACTATAGTTTTGCAGTCATTTATGCACAAAATTTAAAAAAGCGTTATTTGCTTATTCCTGTACAAATCAAGCCAGAATAAGTAAGTATATATTTTTTACTTTATTTGTTTATTCATGCATAAATGAAGTTGGGTATATTTTTATGGCACCTTTCTCAGATAAAAAAGTAAAATCTCATACAACTGTAAGACAAATATGAAGTCACAATAAAAGACAAATTTAGATAAACTAAAAGCTTATCTGAATAAAAACATCTAGACCTGACTTTTAAAACACTTAACAGAGTCAATATATAGTAGTGACAAAGGGATGGCTGTATGGATGTAGTGATTCTTTTTAACGATTCAATTTATATCATAATCTGTTGTTGCAGATTACATTCATAGTAGATATTGGTTCATTTTGAATGATCCGATTCACTGACCTAAAATCGATCTAAGACATCTTCAGCCAAAATTCAACCAGTGTGACTCAGAGATGAACTACTACTGAAAAGTGCAGATTAAGTTTTCCAGATACCTTGTATTTCTTGTAAGACAATTAAGTGTTTATTAAATATGTGTACAAACAAAAAAGTAAACAAGAATCAATAATAAATCCATTTACATTTTAGGTTCCTAAAGTTCAGCCCACTGTTGTTTTTCCACATCAAAATAATAAAAAAACGTATACATTATTAGAAAATTCAGCCATACTGTGGGGTCATGTCTTTGCAAAATTCAGTGTTTCCACACATTGGACTGTAATGATGGATTGACAATTTCTTATGTTATATGTTGATCCGATTGCATTAACAATTTGCCTCAGACAGAATGATCTGGTTGGAATCTAGGAATAGAATTAATTAATTAAGTAACCATTTCACCTCTAGAGGCCATTTCAGAGACGAATCTCTAACACTATCTTTCTAAGCTCCAAAGTTACATGTGGCTCTTTCATCCCTCTTTGTCTTTGAAGAAAAGCAATTTGAACGCACAAAAATGTGTAGTTTGTTTTAAGTTTTAAATTAAGTTTTGTCATTTATATTTTAATAAATAAACAAAATGATGGTTAAAGGTTTAATTCATTTACATGTATTGTTCTTTTACCTTTTTAAAGTTCTACTCCTATGTTGTTTTGACTTTCATGGTAAAAGTAGAACTATGATGAAGTCATAATGATAGAAAATATGTTTTTTTTTCTTGAATTTTTTATTCAAATAAATCTGCTGCAGCAGGAGGATGTTTTATTTTGACAAGAAACTTGTATGTGCTGCCGTTAAAAGTAAAACATGGTTATAATTGTTATAAATAAAGAGTATAACACTGTTCTAATTCATTTATTGAGAATAAATGAAAGCTAGGTTTTATGAATTCTTGGCTTAATGGCCATAGAAATATAAATAAAGTGTATTTTTAAGCAATAAAGTAGACCTTGTCAGTAAGAAACTGGACAAAATGGCTCTTTTTGCATTAATGCTGCAGACCTCAGCTCAGATTTAAATACACTGAAGCTTTTTTACACTGTCAATGTGGAAAAACCTTGATCTTGTTTTAAAATAACCCCTCAGAAGTAGATCAAAGCGCTACAAACATTTGTCTTCACCTCAGGAGGATGTGCCTGCAGCGCTGGAGTTTCTGCAACCTCGCAGCCCTGGGGAGCCAACAAGACACTTACTCCTGGAAACGATATTTCCTGCGCCGCAGTGTCTTGGAGGCCAACATGACCAAAGGTCGGACGGGTAGTTATAAGTGCAAGAGCCTAAGAGGTCATACAGGTGCGCTTCTCCTCTGTCTGTCAGAAATCGCCCTTCGCTGAATTTCATGATCTCACCTCAACTGCTTCTCCTGTCCTTCAGGGAGTGTGGTTGGTCTGGTGTACCTGCACGGGAATTCCAGCCAAAATCCAAAGCTCTGGAATACGGGTGCCACCGTTTGCAGTGCCTCGTCTGATTGTACAGTTAGAGCGTGGAACGTCCAAAATGTCAGTCGAGCATCATTTCATCAATCACTCAGTTGGCTTTTTTTATTGAACCGTAAAGTTTGTGTTTTTCCACTTTTATGAGGTTGTGAATTAAGATTTATCTGTTATTTAAAAAAAAAAAACAATCTCATTTTAAAATGTACATGTCAAACATCGCAACTAATACAAAATAAAAAGTTTAATCAAAAATAAGGTAATTTTGGCACCAAATGATTGGATTCATAAAGGGTTTCTGAGGGGTCTTAAAAAATTTTAAAAGCATTGAATTTATGAATTTGAAAATAATACCTTAAAAAGTCGTGAATGTTGATATCTGAGCCTTAAAAATTGTGCAACTCGAAATGTCTCCATTTCACATTTCATGTCAAAATTCTAATTTTTCAACCACAATTATTTTGATCAGATTATGTGAATAAACAGCGAGAGAGTCATGGTTATGCGCCAATTCACTGACTGTCGGATCAAAAAAAGAAGAGCGGCACAAAAAACAAATAATGATCATAAAATGAGAATAAATTAATAAAATGGGAAATGGATGAGAATGCTGGAGGGATGAGCTGCTATCAGTGTTTTATTGTTTATGACAATTTTATTCTCACTTTTTAAGAATGCACTTCTATTTTAATCATTTGTTTCTACCCACAGCACTTTCTGGATATGCTTTTATTTACAGATAAATACCAAACTAGCAAAGTATTACAGTATGTGTTCATGGACTTTTGTTATTTCCTTGTGTCAGGGTAAGCAGCTGTGGTGCACACCTGTGCAGAATCCTTTGACGGGGATCATCTGTGAGGAGCAGCATCAAGTCGTGATCACATCCGACTCGACTGGCCTGATTCAGACCTGGCAGGGCCAGACGGGTCAGGAGTTAGGTTCCTATTCCACGTCATCTCCACACTGTACGTTGCTGCAGTACAGTAAAAACGACGATTGGTTCTTGACTGTGAGTTGTTTAACAACATTTTAAAAATGATTCAGAAGCATTTTAAGTGACTCTACTTTTTTAAAAATCTTTTAGGTTGGAACTAGTCTGGGATCATTGCAAACTCTGGCTGGCTTTACTTTAACCTCAACATCCAGAGTTGTGGTGTGCGACTCCTTCAGAGTCAACTTGCTTTTAGTCTCACCTGACAAGAAATGGGTTGTGGCTGGAACCAAGGGGAATGGGGATTTGTTTCCAAAGGTATTTTTTTAACAGTTTAAATTTGTCTCTTCAGTTGATAACATCTGCAACAAAGGGGCAGACATTTGCATGTTTTGCGGAAACCAGTCGTTTGGTGTGTTGCCAGGTGATTTCCAGTGAGAGTTTGACCTCTCCCTCTGAAGATGAAGGTCCTCTGTGCCAGTCTCTGCCAGTCACTGAGTGTAAGGGAGCAGTTTTTGTACCGGGTTTGCCTGCCAGGCTGGTCGTCATCCACCATAGTGCCGACCTGACACACAACAACATTCTGACTGTGTTCGATATCAGCATTAAAAAGATGAAGTACTCGTCAGAGATCATTGGTGAGTATATTGCAACTAGGGCTGTGAAAGTTGCCGCGTTAATATTTATTAACACCCTCAGCGTAATAATACTCTGTCGGAAAAAACAAACTTTTTTTTACATTCTGTGATTGAGATTTTATTAAATTAAAGAGAAAATATTCAATTTATTTGTAGTTTTTGGACATTTTTATAAATAAGGCGGAGAACGAACGTCAATTTGACAGCTGTAATGCAGCAGCAATGCACCCGTTCGAAATATTAGAAATCCAACAACGAGAAAACTAGCTTTTATTTTATTTTGGGATGGAGATTGACAGGAATTTTTCCCAATAAGAAGCACCGGCGGTTCTTCGCGAAAGACCCGCCCACTGACGTTACGGAAGGCGAGCAGTTCAGAGTGGACAGATACGCCTCCACCTGTGTAGATTCCAGTCGAGCCGACCTGAAATCCAGCTGGATCAAACCCTAAAAAAATGTTTTATTCTTTTTCACAAACACAATAAAGAAAATTTATGAGGAAAAAAAAAACAGAATTCCAGGAAAAATGTCAAATAGACAGCAGAGCTCTAAGGAGACAAATTCTTATTTTTGGGGGCTGCCTGGTATCTGTAGCCACACAGGCAGACTGAAGCCACATAAGAAAGGTCACATCATTGAGCTGTGAGGTCTGTGATGTTCCCCGATCACTAGAAATATAAGTGGCCCAAAGGAATCTGTGACTCCTGCCTGAATGTTTTTGTATTTTCATTCAAAAATATGTTGATTAGTTTGTTGGCAAATTTTATTATTATTTTTATAAAATGACAACAAAAACTTTCATTCTATGTTGTGTGTGAATACAACATGGACAAATGACTAAATAAAGGTGGTGTCACATAGGTGTGGCTGTGCTGATTAAAATGATATCAAATAAACAAGCAGGTAGTCTTTCAAATTGAACATGCATATGTAAATTCAAAAGTAGACAAAACTGAGTTTTAGGCCCTTAAAAGTTTAAAAAAAACTTTCTAAATGTACAATTTTGCGTGTGATTTCATATAAACCAAAAATAATAATCACGATTAATTTTTTCCAGATTTGTGACTAATTTGTTCACTTTTTTTATCGATTTCCGGCCCTAATTATAAGATAAAGAATGTTTCCTTCCTGACTGTTAAAAAACAATAATTGAGGAAGGTTAAGACACTTTTAGGATCACTTTTGTACAACTTCATTACAGCTTCATTTGAACAATACCCATAAAAAGCACAAATTGTTTTGGTTGCATGCAAAACACTCGCAGAAGATGTTCGATTGGTTCTCCAAACTCAAACTTGTAATGATGCTTTTAATTCCAGTCCAGCAGGTGGAGTCCTTCTCCCTGACGCACGTCCCGTTCTACCCAGAGATCCTCCTAGAGGCCAAGAGCAGTAACTGCATCGTGCTGGCAGCCGATAAGCAGCTGTGGGTGTACTCTCTGAAAGGAGCGCTGCTCACTAGCTTCTCAGATCACATTGAGCCCATCTCCTCTATATGTGTGGTGAGCTGTTTGTCAATAGAGGTGCAGACATTTCTTCTTCTTTTATTGGTTTTGCATTCTCTGTGATTTTTTTCTTTTTATATATCATTGCAGGATAGCTTTCGTGTGGTGACCGCTTCTCAGGGCCTGTCTTTACGAGTGCTGACATGGAGGAACAGCATAGAACATGGGGTGACTCTAGAGAGTCAATTCCACTTGCTGGGAGGCTCTCACACAATGTCCAGGTACTGCATGATGTGACATGTTTGTAACCGTTGATTCATCAGGAGCAACCACGCCTGCACCAATCATTTCAAGGAGATTATTTCCACAAACGTCTCATTTTATATTTTCAGAGGGTTCAGTCATGTGGCCTGTGACTACTCCAGCATCGTGGCCTCAGTTCAAGGGATAGACTACGAAGATGTCCTGAAAGCATACTCCTTCACATCGTGACCACCCCAGCCTCACGGGAAATGTTTCATATGTTTTTTTCATGTTTATGATCGCTGTTAAGTTTGTAAAAAAAAACTCAAATGTTTCTCTTGAATTTGTGGCAAGGCAACTCTTTCTGTGTTCTGACTTAAGGCAACCAATAATCTGCTCTTCAGTGTGTTTCTTTCTAAGGTCAAACAAAATGCAGGCAAGACGATGGTCATAGTCAACTTTAGAAAAGCTTTAACCCACCCTGACACTTTTTGACCAATAAAGAATTGAAAAAGGCACATTTGTTTGTTTCCTGTCTGCAGTGCACCACGTTCACTGAAACAGTTTGATTATATTAAAGAAAATGTGGATCCCTGTGGTTTCTCCTGCTGGATGACCAGAAGCCTCTTGTGTTCCAGCACACAATTCAGAGCTTTAGTCATAGACGGGTACACGAGTCTTCCATCTTCAGAGTCCATGTCCATCTATAAGAAAAGATTTAGAAGTTCACACAAAAAAATCATTGAAAGAACAGAGACTTAAATAGTGATTATTGACATTATTTACCCAAGTGAAAGCCTTGATGACTCGATTCAGGAACGCATCTTCAACTTCCCTTGATATCGTCAGCATCTGAGCCATGCAATTTAGTATGCAGGTTATTGTTTCTCTGGGGGCCTGAGTGAAGACAGGGAAGATGAAAGCTTAAGCAACTAAAAGATGGATTTTGCTCAAGCTGTTAAAACTAAGGCCAAATGCGAATTTTTCCCCTATGGTTTCTCCCTACTCCTCCATTTGAAGGTGTAGGGGTGTCTGAAATAGTTTTTTAATAACTGGCGATACTCAGCCATATTTTGAGAGCTAGCAGCTCTACATTAAAGTAGCTGACTGGTGACTATTGCTAACGTCACTTCGTGTGAGTGAAGTCCAAATTTAAAGACACTTTTTTTCCATGACTCTTCATTTGTAGGGCTAATAGGAATAGGGGCGAATTCGAATTTGGCCTAAATGCCTAGAGAAACATCTGACCTGGTCAAGTGTGTCAAGCAGTGTTTCTGGATCACAATCGGGATTCAGGGTTTTGGCGTCCTGGGCGGAGATGACCGGCTCTTTCAGCTGCTCTAGCCACGCCCACATGAGTCCAGTCAGGACAAAGGGGTCGCGCTCCATGCACAGCCTCTCCCACGCACCGCCTTGGTTCAGCTCTCCCTGGACATATTTCACCACTTACTGTATATCTTTACATCAGACTAAATCAAATCATTGTTTAGTATCTGTTACCTGCCAGGCAAACACTTTGTTTTTGTGCTCCTCCTGCCCCTCTAGAAACAGGTCCACAGCCAGGGCTTGAGCTACCAGCAACCTCCTGCCATCCAGAGACAACTCTGACTGCAGCGTGATGAAGGGAACTTCAGATTGTTCTTCTTTATCTTGGTATTTTGTCCCATTCAGAGCTAGCTCCTCCCTCTTCTCAGCTTTCCACCTGGACAACATGCTACCCTTTTTGGGGGGTTGATTGTTTCCTACCGACTCGCTACGCTGGATTGCTTTCTTCTTTAGCTTCTTGAGCACTATAGTCCCATCGTTTTCCTGGTTCTTGATTTGCCAGAGAGAGCTTGTTGAGCTGTGGGAGACGTCAGATGGGTGGTCTCTCTGACCTTGGCTTGGACACGAGGGGAGCTTTGTCTCTGATTTGGAGAGAGAAGTCAGTGGCTGTGTGAGGAGGTTGAGCTGAGAGCTCAACCTCCTCAGGTCTGACTCACTGTAGCTCAGACTTTTGCGGTGGTAGAAGATGGGCGGCTCGTTGAAGTGCCTCGGTAAGATTGGCGATCCCGGTAACCGTGGCTCCCGTGTATAAAACTCGGGACCCATCTTCTCAATGGCACTCAAAGTCATTTCTATGTCTTGAATGTCGGGGGCCTCCAATATGTCTTCCTCAATCACCTGTCGATTCTCTGCGATGTCAACCAACAGTCTGCACACAAGCTGGACGATCTTTGGAAGATGCCTTAGCTCCTTTCTCTCGTAGCCATGCAGCATGTGTCTCTGGCGGTTTAGGTATTGGGACAAGGTAACTGGGTTGGAACGAGGCTCAGCTTGGGAAAACACAGTCCTCAAAGGGGCGAGGAACTGGACGAACTCTCTGACGCAACGCAACTGACTTCTAGTCTGGATGGAGTTAGGTCTTTTGGCACGCACGTATGAAATAGCCTGATTAGCAGTCATCCTGGTTGCATAGGCCAAGAAACATGCTATTAATACTCCTAAAAGGAGAGAGAGAAAAAGATTTACTTTATGTTACTGCAAATTCATGAAGGTTTAGGATATCTCAATAGCTTTGGAGACCCACTCCAATCATCTTTTGATCTATTGTATAGTTGTTCCCAGTGGTACTTTAATTATTATTAGGATGATTTTAGGCAGAATTGTAATAAGCAGTGTCCTTTTCTAGGAAAAAAGTTTCTGCAGAGCAGCAGGAGTTCATTAGAAATTCATCTCTGAATTGTGGACGGGACTGTTGGTATGGAGTAAGCCTGCTCTCATTTCCCACTATCCCTTTGTTGCACTCGCTTCTGCTAGCTTACAGCCCCAAGCTAACATTACAGATGCTAGAAAAAAAATGGCGAACAATATTAGAAATATCCAGTCGTTCAGTTTTGAGCTAGATGCCAGCTTCGATGAGGAAAACAAAGACGCAAATGGATCTACTTGTCCACAAGTGATGCATCAGAATGGAGCGGAGCAGGACGCTTGTGGCCTGCCGACTTCAGCACCTAGGTTTTTGCTACAAGCTTTATTCGCCACTGCAATATTTTGTACTATTGATTCACAACAATTTGAATAAAGAAATACTCAGAAATGCAATTTTAACCATTTTTTTTACATAATTGCCATCCATCATTAGAAAAACGTCACGAGAACATGTAAAAAAATAATAATAATAATAATTTTCATTGGAGTGGGTCATTAAACCCTCTCTACACATTTTCTCAAAAATCTACCTGTTCTGCCGAGGCCAGCGTGACAGTGGACCGCTACCTTTCCCTCCTGCAGAGCAAAAGCCATCACCTTCACCATGTCCAGCATTCTGGTGAGGTTAGCCACTCCGTAGTCACTCCAGCCGTAATTATAGAAAAAGACTGAAAGCATAACATGGTTTAGTTTTCCATTCGGACCTACTGTCCAATAATCCAGAAGACCTGCCGAAGTACATACTGTTGTTTTCCATAAAGACTTCTGGACGATATGAAAACCCGCTATCTGGCTCTAGAGGCTTTCCACAGCTCGCATGCTCTCCTGCCATCTGTAGGTTGATGATTGATTTGATGCCACTCCTTTCAACAGCAAAAAAGTTTTCATCATTTTTTTCTCAGAAACCCTTAGAAATTTGCTGACCGAGAAATAAAAGTGTGCATACCTTTTGAACTGATCAATGATGTCATACTTTTCAATAATTTCCGTTGACGGTCTGGACATGGCAAGAAGATGCTCCGTGATCCTGTAACCATAGTAACAGAGTTATGATGTTAAATTCAAGCTTGTGACAAGTCAGTGAGGTAAAATGATTTGAAAAATTAAACAGAAGGAATGATGGGTACCAGGAGGAGTAGAGGCCTTTTATGGCCTGTTGGTCTTCTCTCCAGTAAGCAGGGTTATCGTATTTGCAGTCTTCACCTCCACACCCCATTGAGCACTGCATGTGTCCAGGGATGACGTATCGTATAGCTTCTCCTACAATCGTGTATTTTGCTCTGGGAGCTTTTACTGTTGGTTTTTTGTGGAAACAGGAGAAGAAGAAATTGAATCCTTAAGTAGCTCAATTTCAAAATGGTAATTGGTCTTACAGTGAGGAAATTTCTCCCACTTAAAAATATTAAAGAGGCCCGTAATTTTCATCATAGGTATACCTCAACTATGAGAGACAAAATGAGAAAAAATGATAATGAAAGTCTCTCTCCACCTGGGGCTCCCCACAAGATCTCCCCCCATGGGGTCAAAATGATCACAAGAACGGTGGGCAAAAATCCCAGAATCACACTGGGGTCTGAGTGTATGACCTGCAGAGAGCTGGTACCAAAGTAACAAAGGCTACCATCTGGATGATCCAGAAGAGGATTGAGAGAATGTCCTATGGTCATATGAAACCAAAATAGAACTTTTTGGTAAGAGAGTTCCAAAGAACACCATACCTAGTGTAAAGCATGGGGTGGAAGTACCATGCTTTGGGGCTGTTTTTCAGCAAAGGAACCAACGGAAAGGAAAGAATGAATGGGGCCATGTACCCCCAGATTCTGAGTGAAAACCTTCCATCAGCAAGGACATTGAAGATGAACAACAATCCTAAACACACTGTCCGCGTAATGACGGAGGGGCTTCATAAGAAGCATTTCAAGGTCCTGGAGTGATCTAGCCAGTCACCTGATCTCAACCCCATAGAAAACCTTTGGAGCTCCTAAAACATCACTGCTCTAGAGGAGATCTGCATGGAGGAATGCCAGCAACAGTTTGTGAAAACCTTGTGAAGACTTACAGAAATTGTTTGAATGCTGTCATTGCCATCAAAGAGTATATAACAAAGTATTGAGTTGAACTTTTTTTATTGACCAAATACTTTTTTGCACCATAATTTATAAATAAAATCTTATTTATAAAAAAAATCAGAAATGTGATTTTCTGGATTTTTTTACCCCTAATTTTATCTTTAATAGTTGAGGTATACCTAAGGCCTCTTTCATCTTTTAAGTGGGAGGACTTGCACTATTGATGGCTGACCAAATACTTTTACGCCCTACTGTATAAAGTCCTTTACTTCCTTCTTACAAAGCCACACACACATTCACACACCAATGGCTGCTCCACTGCCTAACAATGGCGCTAACTTATAACCACCAGGAGCAATGTGTGGGGTTCAGTGTCCTGCCCAAGCACACTTCAACACATGGGCAGATGTGGCGGGAACTGAACTTGTGATTTTCCAATCGGAAGTTGACCACTTTACCTTCTTCACCACGGCCATCCCATAAGCATAGAAGTATAGTTCTATAAATAAAGCTAAAAAAAAGCTCAAAGACTCAAAATAATTAAGTTTTTAATGAATTAATTCTTAAAATAAACTATTTTATTTGTCATTTGAGGTTTCTATCCATATTTAGACACTTAGAAAAGAACATTTCACACACACAACCAAGTAGCTGTAAAGTCGCAATGAAGTAGGTTAAACTGTTTCGGTTAAATAGTTAAGATCATCAGTTGTGTGAACTGACTTGGACGTGTTTAATCCTCGGTTGGCACTAAAGGTTCGTCATGAGGGCCTTATAGTAAAAATAGCACTTATCCTCCATATTTGAAACGTATTTTATATAGATGCATGTCGTCCTTTAGTCAGTAAAAGGATATTTATTTAGAGATCTGGGTTTTTAATTTTTTTTACTTACTGTATTCCATCAGAGTTCCACCTCCTATCTTTACATGAAATGCCATATGGACTCAGACTGAGCGTCATATCAGAGACTGGAAACACAAAGGTTAAAAATGAAACATATGCGTACTGTGGCTTTCTTTAAACCTGAAATAAATACAGGACAAGTCTTAAATTTAAAAGAAAAAAAATCAAAAATAAGCAACCAGTGTCTAAAAGTATGATACTTGGCTGATTATATTGCAAAAAGACAAAAGAAACACAGAGTATCAAATTATCCTTTAAAACAGTCAAATACAACCTAGTTATCTTGAAAGGAAATACAATCTAACACAACATAAAAATCAGTTAAAGTAAAAAAATAAAATAAATTAAAAAAAAAGGGGGGGGGGGGTACCTCTGGTACCATAAATGAGTAGCTGACCACTTCCGTGTGGTGAAAAGCTCCAGTTGAAAGTATTTCTCTTTTTCCTTTGAGGAGAATCAATCCCTTCGGCCTTCCTGCTGCGACGTGTGTCCGGTTATCTTCCTGGAACGAGGTAAAGGAGCATGAATCCTTACTCCTTCCTCAAAGGCCATCTGTGAAACATCAAATCAGTGTCTTCAGAGAGAGCAAAAAAGATTCTGTGAGCAGTTCTAACACTCCGCAGGTTATTCCTGACTCCTCCCAGATTAGACGACTAATCTTATTAAGAACAAGTATAAAACAGAATACTCGCACCTCAACAAAAACGTCTAGCAGCAGTAATCTTCTTATTTACATGTTGTACATTTATTAGCATGTGTCCAGCCTGTTTTATAAGATATTATTCTTCATGTCAAATAGTGGATGAGTGCATAATAGGTCCTGATTTATTTAGATTTGTCACAGCATTAAAGAATACCTAAAAATAAATGCTTTAGGAGACGTTTCATGCAAGTGTTTGCTGCCTTTTTGATGTCAGAACATTGAGTCCATCCTGTTCTTCAAACCTCTGTGACATAGCAGGTCTATGAAATCTTATTGGCTTACATTCTGCTTCAGGAAAGCTGGTTAGCTTCAGGTCAACCAGCAGAGATCAGTTTATGACGTTGGAGAGACCTTCAAGTCTTCTTGTCTGATCCAAAGTCACAACTCTGCCAGTTTTGGTTCATTTTAGCAGAAAAAATATTCAACATTTTCTAATTATTCATGTACATTAATGTTCTGTTTGTTTAGAATTACTATTATCCATATAGTATCAAAATGCGTTTACAAGAACGATTGAATGCTGATTTTGATGCTTTGGTTGAATGTAAATTGGTAAAAAGCAGTATATGCAAACATCCACATTTAAGTTTGTAAGTAATATTTTTAAATATTTTATCAAAAAAGATAGAAAATCATTAATTTATTTCATTGTATTCCTTCTTGAGGGTCATCCTCAATTAAACACACAGCAAAACAAGGACATAAAAACAATTTTCTACCAGTGTGATATGTTGAACCATGTTTTTACAGTAGAAGAAATTCATCATTTTAATTGACAAGCCTTAATTTTCCAAAATACTTTAAAAAAAATCGGGTAATAATTGGGAATGGAACTTGTCCAGATATACAGTACGTACATATTCGTGTGATTTGGCAGTATGGGAGTTTTGGACCAAGAAAAGAACCGTTAGCACGTTTCAAATCTTCAGATGTCCTTTGTCGTCATAATCTCCAGGACGTCTGATTATCTTGTTTAGTTACCATCGTCGCTATCTGATTTCTTGTTTCTGTTCGTCACTGAGTTGGATCTTGATCCTTTACTATCATGTTTTGGATTTAGGATTTTTGCTTTCGCAATTTGATCTTGCTGACATCAGGCTTTATTTTGTGACATACATCCAAAAAGAGCGCAAAAGATTGAATTTTTGGATTCTAGTCTTAAACGATGAATGTAATTTCCATAGAAAAATCTAAAGTCTGGAAGAGTTTGAATGCAATGAACAGAAAATTCAAGTTATCTGTGTTATCTTCTCTTCTGCCTTATATTATCTTTACATGTGGCATTAAACATTAAGAAAATGTAAAAAGGATTCCTTAAAAAATTCAATATATTGTAATTATAAACTACAGATTTTACATGTTTTCCCCCTTACTTCTTGGTTGCACTGCACAAGTTAACATACTACTATTTTTAAATAAATTAACAAGTTTTTTTTGTCTTAAATGGACAAAAAACCCTTATAACTCTTGATTTGGGGTAATTGGTGTGTTTTTACGAAGGATCAATAATTTAAATAGCACAAAATTAATATAATGAATGCCATTCCACATGGTTGTTTTCCCTAAAGTCAGCTTCTATCCGCGTTTTGTATTTTGTTTTAGCCGCCTTAATGTTTCTATTCAGATCAGATCTAGTTGTTCTGTAGACTTCCTAGTCTCCTGATCTAAGTGTTGAGTCCCTAGTATGAAGTGGTAAAAGAGGATGAATTGAGGAGGATTTTGTTATTAAATTAGGGCTTTTGGTTGGGGAATATCTTGACCTGCTTTTGCTTTTTTTTCTGGTGTTACATTTTCTATGCAAAAATTCATATAAAAAAGTACTGAAGATGTGTAAAGGTCAATGTTTGTCTCTTCAAAAAGTTCCCAAGTGGTGTTCTCAAAATAGACCTGTAAAGATTGTGTAGCGTCCTCAGTCTTGTACTGAGGCTTAGACCAACAGATAGGAAGTGTATAGGCTGGTGTTAAAAACAGCAAAAGAGGGTCTGAGTGTCTAAGGTGAGAAGAAGAAGGGGATTTATAGGCTCAAGGGACGTTGGTGTATACCTGGTTTAGTGTCTTCTCCCTTCTTTTTTTTAAAGTTCACCTTCTTTTAAAATCTGGGAAGTACTGTCTTTAAGTTGGTGTGATTAAAGTCTCCAGCCACAATCCAGAAAGTCCTCTGGATGTTTGTTCTGCTGTTTGATGCTCTTGTGTAGTTTGTTAACCTCATTAGAACTTGGGTGTAGAAAAGGGTCTACACCCAAGGGTTTTTAACAGCAGTGTTTCTCAATGACAGTAACATCTGTACACCAACAACTGTGGATATATATGCAGATATCTTTTTTGTCTTACCAGAGTCTGATGTGCAGTCTGCCCGGCTGATGGAGTACCCAGGAAGTTCAACGGCTTGATTCGGAATGTTTTGTTTCAACCGGGTTTCTGTTAAGTTTGCAGCTGCTCATATGGTTGCTAACATCACACAGTTTCATTTCATCCTATTGATGATCATAGAGCAGGCGTTGGAAAGAAAAAGGCTTGGTCCTTTTGGTTTGTGTGAATCCCTGGCTAACATTGTCCTAATGCCAGCTGGTTTTCCAATTTTCCTGCGTCTAATATAATATAATATAATATAATATAATATAATATAATATATGTAACCAGGTCAAGTGAGCTCCACTTAAGTAAAATATGTAATGCCTGGAGGGGCCAGTAAGTGGCGCTGTTGTTTTACTTGAGACAAAACTCACGAGCCAGCAAGTCGTCACGGGCGGGAGAATAACACAGTATGGCAGCCTGACGGTCCTGGCTCGTCACATGCGCGTTGATAAGGGAAAGTGCTTCATGATCGAAGAAATAAGCAGAAGTGAGCTGCGCTTTTGAGGTGAAAGAACTGAGAGTAAGTGGCGTTCTAGAGAGATAAGAAGCTTCATAACGGCGAGTCGTAGGGCACCGAAGTAAGCTGTTGCTGTGTATGGGAAAGGCTCTAGCTAGCCAGGCTAACAGAGTGTTCTGGAAGGCTACGGAGCTGCAGGACGGCGTGAGTTGTTTTCCTTTTTTTTTTGCCATACACATCTGTTCCGGGATTGTTGATTTTCATTTCTGTTTACCCAATGTATAATTTTACAATGCATGTTCTGCGCAGAGGGGAGACAACATTTTCTGAGTTGATCGTTGGTGAGACCGTGCCAGTAGGAGCCGGTCCTTTGTCGTCATTTTCTGTGAGTTTCAGTTTCTGAATGTTGTTACAAAATGTGTAAGCCTAATACTGGGAACATGTAAATGATCGATGACTTCTATTCTATTTTATTATAGATTGAGACCACTGCTGTTGTCTTGTTGGGATTATTTTCTTTTCTTTTTAAATTCATCCAAGATTTTATGTTTGCTATACCACCAAATTAAACCCAAATTAATGCTGTTCCCTTTCTCTGGAATAGTCGGGAAATAAAATACCCACATTATTTTGGAGCCGCTTGTGTCTGACCAGTTATTCTACACCTGGCTACATATAATATAATATAATATAATATAATATAATATAATATAATATAATATAATATAATATAATATAATATAATATATTATTAGGTTTCGAGTATTCCCTTTTCAGATATTAGGAAGTGGTGGATGAATAAAATTAGCCACAAGACGAAGTAAAACTGCAAAAATATTGCTTCTTTCTGTATTTAATACAGAAAATAAAAAACTGAAATGTTATGTGATATAAAACTCCGCCAGATGGCAGCAGAAATGCGTCAGGCAAAAGTTACTGGGTCTGTCTGTTGCTTCTATGTCTATGACAACAAACATTTGGTAGGAAGATTTCCGCGCTCCACATGTGCAAGTTCAAACGTCTTATGGGAAATGGAGTTCCAGTTTATGGTAGCGAATGGGTGCTGCCTCACGTTTTAACCATTAATAGACTACATTTCCCAGCAAGCACTGCTGGTACGCAAAGGCGTCTTCACCGCTGATATTCACTCAGTTCAAACCATTCAAACAAGCCATTAGACCGACCGGAACATACCTTTTGTCACCTTCAAAATAAAACAAATTGCTTCGTTTATTTGAAAAATACCTGGTAAATTCGGAATGTTGCAATATTTTAAAAACTTTTTCAACTTTATTGTTATAAATAATGTAAAAACCTATAACATATTGAACTATATATGTACAAAACTAAAACATGTTGACACATTGGACTTTTATTTTGAAAGTGTGAATCAGAACAAGTATTTTGTCTTGGCAGTTGGTGCTCTGGCTCCGGCGCTATCGATCCGAGAAGCCGGGGCAGCCGAGCAGTGCGCAGACCGCAGCGATGGAGCATCACTGAAGAGCTTTCAGTGAAGTCTGCAGATGAAGATAATTCATCTGAGTCATCTACATGACCAAAGAAGCGCGAGCGGCCACGCGAACAGCACAGGCGTCATAACCATGCAATTTAAGTACAGGCGAATTTGAAGCGAACGCGTCTTCTTCAAGGTTACACCGCTTGAAGACACGCCAGCATCTTCCTCGTCTCAGGTCAACCGGCGCACGTTAGTGGGATCGTCACCGGTACGAATCATGTCCGTGGAGGAGCAAAGCTACACCGACGCGGCGCTGCTGCTGGAGGCCGGCCCGGAGTGGCTGCGGGCGGAGATCGAGCGTCTCTCCCGGGAGCTGACCGAGACCACCAACGAGAAGATCCAGGCTGCGGAGTACGGGCTGGTGGTGCTGGAGGAGAAGCAGCAGCTGAAACAACAGTACGACGACCTGGAGATTGAGTATGATGCCGTCCGACAGGAGCTGGACCAAGTCAAAGAGGTATGATGGCATTATATGCAACAATTAATGACATTTATTTGTCATATAATGACACATTTTTAACATATTTGTGACATAGGCTAACATGATATGTTGAATTTCTATTCAAATCTATTGCACATTAATTCCCCATTCCACAAGGTCAGAAACGCACGTCTTGGAAGGAAGACGCCCACCCTCTCCATGCATCCTTTAATTATTACCACAGCTGACAGGAGAAACATTTTTTTACCCACTCGCACACAAATGTGCTCAGAAATTACCACATTTTCCAAATATTCATCTGTTATGTTTCCATTTATACGTTTAATGTCTCAAATATTTGTTGGAAATGGGCTTTTACGCATTGCCTTTTGGGTAAATGAGTTCATGCCGGCAGTGGAAACAAGATTCTCCAGTTCAGCTGCAAAGGGCGGGAGTCGGTTTGAATTTTGAACCTTCCCTCCCATAAGACCAGAGCAGTTACAACCCTTCTATAAATGAAAAGAATGCTGAGTGTGATGGTTAAAATGGGCAGTAATCAGACAAAGGATGTGTCTGTGTCTCTGAACAATCCTCCTGCTTATTCTCCAATGTTGAGTCATGCACTTTTCAGTTTTCTTTTCTAGAAAAGCAGCTCTGTTCTGTGACTTAAATGAGAGGAGTATGACTTTTAGAATGACGTTAAACTGCAGCTTCTCTGCCTACAAGCGGTCATAGTCAGTCCCAAACGCCCCCCTTTCCTCCCCACAAAACAACCACATTCCAGCTTTAACACATGCTTGATGGTTGCTCACATCCTTCTTTGATGGATGAGTTCCCCCCATGTCTTTTCACTGGGAAAAACAACCTATCTGATGAGAAAAGTTGACTTCATTGTCCCCGATATGGGCTTTGCCAAAAAAAAAAAAAAACTCCTTCCTTGAGTTTTTGAGATGTCTTGTTGTTTTCCAGCCTTTTTTCCCCTTGACTCCATCTTCCTGTCCTCTCTCTTGTGGTAGCTAGATGGGGGCGGTTGGTGGGTGGATGGGGGCGTTTGTTTGGGCTGTCTCAGCAACCGCCGCTTGATTTTTCTTTTCTTTTTCCCCCATGTACTCTCTTGGCACAAAGCTACAACTGTCACAAAGGAATGACAGCCAAGAAATGGTGAATAGATGGAACCAGTTGGAAGGGATGCAAACTAGTAACCATGGCAACAAATTAAAGGCAGACTAAACAAACCAATAGTGCTGTTGGAATTTTTTTTTTTTTTTTGTATAGAAAAAGGAAAAAAAAAAGTAGAATTGGGTTGTTTGTGCTATCTTGGGGTCCAGATGACCCTAGCCTTACATTGATGTGTTATCCATCCCATGACAAATGTGGATGAAGGTGAACAGGATTTTATGCCTGCCTCGGACACCAGTGAAAATCAAAAATCATTAAAAATAAAAAGTTCAGCGCACTGTCTTGTGGGGTCCAGATGACCCAACTACCAACGTCAACCTACCTAAGATAGCTTAAGAGTTACGAAAAATCTTTGAGCATTTCTGGGTTTTTCATACCATCTTTAAAGACCCACTCCCCTCATCTTTTGATGTCTTATAAAAGCGTTCTCAGTGGTCTTTTTAATCACGATTATGTCATTTTTTGCCAAAAATGAAAAAATTCAGTAGCGTTTTCTCAAATACAGTTTCTGCAAAGCAGCAGTAAGTCATTAGAAATTTCTTTGCCTATGAGTTGTGAGCTGGACCGTTGGTGTGGAGCAGTGCCGCCCCCCTTCCCCTCTGCGTTGCTGAAAGCTTCCTGTTTACATGCTTTCCCGCTAGCTTACAGCCCCTCACCCCTAATCTAAAATTACTGGTGCAACAAAAATGTCGAAGCAATACTTTGAGCCAAATACCACCTCAGACGGAGAAGACATACATGGATCTAGTTGTGTACAAGTGGATGCATGAGAATGGAAGACAGCAGGGTATTTTCTATGTTACAAATAAGTTCCTTTTTAAGTTCCTTTTTTTTTATCTGCCCCTGATTTAGAACAATTTGAATAAAGAAATACTTGGAAATTCTATTTTAAGCTCTATCATCAGCAAAATGCGACAAGAACATGTTAAAAACACGAAAATCTCAATTTTCATCTGAGTGGTTCTTCAACATCAAGCTTATAAATCTTGTATTGGTGTTCAGATGGCAACAACTTGGAATTTTAGTTGTCTGTATTGTACAGCCCACTTGCCTCTGGAGCTTTAGGCTTTCCTTTTTGCTGTGGGTTTGCTTGTAACACCATGCTGAAAGCTTTTTCCTAAGCTAAAACAAAAGCACACATAGTTTTGTCTTCAGTGAGGTAGGTGTAAATGTCACAGTGTCATGTACACAGACACAGTGTTTACACTGACTGCAGCGGTGTTTGGATTTTCCGGCTCTTCTGAAGGACTTAGACAGACTATAATAGATTGTCTGGGAGATTTACTGAGCTAGAAAACACACAAGCCCCTCTATTAAATCTAAACCTTTTTTCTCTTGTGTTGGCATAAACACATTGAATAGAAAATAAATAAGTACCCATTCAGACAGGAAATTAGTATCTGTCTTGATTTTGGTCCACCCCTTAAACAGTTATTACTGTTTAAAAAGGGCAAATTTCTTCTGATCGGGCCAGCTCTCACCTCCACATCCATGCTTGGAAATGGCACGTACACTCATAACTCTCCATCACCACCCTCCCAACACTGCCGAGGGAGATGGGGGAATTCTGTGGACTGCTGTTGCTTAGTAACAGCCCTACTATGTGACTTGATTTGAACAGCCATTCCTTGGCAGGTGCTGGTGTTGGAGTATGTTTGTAGGTGAGTGCTGCAGGATAAGCAAAGACTTAGCTTGTATCCACATGACACTTGGCTTAGAGCATCCAGGCATTGGCTAATTTTACCCACACAGCACATTTTACTATCATAATGTATTTTATGGGCGTGCCTTTTTTCTTCATTAATGCTGATCACTTTAGAATTTAAGAGTGGGAGTCACATTTAAACTCACCCTTTGTGTTCTGATTTTCCTGAACACACATTCTATGATTGTGCTACATAACCTCATATGTCCTTTAAGGGTTGAAGATCAAGCTGTTTTTAATACAAATCTTGATACAACTATGTTCTGCCAAAGGGACCTTGGCATGTCAGGCTGGTGATTAAACTATGACTCAGCTGCGAAGACTTTGACCCAGTTATCACAGAGACCAATTTCAGCCACAAGTTAAGTAGCTCATTGCAGTAATGCTTGCTAGCCTGTAAGCATGTGGAAGTGTTCTACTTGCTGCTAATCGTAAGGCATGTTATAAAAAAAGCATTTCCGATAATTTCATCTGCCACACCCAGCAGCTGATAGCACATGTTTAAGAGACAAACAGGTTGCATGACCTTGAAAGTTTCCGGCATCGCTCTGTTAATTACCAGCCCCTTATGGTCTTATCTTCACATCATGAAATGATTCTGGTCTTCCCGCTAAAGGCATAATGTCTATTCCATGTTCTAAAAGTCTTAGTTTCCATGATACTTGGTGTGTTTTATGGTTCTCTTACTAGTTTTAGTTATAGTCTCGAGCCTCTCGATCTTAAGGGTTTTAGAGCATCCAGTCTTTATTTGTACAAAAAGGTTCCCTCTCATATTGTAAAGTCCTGGAAATCTGTTTTACCCATGAAAGGTCCTTTGCCCCCTTCTGAGTTTGAGCTTCACTTCTGAGTGTCAAATATGCGGGAGGAGAAAGCATATGTGAAGTATGAGAGAGGTTTTCTATTCAGATATCTTTAAAAGATGGCTATTTTTGGTCTCTAAAGCCTCGTTTCCACTGAGCGGTACGGTACAGTATGGTCCGGTTTAGAATGGACCAGGAAATTTAGGTGAGCATTTCCAGTCAAAGTAGGATCGTCATGGTACATGCGGCGGGATGCTAACATCAACAACAACAATGGACATCATCCAGCAGCTCATTTTTTTTCCCGCTTGGTTTTTGGTTCTTCATATATAAAAAACATTTAATTTAGGATTGTGGGCGGAGAAGAGCAATATAGCTGCTTTCTTTTGTCATAATGACCAATTTCAATGCTTGCTCCACACAACCGTACCGCTCAGTAGAAATGAGGCATAAATGTCTCCTAAAGATATATATTTTTTATGTTTTAGCTAAAGTGATTTGGTCTAAAGCGGAGCTCTGTCTGTCATCTCATTTGGGTTCTTGGTGATTGGATGTCAGAAGAAAAAGGAAATATCTGGTGTTTTTATAGAGTCATTGTCTTTTTTTCAGCGTTTTTCTCCACCCTTGCATTATTTTCACCTTGCTTATTGTTGACTTTACAGTATTATTTCTTCTGTTTTGGTCCAGTAATTTTGCCCACGGTTTATTTGGCCAAATAGCAAGGCTGCAGTTAAGAGGTAATCTTTTCTAAATGACACTAAAAAAGTCCCAAATCCTTTACCCTGTGGGCATAAGAGGATGAATCCCAGCCGCTGTGTGCAGGGCTTATGGAGGTTTGGGAGTCTGCCAGGCCCAGTCACACTTATTAGCAGCTCTCATAGAGGGGGACAGGTTCTTGATTTTTTTGGAGTGACACTGAAAAAGCATGTGCGAAAAAAAAAAAAAAAGTCTCAAACGGTCTAGTTTTTTAGCTCACTGCTGCAGATTCCAAGGCAAGCAGAGGATCCTCCTTTCCAACATTCCTTAAAATCTTTAATCTGAACCATATTTATGTTGCTGTAGATTTAAACATAAATTCTGAAAATACATTTATGTTTTCTTTTTTTCCAAAAAAACCATCCAGACTATCATCCATGTTCTTCTCCTTTGTGATGATAAAATCCTGCTGTGTAGTGTATGTGATCCAGTGGTAATCCAGAATGATTTTAAAAGCTTTTTTTTCTTAACTGATGAGCTAAACACCATCAACACCCTTCTACAGTTCAAAGAGAGGTCACGTCTACGCTGAGGCATTAGTGGATAGATGTTTGAATCAGCTTTCAGACTTCAGTGGAGGCATTGTTTGGGTTTGCCTTGGATGATCTTTGAGCTTCACATGGAATAATGGCATGTTTTTCTGGTTTAAATTACAGGCGAGATCACTGATGGGTTAAGTCCTTGAGGGGTTTTCAGAAAGCTTTGGTTTCATGTGTTTGCTTGTAGGCGTATTCCTGTATGAAACTACAACAGTTTCTCCAAATAGAAGCTTTTTGTCTTTTTTTTGTCAACCGCTAATATAGACAAAAGCTATTTTTGTCAAAGATTGCAGAAGCACTTAAAGGAGTCGGAAGTGTATCTAAACCTCGTAACAGCCAACTGATCGTGAATCTGCTGTGGTTAGTAAGCCAATTACTCAGAACTACAACCAGATCAGGCAGACGTCCAGGCTAAAAGTAAAGGATGAGGTCACAGTGTGGACTGTAGGCGTCTGATACTGCAACATGGCTCATTTAAGAAAAGCCTACTTCCTAGTTTTACTTCTCTAATATAAGTATCAACTATAAAGGGGTTCAAGCTTTTCGAGATGGAGTGGGACAGCATACGACCATGTTGCATGTAGGTGTGGAAATGGAACACAAATGTGACTTCTCTTAAGTAGTCACTTACTTGATTTTCTAGTTTTTACATTTTGTTTGTTTTTATTGCACTAGGAGTGTGTATTGGCTAGTCTGGCAATACGACATGTATCGCGATACAAGTCATGATATGATACATATCCCGATATATCATAAGACGGTACCAGACAATATTCCACTATTTTTTATTATGACGTAAGAATTCTATCAATATTAATACATTTGTCACAAATTTAATTTGTAAAATACATTTTATTTAAAAATCAGAAGAACACTAAGCACTGCAACTGTATCTCATAAGCACGTTACTTTTACTCACGCAAAATCATGGTGCTTTTCTTTTGGTAATTTAAGAAACATGTAAGTGAAAAAGAACTTTTAAATAATAATCAAATATCACCTTTGCAGTATTTTTTTTCCAATTTTATTTTTTTCCCCAAGAATGCAAATAATATTCAGGCTTAAGGTCTACCATTGTACATCATTGCTTTTTTGTTTAACAGAAGAAAAAAAATGAAGAAAAAAAATCATACACATACATTAAAAAAAAAGAGTAAACAAAACAAAAAAAAATACTTGGCAATATTTTAAATCGATACAATTATCACCAATTGTAGTATTGCGATATTTCACTGCAACAATATTTTCTTTCACCTCTACTACACACCAACAAAATATTCCAAATAAACCTTTATTATTTAGTAGTTTCTCTACACGTTTTCCTTGGATACTAAGTTGCACCTCGTGTCAGTTTTCTCTCCTGTAACACTAGCTTGCTTCTCTAGCTTTTAGTAACTGAAGATGCCGTCTTACAAACAGCGTCACTCTATTTTTTCTTGTTTCATTCCTGTTATTGTCAAAATGAAATTTAATTTTTTTTTTTTTTTAATCTTAAACGGAAGAACTCCTGCTGAGTCTCTATCATATCTCTTTTTCCTTCTATTGAATGAAGTGAGAGATGGCCTTCCTTCCCCCCTCAGCTCTGCATCCTGTTTGGATGTGAGGAGCCTTGTCTATGGGGGATAGGAAGTGGATGAGATATTGGTCTGTGTAGGTCCGGATATCTTTTAATGGATCGGAGGAAGTGACCACATGTGTTTCATAAGCTAAGTGAACTTTACTAAAAATGTACAACTCAGGAAAGTTGGATATGAATATTTTTCAGATGGATTTAGTTGAGTTTGAGCGTCAAAATGGGTATGATTTTTTTTTGGGGGGGGATAAAATATAGATACTCCTTAATGAACAAATGAGAAACACTAAACTTAAATCTGGCATACTATACGTGTTTTTAACCCCACCCTTAAAGATGTAAACGGATGCAGTTTAAGATTGCTTGCAGAGTTCTTTAAGATCCTTCCTCATGCTGGTTATCCAATGATGTGCAGCTTAATGCCTCTTATCTGTCTCTAACCAGGAGTCATGTTCTCAAAAGAATATTACACTTTTAATAGGTCGTGGATTCAAACACAAACAAACCCACTTTCTAAGGCTTGTCCCTTTTGCCCTAAGGGTCCTATTTGTCTCAATACCACCATGCAATCAGAGAACAACAGTACGTCTACATTCTTCATGTCCGCTACGTGCAACTTCCCTCCCTTCCCCCTCGGCTCCACGCCGTCCCAGGCCCCCTTTTGTAAATAGGCTAGTGGGACTCAGTCCCCTGAGTGGCAGGGCGAGTTCCGCGGAGCCCACGCTTTGAATCAGTTAAGGATTTCTGCTAAGAACAGCTGAGAGAATAAATGAAGGGGAATGAGTGATATGAGGCTGTACAGCAGTAAGAACATCAAAATTTAAGATTTACAAAAAAGAAAATGTAATTGGATTAGAGCCAGACTCTCAGGGGTCCTTCAGAAATGTGCTAATCAAAAAGAAGAAAGGAAATTGGTTCTAAAGGAGGGGCGCTGGGCAGTGCATGAACTTCCTGTGGGAACCGGCTTGCCTGTTTCAGACTGGAAAACAACAGGGATTCCCCTTTCAGCTGATCAAATGAGTGTAAATTACAGCTTAGGTTTTCTTTTTGGTGTATTCGTGGTCTTTAAAATGATTTGTATCTCCACTAAATGTTATGTGATTGGTACTAAACAAAGTTTTCCAGTTTTAACTGAAGGAAACAACAGGCGACTTAACTGCCTAGTTTGTTTTTTCCCATGTAAGTGTGCTTTTGTAAGAGTTAATGCTGACCCGACAAGTGTAAGAATACAAGTAATATCGGTTTAAAGTAAGACGTGATTTTCTGTGAACAGGCAAGTAGTTGTGCATGAGTTGTTGGAGTTTATTTACACACAATGAATCCTGTCTGTTCAGACTGGCAGTGAGTTTTCTTAAATCCTGCTTTGTCTTTTACAAACAAACAGGACCTGAAATGAAAGACTTGCCGGGTTTACCTACACTAATAATGGGAAAGTACAAACCTGTAGTCCCAGACAGAGAATAATTACTCATACTTGCAAGGGAGGTCATTATTCTCCGTCTGACCAGGAGTAAAGGGTAGAACACCCCCATAGGTTCCTCTGGGCTTTGAGTTATGAATGTGGTCAGATGACTGTTGGAATAATTGTTTTTTTCTTTTACATTACTTGGTGAAATAGATTAAATATAATATTCAAATATGTTATTAAATTTGCTAAATGAAATTGGAAAAGCCCTTTAAGTTTGTAATATCCTCCTCCATTTTGATGGTGTTTTACCTTAACCTATTGAAATTGTCTATTTGTGTGACAGGTGAAAAGAAATCCATTCATGCCTAGTGATTTCCTATTGGAAGGCTTAGTAGTAATCTTTGTTTCTTTTACTGTTTTTTTTTTCCTTTCAGTTCCTACATATTGACATAAACTTGTCTCTCCAAGTCTATATGTCTACATGTATATCTGCAAATCCCATTACAACATGTTATAATTTGATTTAAGTATCATCCTTTTTTTTACTTAAATCTCATATCATTTTAAAAAATACTGTAATTTTCTTTAGCCTCCCAAAGTTTGGTTTATAAAGTGCCTGTAAGATAAATTATTGTTATTTTGTTTGATGTGTTTGCTGTTGATGCTTGTTTTAACTATAATAATAGACCTACATTAATAGGCAGTCTCAGAAATCGCATACATTTTCATAAGTAGCATGTTATTTCTGGACTTAGAGAAATGATAAGATGTGTAGACTTTGGATTTATAGTTTGTTGTTAGCGATAAAGCGTCAGTTATGACATGTTGAGATCTAGGGTTATTATAATGGTAGTGATTCTGTTTCTCTTTCTTATTATTTATTTTTCTTCCTTACGGTTTTGGTCACGTAAAATCTCAATCACACTTTCAGCAATTTCTTCAATCTTGGTATCAAAGTGTTCAGCTCATTAAGGACATCAATTATTGCTTGTATTTTTGGTATTTGTAAACTTCTTTGTTTTTACAATTTTATGCAATTCATGCACTTGCTTTAGCCCCATTGAAATGAATGGGATTTTTTTTATTTCTGGAATTTATGCAAATTACACAATTAAAAACATTCAGCATGTCCAGGAAATTAATGCTTGTACTTTTGGTATTGTTAAATTTCATGCAAATTTTGAAATATTCCGCAATTTCTTATGATTTTATGCAATTTTGCATTTTTTTTCCCATGCAATTTGTCAAAAAATTTTTTGCACTTTATTACCAATGCAGTATTGGTATCAAAACGTTTAGCATGTTTAGCAATAGGCTAATTTGGCATCTCCTGAGGTTTTGGGCTACTTCGGAATTCATACCTTTACGCATTTTAAATTTTTACAGATTTTAAAAACAAATCTCAATTTAAAATTCTTCAAATTCTTTGTGACTTAATGCAATATCTGCAACTTTAAGTCCTTTTGCAATTTATTAGTACGCAAATAGCTTTAGCAATTTCAGCAAATCCCTTCAGCAATCACAGTAAATTTCTCCAGCAATAAGCATTCAAACTAGCATTATTGCAGGTAATGCAGTTTTTCTAGTTTACTTTGAATTTTGCTCAAAGTTGATGATAATCATACTTTTAACTGGGAGATTATGGTCCACTGAGGTACATGTTAATCCAGGAGTCTATATGTTCATATAAATGTCTGTCAATCGTGTCTCCTTTATTCAAAGCATGCAAATATATGTAATAATGTATATGTAAAGCCTTTTGTTCATGCCAAGCTGCTCTCCATGTTTGCCAATAATGTTTGCAACAGCAGGCTGCTCAGCTGTGGAAATCCTATTCAGTGGCCCCACAGGGAGCAGTGTCTTCTGGGAAATAGTCTAAAACCTTGCAGCGAAAAAGTCTCATTGTGATTCTCTGATTGTTGGAGAATAGAGAACTGATAAGACGAAAAATAAAAATCAATGCAATACTCTTTCTTTTACCTTTAAATTTGAATTGAACTGCTGTGAGACGAGTGTAGTCATCATGTTAGCAAATCTTGTCCCGTAGAAAGGTGGGGAGTGATTTAAGGCTGGTGGTGGATGAAGAGGCAAAGCGTGGTGCGCTTGCTGAGCTCTGCAACAGCCATCTGTGTCAGTGGCACCCTTTACTTTGCCTCAGCTGACCGCCTCTCACTCTGTCACTGTAATTGGCCTAGTAACCATAACGACGCCTTTTTCCCTGGGGTGCAGACGCGTGGATCTGGGAGATCTCAACCAGGCACACTGCCAGACAGAAATGGGAACCAGAAGGCTGATTACCGGCAAACACAGATATGGCCCGTTTTTGAATTGCAAATGTCTGAGGTTGTAAATGTGTGGAGTGTGTGGTGCTATAGCACACTTCAGCGACGTGAACAATGATGGAGAACCCAGATCGGGGCTTAGGTGCCAGTCTGGATTTGCTGAAGAAACAACCCTATTGAACTTCTGATCTCCCGCGGGATCGCTGTACTGTAGCAGATCCAGCAGCTGAATAATAGACCCAACAACAGAGCAACCAGCTGCTTCCTTGAGATTACTTGGTGCTTAGATAAAAATGCTGAGAAAAAGAAGAAAAGATCAACCTCGCGAGGTGTACCTCTCCAATCATACAACAAAACAACTCCAGGTTTCATATTGCAAAAAACTACTTCTTAACTAAACAAAAAATTGGCAAACATTGTTGTTAGAAGAATATAGATTGATAATATTACCTTTCTTAATGAGTCCTTGCCTTAATTATTGTTATGCTGAAGGTTCTGAAAAAATGCTGACTCTCTAGTTTGCTGTGAGGACTATTTTTATACTGTAATAACAAAGAAGCCGGTTCTGGAAACTCCCACAACAGAGTCTCAAGCCTGGGATGGATGATAAACCGACAGTCTTTCTTCTTTTGCAGGTGTTCACCTTTGAAGAGTCACGTTTTTTAAACATTTGGGCATTTTAATTGCAAAATGACTTTGATCTGACCAAAGGCAGACTTCAAAAAGAAATTCTAAACCTTGACTTATAATTACTGGCTTTTTTTTTTTTTTTTTTTGA